>NC_035448.2:85716121-86039657 GCF_002127325.2 Helianthus annuus
ACGCATAACCAGCATGTAACATGTACAAAGTGAAGGCAAGTAGGTTATCAACAGAGAAATATGCACAGACGTGACTGCGAGTTGTAGAATGCGTAACACATATCCCCATTGGGACACGTGAAGTAGAGCCCTTAACAACCCCTTTCCATGAAAGGTGCTGAGTCCAAACTTAATAAGAACCCCATGATGACATCACCCTAGGACACCTCAAATCCACTGATTTCACGGTTAGAAGTTAAGATTCAAAAGAGAAAGTGACGAAGAAGTGTGTATAGATCATAGAAGTACAAGATTTAGGTTAAAAACTTACAAGAATCGCGAGAAATCGAGAGAAAGGAGGTCTTGAGCGAGCTGGTCGAGTGGAGGAGCTGTCACATCACAAATGATGTGACAGGAGGGTATTTATAGGGTTTCCAAAAGAGGAAAGTGCACAAGGGTCGGATTGGCCATCGATCGGATGGCGCCTCGATCGGATGGCAATTCGATCGGATGGCCACTCGATCGGTTGGCCATTCGATCCAAGTGTCCGGCGTGTTGAGTTTTGTCGTTTTGATTCGCGTGTTGAGCGTTGCGATGTGATAGAATTACCCATTAGTTACACAAATAACCTAACTACTATATCTAACATACAATCACTATAAATACCTTGCGTTTAGTGTTTGCGATTCGATCGCGATTGTGATAGAGTTGCGATTGCGTTTTGATTAACCGCCACAAAACATAAAGTAAGCATGCACAAGTAACACACAAATTGCACACACACGTAAAATAATATTAAGAATCTATCAAACAAGGCGCGAATGTGATTGCGATGCGATAAGCGATTAAGCGATAAAACATGCGATAAACATTGATTAAAGCTCGATTGTTAATAGATACTCCACATAATACAACTAAAGCAAACAAATAAAAGATTCGATTACAAGTCAAAGAAGTCAAATCAGTAATTAAGCAAGGAGTGACAGATCGCAATTAGTAATCTTTTCTTCCTTTGACTTCGATCTTGACTTTGACTTTGACTTTCGAAACACGGGGTGTTACAGCCTCCCCTACTTAAGGGAATTTCGTCCCAAAATTAGGCTTTGGTCGCAACAAACAACTGCGGATACTTCGCCTTCATGTCGCTTTCGAGTTCCTAGGTGAACTCTGCGCCTCGTTTGCCTTCCCAGCGAACCTTCACAATGGGAATGCGTGAGCGCCTGAGCTTCTTGGTTTCTCGATCCATGATCTCGACAGGCTTCTCCACGAAGTGTAATGTTTCGTCCACTTGTAGATCCTCTAGTGGAACTTGTAAATCCTGCTCGGCTAGGCACTTTCTGAGGTTCGATACATGGATAGTCGGGTGGACGTTGCTAAGTTCCTCCGGTAGTTCGAGTCTGTAGGCCACTTTGCCGATCCTTTCCAAAATCTTAAAGGGTCCAACATATCGAGGCACGAGCTTTCCTTTCTTGCCGAAGCTGATCACACCATTCCAAGGTGATACCTTTAGGAGTACGTGATTGCCAACGTCAAATTCAAGGGCTTGCGTCGTCTATCGACGTAACTTTTCTGACGACTCCGAGCTTTCAGCAGATTGTCTCGAATTTGGAGAATTTTGTCAGTCGTTTCTTGCAGTAGCTCGGGAGCGGTTAGTTGCGCATCTCCGATCTCATGCCACACAATCGGCGATCGGCATTTTCTTTCGTATAATGCCTCAAATGGTGCCATTTATATACTAGAATGATAACTATTATTGTACGAGAATTCGACCAAAGGTAAGTGAGCGTCCCAATTACCACCGAAATCTATCACACACGAGCGAAGCATGTCTTCAAGAGTACGAATCGTTCTTTCAGTCTGACCGTCGGTTTGGGGATGAAAAGCGGTACTTAGATTAAGCTTAGTACCGAGAGCAGATTGAAACGTTTCCCAAAGAGGAGAGGTAAACCGATCATCACGGTCAGAGATGATGTCACGAGGTGTACCGTGTCGACAGATAATTTCGTCAGTGTAGATTCGGGCTAATTTTTCTACTTTGAAGTCTTCTCGTGTCGGCAGGAAATGAGCGGATTTAGTCAAATGGTCAACGATAACCCAGATGCTATCGTGACCTGAGGTTGTATGCGGAAGTTTCGTGATAAAGTCCATGGCTATGCTTTCCCATTTCCACATCGGGATCTCGGGTTGCACAAGTAAGCCAGAGGGTCTTTGTTGTTTGGCCTTGACTTTCGAGCAAGTCAGGCACTTCGAAACATAGATTGCGATATCCTTCTTCATTCTAGGCCACCAATACCGTTGACGAAGGTCATGATACATCTTGTCGGTGCTAGGATGAATGGAATATCGAGACTTGTAGGCTTCATCCAACAGGGTTTGACGCAAGTTAGTGCGTTTGGGAATCCAAACTCGGTCCAAATAATGGAATATCCCATTCGATTTATTCACTAACTACTCGCCGTTATGGTAAATCCTTTCCTTCTTCAAAGTACGTTTGGTAAAACAGGCATGCTGAGCGTCACGGATAAGAGTCTCGAGATGATGCTGGGCGTGAACATTACGAACGCTATGCAAATAGCTTCGTCCGCTGAGGGCGTCGGCAACGACATTTGCTTTGCCAGGATGGTAACGAATCTCACAGTCGTAATCCTTGAGAAGTTCTACCCATCGGCGTTGACGCATATTCAGTTCTTTTTGGCTGAAGATGTGTTGTAGGCTCCTATGGTCGGTGAAGATCATACACTTCGTACCATAAAGGTAGTGTCGCCAAATCTTCAACGCAAAAACAACTGCGCCTAGCTCGAGGTCGTGGGTTGTATAATTCTTCTCGTGGATCTTGAGCTAACGAGATGCTTAAGCGATAACCTTGTCTCGTTCCATGAGAACACAGCCAAGACCAAGGTTCGAGGCATCGCAATAGACAATAAAGTCATTGTTTCCGTCAGGTAAAGCTAGAACGAGAGCATTGCAGAGCATATGTTTGAGGGTTCGAAAGGTAGTCTCTTGTTCAGTTCCCTAAACAAAAGGCTTGTCTTTATGCGTGAGAGAAGTAAGCGGAACGGCGATTTTAGAGAATCCTTCGATAAATCGGCGATAATAGCCCACTAGTCCAAGAAAAGAACGGACTTGACGGGTTCTTAGGTGTAACCCAACTCTTAACAGCTTTGATCTTCGTGGGGTCGACGTGAATACCTTGACGATTGACAATGTGACCGAGGAATTGGACCTCCTCCAGCCAAAATTCGCACTTGGAGAATTTGGCATAGAGTCGATTCCCCTGGAGTAGTTCGAGAACCAAACGTAGATATTGCGCGTGTTCGGTTTTCGACTTGGAATAGATCAGGATATCATCGATGAATACGATGACGAAGTGGTCGAGAAAAGGTTTACACACACAATTCATCAGATCCATGAAAACCGCGAGTGCGTTGGTTAAACCGAAAGGCATAACAACGAACTCATAGTGGCCGTAACGGGTGCGAAAAGCGGTTTTGGGTATATCCTCATCTTGAATGCATAACTGGTGATAGCCTGAGCGTAGATCGATCTCTGAAAAACACATAGCACCTTGAAGCTGATCAAACAAATCATAGATTCGAGGCAGGGGATAGCGATTCTTGATCGTTAGCTTATTCAACTCCCTATAGTCGATGCACATCCGGAACGACCCATCCTTCTTTTTGACGAAAAGGACTGGTGTGCCCCAAGGAGAGGTGCTAGGGCGAATGAATCCTTTATCAAGCAATTCCCGGAGCTGACTCGAGAGTTCGCGCATTTCGGACGGAGTGAGGCGATAAGGAGATTTAGCAACAGGGTTTGCTCCAGGGATGAGGTCGATACGAAAGTCGATATCACGACTCGGATGTAAGCCAGGTAACTCATCGGGAAAGACAAGAGGAAAATCACGAACTATAGGCACCTTGGTATTCCTTGCGGAGATACTTGCTAGCCTGGACACACGACATGAGTTGGAGTTTCTTCGACGCGACTTCACAGTAAACACACAATTGATCACCATTAGCGAGCGAGAAGCGAATCATCTTATCAAAGCAAACAGCTTCAGCATGGTTTTCGCGAAGAAAGTCCATGCCTACTATGATGTCAAAACTACCGAGCTGCATCAGAATAAGGTCGATGGGAAAGATGTGACTGTTGAGTTCGAGAGTACAATCACAAAGAACAGAATTGACAGTAATGGTTCTTCCGATGTCAACTTCAACATCGAACATCGAGGGGAGATGGGCGAGCTTACGATTAAGGAGCTTTTCGAATTCAAACAATACAAAACAGTTATCGGCTCCAGTATCAAATAAACACGAAGCAAATATACCATTCACAAGGAACGTACCATTAACCACATTGTTATCGGCTTGAGCTTGGCGGACATTGATGTTGAAAGTACGTCCGCGGGCAGTTGGCTGCTGTTGCTGTTGCTGCTGTTGCTGGGGCTGCTGCTGTTGTGGCTCTTGCTTCACCACTCGATTCGGGCACATGTTTGCGAAGTGGTTGGGATCATCACATGCAAAGCAAGCTCTAGCATAGTTCGTGGGTGCAGGAGCCGCTTGCTGGCCTTGAGAAGCAGGAAGTAGAGTTTGTTGAGCAGGAGCTTGCCCTTGGGCTGGAGCTGGGGCTTGACGTGGACCTGTATGGCAGTTGGCGATGAAGTGGCCGTACATGTTGCAATGCACACAGTATCTGCAAGTGATTCCCACCGGATGGTGATAGGTACAAGTAGGGCAAGCCGGGTGAGGACTAGTGTATGCACGCTTTGCCGGCGGTGCATGGGTAACCGGTACCGCTACTTGGCGGTGTTGAGGTTGCGGTTGAGCAGGTACTGATTGGAGAGGGGCAGCAGTGGTGACAACGCAATTTTTGCTACTGTTGTTGTTGTTCTCCTCTTGCGATGAGAGGACTTTGATGACTGCGAAGCGACGACGGTTTCAGCGGTTGAAGTAGTGGTAAATTGATGCAGATTCTTGGAGGTTTTATCCCAGTAACCATACTTGACTAGCTTGTCGTTGATCTCAGCAGCGAGTAAGAAAGTTTCCTCGATGGTTAACGTCTTTGCAGCTTGAACGAAATCAGCCACGCAATCCGGAAGAGCACGGATATACTTCTTGATGGTGATTTCGGGCGTAGTAACTTGACTAGGACAGATTATGCTTAGCTGCTTAAAGCAAGCAGTCAAACCAACATTGTCGCCATCCTTTTGCTCGATATGACAGAACTCGTCCTCCAGCTTTTGGCGTTCGTGGGGAGGGCAGAACTCTTGCATCATAATGTCCTTGAACTCATCCCACGTTAGCCCATAAGCTGCATCATTTTCGCGCTTGTTTCTCTCGACCGTCCACCAATCTAGAGCTCGGGATTAGAAGACGCCAGTGGCGTTAAGAGTACGTAGATTATCAAGACAGCCACTCTGGCGCAGGGTGATTTCGATAGAATCAAACCATTGAAACATGGCCGTAGGACCATCTTCGCCGGTAAATTCTTTCAGACCGCAAGCTTTGGACTGCTTGAAGCTAAAAGCAGACTTTGACGAATCAGTCCGGGACTCTTCAGAAGACTTGCTAGCATTCTCATTCAACTCGCTAATAATCTGGGGGATAACTTTCGCCATTTGCTTAGCGACGAGGGTGGCGATGCGGTTGTCATCATGATTGCGGCGAGCAGAGCGCGAGTGAAACGATCCAAATGACAACATTGTCTGCATTAGACAGCGCCATAGGATTTAAAACGCTAATCGAATCTCACCTCACACATACTACTACTAAAGCTCAGGAACACATCAACCATACAAACACATAATCACATAGGCACGAATGGAGAGAAGCACATAGAGCACAAAACACGTACGCACGTAGGGCACAGAGGCACATAAGGCAGTTAGAACACAGAAACCATGCTATATTTGCACGTATTCACCTATCATTCAGGGTTCGCGAGTTCGAGAATAGCGATTGCGATTAGCGGGTACACATCGTGTAGCTTAGCATAAGCGAGTAACATAGCATGCGATCATCCACAAGTAGCAGCGATTTGTTAGCGATTTGAGATAGATGTGCAGTGCGTTTTGTGTGTGTCGATCAAAGCGAGAGGCGAAAAGCGTATAAATTACCAAAAATCAAAACACGTAACATGGAAAAATCACATAAAACGCATAAAATCCACATAAAACGACAAATATCAGAGTTAACAGTTGCGGGCTCAAAATTGAAACACATAAAATTAGTGATTGCGAGATTGAAATCGAAAATAGATTGTCTACGGCTTGATAGACGTCGACTAACCAAAGTGATTCGACTATTCACAAGGGCTTTTGGTACACGCTTGGGCTTTCGGGACTGTGCTCTTGCCTCGATTTTGGGCAAACGACACGCATCCTTCCAGTCTCAGCGTGACTTCAAGTCGTTGGGGTACGTCGAGACTTTGGTAAGAGTTTTGTAAAACCAAAATGGAGCGGAATAAGTCGTCAAAGTTCGGGTTTCACCCTTGGCTTAACGACTTCTTTCCTGTTTTGATGAGGTAGCGAGGAATTTCTGCGTTAAAGTACAGATTTCACTCTTGATTCAACGAAAATTCTCCTGTTTCATAATAAATGTGGGTCGAACAAGCGATTCGGTCGAGAGTTTGCGGTTTTCACACCTAATCTCGACCTAATCACTCGTTCATTTTCGAAAATAGTGTGCAGTGATAGTGTAGTGTTTAGCGAGTGCGAGCGAGAAATAGCAAGTAAGCTCGTACAAAACCCCTACAGGGTATGCACAAGTCAGTCTGTTGGTACTTAGACTATAGACTAGGTCGTTTCTAAGACATCGACCCGGACTAGGTCGAGTCTTGCCTAATTCCCTATAGTTATGGCTTTGATACCAATCTGTCACACCCCAACCGATGACGGAAACATCGGGGCATGGCACTGAACGAAACAGATTGTCCTGGAGAATCCATAACAACTATTAGTTATAATATATTAAAGGTTCATGTCCCATACCACAAACATATAAAATAAAACAGTTATTACAGACGATGTTCTTATAGACAAATATCCATTCCGACAACTCAGATTTATTTAGGTTTGTTTCTAAGACTCCACCCTAGCTTGATTCCCACATAGCAGCAAAACACAAGCATCCTGTAAGTCCAGGAACAATACAATCGAATATCAAACACCAAACAAGTAGCGGAAATACAAGTAAGATGTGAAAGATTGAAAGGCAAAGTATATTGATTCAAGAACAAGAGCACACGATTACAAGAATCGTCTGGTACTCCAATCGCACAAAAGGCACAAAGTTTGCTAGTGAATCAACAACGTAAACTGACTAAGGACTCCCATATTTATACATGCATAGGAGATCCTTTTACACTGGGCCAAGCCCACACCCCATAGACATAAAAACAAACAAACAAGCCCACTACACAGTTCGAACCCAAAACAACTATAATAAACCAAGACAGACGCAAACCTACACTAGTTTATACCCTTACAATATCCCCCTAGGTTTGTGTTGACTTGGTGTCTTCAGCTTCATTGCTGCTTCCTCTTCTGCTTCCTAGCATGTTCCTTTTGTTTCCTTTGCAACTCAGGCAAGATCGGTATGTTCCTTCCCACATACGGACTAAAACGCTGTGTCTCAACCCTTGTACGTTGCCCTGACCATAACTTGAAGTTCATAATCTGGGCCACAGCTCCTGTCCAACTCTTGGCACACACCTCGTACTCAGGATCACTCTGAATTTGTGATTTTGCTAAAAGATTGATGTTATTTTCACCGAAACACATCAAATCTCGAGTGTCAATAAACCTGTACTCAGCATCATCACACACAATCACAGCTTGACTAGAAACAGGGTCATACATCCAAAATTGAAAGCTTTTCAGAGTGTTATCAGGAAGCTCCTTTAGCAGTGGCACTGTATTTGCTTGTTTAGTCGCAGGCCACTTTACAATCTTGTAAGGCTTTCCTGTTGCAGGATCCAACACATCAGCATCTTCCTTAATAGTAGACTCAGCTAATTTCATATCTCTGAAATTGACTCGAGCCTGTTGCTGAAGCCTGTTGTAGAAGTTAACTCCAATTTTGCAATTTGGACTCTTGACCTGATCATGAAACCCAGCATTGCTCAATTCTCTTAAATCAACTGGAATCCAGGAGTTGAAATCTTTAGAATTCTTATAATACTCTACTTCATTATTTTTCCTTAGCATGATAAACATTTCTTTCTCATCGTTGTATGCCCAGCTTTTAATACCCGATCTATTTCCCTTCTTGCTCTTCTCAGTGGTGATCACATATCTATCAGGCTTATCGTCAAACTGTAAGTTCCGCTCAGCTCCTACATTCCTCATAACCGCCATTTTCTTTCTTGGTTTCTGATTCACTGTACGAGGAATGCTTTCATAGTACCTATTCATTGCATCCTCATGCTCTTTCCTCTGCTGCTCTCTCTCTTCAGCAGTAGACTCTTTAGGAGGATCAGCAAACTCTTTAGGAAATCTTCCTTCCAATTTCTGCTTCATATCCATCACAATAGCACTAAGAGTGTCACACCCCAACCGATGGCGGAATCATCGGGGCATGGCACTGAGCGAAACAATTGTCCAGAAGTTTCCATAACAACTATCATTACCATTCAATTTATATAATACGTCCCATACCGTACCTTAAATAGCAAACAAATTATTACAGATAACATCTAGTCAAATATTCTGTTCCGACAACTTAGATTTAAATATAAAAATTGTTTATCTATGTCTAGAGACTCAAGCTGCAAGATCTACAGACAACTATACTCTAGACTTTTATTCTAGCTTCGCCTTCCTAGCATATAAGCATCTTAAACACCTATCACATACGTTAAAATAAAGTCAATACATAAAATGTAAAGGTGAGCATACAAGTTTGATAATAGCATAATAGAGTTCGAAATAGTTTACGCATAACCAGCACGTACACAGAGGAAAACAAAGCATGTTAATTATCGACATGGATCTATCGATACCAATGACTGCGGGTTGACTGCCCGAGGCAGTTCGCAATACATGATTACCACCGTAATCCATGCAAGTAATTGTCCTTAACAACCCCCATGTGACCGGGTGCTGAGTCCAAACTATCCAAACTATAGTACTATCATCGTTAAGGCAGGTAGACAGCATTCCACGTGTAAACATAACAACAAGTATTCATTTAGTGACGTAATACATGCGGTAACGGTTAGCGTTTGAAGTAATTGAGTAGTGTGTTCGATTGTGATTTAGAATAAGTAACGTATATAACACCCAAAACTGCTGAAAGCAAAAACGGATCAAGTATACTCATAGTGATTGATGGATTGAAGGGAGCACTTGAGAGTAGGGTTAGCCTGAATAGTTCGATAGCATAACGATAAGCAATGCGAACGGTTGTCCGATCGAAAGGCTTGACCGCTTGGATTGGCATTCCGTTCGGACAGCCTGTCCAGTCGGTCATTAGGCCGATCGGATGGCTGTTCGAGTGGATTGTTTCTTCCTTTGAGAAGGATGTGTTTGTGTATGATGGTTTGACTTTTGAAGTTTTCGTTGTAGCATTTTGAAAACATTGAAGTATCTTTACCTTTCAGGTCGATCGATCGAACGGTCCGTTCGATCGGCCGGCTAACCGGTTAGTTAGGTACTTTAGCAAACAAGTTCTTATCAGGGTGTCACCTGATCGGATGGCTGTTCGATCGGGTGGCACTCCAACGCGTTGAACATGTTGAAAATCGATTAAGTGCTGAAGCATAGTATCTCATGATCTGAAGAGTAATTCAAATCAGATGATAGTCCGATCGAACAGTAGTTCGTTCAATACTAGACTTCATGGAATTGTTCAAGTGTGGGGCCAGGTGCTAGCCGATCGGCTGGCCTGGTCGATCGGCTGATTGTCCGATCGGCTGGGCTGTCCGCTCGGACAGTCAGTCCGATCGGTCAGCATCCTGACCTGATCAACCTGTTCGTCTAACCCTTGGCTGTTCTGATTGTTTGACGTTATATCGAGGTGTTTTGACAACAAGTTGAACCATAGAACCCTCGTTCTTACTTGTTCCTCCTTGTCACACCCCCAAAATCCACCTGCGGAGTATCACCGCTTGGGAGCGTGACTGACCAGGATCAAGCCACCAACCATACAGAACAATACATATAATAAAAGTAATTGTCATTTAAACCAAACAAATCCATATGAAAGGTGTTCCAAACCATAAGAAAGTTATCATTGTTTAGCGGAAGCGTATTAATCAAAACCCATCGTAAATAAGTATCGAATATCAAAAGTATTTAACAGGGTAATCACGATCCAAGCCCACAACGACCAGCTCCTCCCTGTGCAAGCTTCATGTATCTAACGACCTGCAAGGCATGTAACAGAGGATCAACAACTAGTTGAGCGAGTTCACAGAAGGTAAATGCGTAATAGTAAGTTCGTATGTAACATGTGGCTCTACTGGGCCGATAGTACGTTCTATTTGTGGGGGCTTCCCATGTTGTATAACCACTAGACTGTTCGTAACCATAAGTATCCTTCACAACCGAGGATAGTAATAAGTATAAGTATCCTTCACATCCGAGGATAGTAATTTAGTATAAGTATCCTTCACAACCGAGGATAGTAGTATGTATAAGTATCCTTCACAACCGAGGATAGTAGTAAGTATAAGTATCCTTCACAACCGAGGATAGTAGTAAGTATAAGTATCCTTCACAACCGAGGATAGTAGTAAGTATAAGTATCCTTCACAACCGAGGATAGTAGTAAGTATAAGTCTACGTAGATTGTAAGTATGTGTCCTGCACAACCGAGGACAGTAAATAGCACAAGTATGTGTCCTGCACAACCGAGGACAGTGAATAGCACAAGTATGTGTCCTGCACAACCGAGGACAGTGGTATGGTAGTCTAGTATTAGTGTCAGTGCGAATCTATTCAACCTTATTCCTTCAATCCCATTCCCAAGCCCTTGGGAATCCCATGCCTTAGTAAGGGTGTGAACTCACCTTGGTTTGCTCGGTATGCTATGTAATGCACTCACAAGTATTCAATCAGGTCCTATTGTGTGCACGTGTAATATCAGTTCATGTTCGAAACGATACGCAAGTAACATCATATAACACATAAGTAGCTAATCACATTCATGCAAATCAAGTCTTATATCAATAGTTTTTCTCAGTTTGTTTTGACTTAGTTATTCGTTAACAGTCCGGTAAACTTGACTGTGTTAGAGTGTTGATCAGGATTATTAGAACTAACATGCATAGATTGACTCCGTTAACATACTACACAATATTTTACAATCTGATAGTGTTGAACACTTTACAGCTTGACAGATAATAACAATCAGATCATACACTAACAATCAGATCATACACCATGAGCATTCAAGGTTCGGACATGATTATGCATTAGAAAGGCCGGGCCCTTGATTAAACTAATGTGATAGGTGTGATATCCCTAAAACTCGGTCCATAAGTCTTAGGGTTAAGGTCGGACACCCACAACACAAGAACTCGGACTGGTGAAGGGTTATTGAAGCTCGGACAACAGGGATAAAGTGAAACTCGGACCGATTAGGTGGGGGTTACGAAGGTCGGACCTTGGCCTTAGGCCCTAAACTCGGACCTATGTGACATTATAACAAACTCGGGTAACATGCACAACAAGAAACTCGGACCATGTGAGCTTCTCAAACTCGGATAGCATGATAATTTGGAAACTCGGACTCATGAGTGTGTTTAAAAGATCGGACCCCATTTGCTAACAAACTCGGACCAAACAATTCCTTATAAACTCGGACCAAAACCCCTTGAATACATCGGACCAGTTTTTAATTAAATTGAAACTCGGGTAACTCATGTGTCAAGAACTCGGACCCCTTTATTATCTTATAAAACTCGGGCTGCATTAACATCTTAAAGTCGGACCCGTTTTCATTTGTAAAACTCAGACTACAAGCATCAATAAAACTCAAACATTTCAATCCTACAACCTTTGTGATTAAAACAGTTACGTATATCATTCAGCAGTTACGTTCCTATGCTCAAGCAAAACTCTAAATCCAATCATCTCGACGGCAGAAATCACAATTATTCGACTGATGCTAAACATCAACAATCATCACAATGATAATCTATCCAGCATGCATCTAATCATCGTCATAATCTCAACTATCCAAGATCAAATCACAGAATATCACATGAGAAACTAGGGTTTTCCATGAACACATAATCAAGAAATCAATAAACAATAATCATTTGATAGAATCAAGAAATCAACAAACAATAATCATTTACCTTGTGATGATCCTAGAGAAATGTGGAATCAAAAGTGATGAATAGCTTGCCAATGATGATGGTGATGATTGCTAGAGAGCCAAAGAAATGAAAGTACGTGTTTCGATTCTTGTGAGAGGTTTAGTGAATGATTTAGGGTTAAGTATAGCTTAAGTTCACTAATGGCTCTCTACACCCTTAACTAATATATTTTACAATAGTACACCATCTCAAATAGTTTCACAGTTTCACCATCAAATTTATGCATATGACAGGTCTATCACAATTAACACATAACCTTGTATAAACACACAATACACTTTGTTGAATTAAAACGTATACAATTCCATAGAAATCAATTGTGCAAATTAATCAACTAAACAAGACAAGAACGTGCAATAAATGCGAAATAGAATCTTGGGAATTCGAGTTGTCACATTATCCCCAACTTGAAAGAAATTTCGTCCCGAAATTTAGCATGCGGTTACTGAGGAAGCTAGGTAAGTTATGTCGTTCCCTGGTTTTCCTGGGGTGTCACATCATCCCCCCGTTGATTTGGAATTTCGTCCCGAAATTCCGCAGTAGTAGCTTCAGTCTCAGTAGTGGTTGCATTGGTTCCGAATAGCTGGGGGTACTTTTCTTTCATTTGGTCTTCGCGTTCCCAGGTGTTCTCTGGGCCACGTCGGGAGTTCCAACGAACTCGAACAAGAGGGATTCTCTTGTGTTTGAGGACCTTAACATCCCGGTCCGTGATTTCAACTGGTTCCTCGACGAACTGCAACCGCTCGTCGATAGTGAGTTCCTTAAAAGGAACTATGAGGGTCTCATCTGACAGGCACTTCTTTAGATTTGACACGTGAAATACATTGTGAACTGCACCGAGTTCAGCTGGTAGATTCAGTCTGTAGGCTACTGGGCCTATTCTTTCAGTGATTTCGAACGGTCCAACATACCGTGGATTGAGTTTGCCTCGTTTACCAAAACGAACCACACCCTTCCAGGGTGAGACTTTTAATAAAACCCGGTCCCCGACCTGAAATTCCAAAGGCTTGCTACGCTTGTCCGCGTAGGCTTTCTGACGGTCGCGTGCTGCCGCCATGCGTTGTCGTATCTGTGCAATCTTTTCCGTGGCGTCCACTACAATCTCTGGACCCGTAATCTGACTATCCCCCACCTCTGCCCAACAGAGAGGTGACCGGCATTTACGTCCGTACAATGCCTCGAATGGAGCGGCTTGAATGCTGGTGTGGTAACTGTTATTGTATGAAAACTCCACTAAAGGGAGGTGCTTTTCCTAGCCGTTGCCGAAATCGATAACACACGCTCGAAGCATGTCTTCTAGAGTTTGAATCGTGCGCTCAGACTGCCCATCCGTCTGAGGGTGATATACTGTGCTCATGTCTAAACGAGAGCCAAACGCTTTGCGCATCGCTTGCCATAGCTCTGACGTGAATCGTGCATCCCGATCCGAAATGATGGAGGTGGGCACCCCGTGCCTCGAAACAACTTCTTTAAGATAGACGTCTGCGAGAGTGGAGAACTTATCCGTTTCCTTTATAGCTAGGAAGTGTGCAGACTTGGTGAGTCGATCCACGATTACCCATATTGTATCGTTCCCACGCTGAGATCTAGGTAGGCCTGTGACGAAATCCATGGAAATTTCTTCCCATTTCCACTGTGGTATCCTGGGTTGTTGCAGTAGACCTGCGGGTTTCTGATATTCCACTTTGACTTTTGCACATGTCAAACACTTGCCGACGTAAGTCGCGATGTGGGCTTTCATGCTAGGCCACCAATATATTGTTTTGAGGTCGTGGTACATTTTATCCGAACCTGGATGTACCGAGTAGCGGGACTTGTGAGCTTCGTCCATTACCAGCTCGCGTAAACCGCCAAAAAGTGAGACCCAAATACGCCCCGTTACATAGTAGGCACCGTCTTCCTTTTGTTCCATGCGTTGCCTTGAGCCGCGTAAGGCTTCGGCCATGACATTCTCGGGTTTTAAAGCTTCTATCTGAGCAGCTCGTATCTGTGTAGGAAGACTGGACTGGATAGTAAGCTGTAGCGCTCGCACGCGCTTAGGTAAGGTGTCTTTCCGACTAAGGGCGTCGGCCACAACATTGGCCTTGCCTGGATGATACTTGATGGCGCATTCGTAGTCGTTCAGTAGTTCAACCCATCTCCGTTGACGCTTGTTCAAATCCTTTTGCTTAAGAATATGCTCGAGACTCCTGTGATCGGTGTAAATCGTGCACCTGGTACCGTACAGGTAGTGTCGCCATGTCTTAAGCGCGAAAACAACAGCTCCCAGCTCTAAATCGTGCGTCGTGTAGTTTCGTTCATGAACCTTGAGTTGCCGCGAAGCGTAGGCAATAACTTTGTCACGCTGCATCAATACACAACCAAGCCCCTGTATCGATGCGTCACAATAGACCACGAAATCGTCGGTGCCCTCTGGCAATGAGAGAATAGGTGCACTGCAAAGCCTATCCTTCAAGTACTGAAAGCGGTTTCCTGGGAATCTCCCCAACGGTAGGTGACACCCTTCTGCGTCAGCATAGTAAGCGGCTGTGCGATCTTCGAAAAGTCTTTGATGAATCGCCTGTAATATCCCGCCAAACCCAAGAATTGGCGTATTTCCGTCGGTGTACGCGGTGCAGGCCAGTTCCGTATCGAATCTACCTTGGATGGATCAACATGAATCCCATCCCTGTTCACCACATGGCCTAAGAAGTGGACTTCACGAAGCCAGAAGTCGCATTTAGAAAACTTTGCGTACAGTTGCTCCTTTCGAAGAAGTTCCAAGATAAGACGTAGGTGTTGCTCGTGTTCCTCCTGACTCTTGGAGTAGATCAAAATGTCGTCGATGAAGACAATGACGAACTTGTCAAGGTAGGGTTTGCACACCCTGTTCATAAGATCCATAAATACGGCAGGTGCGCTCAATAATATCAAACCATCCATTATATCAAACATAAAGTATAGTAGTTAAAATAATTCATAAAACCCAATACAATTGATGTTCAAACCAAACTTTGTTTGAGTAGCGGAAACATAATAATAAAAACCCATAATAAGTTATAAGTTCAAATATCGTTCATTGCGTCTCCTCGTCCTAACACGAAAGCTTGACCTCTTGCCTCGTTGCCATTGTTGTTGTTGTTTCCCCCGTTGTTGTTGTTGTTCCCGTTGCCCTGGCCAATCACGTACGCACGGCCCCGGCGTCATTGTTTCCTCTGTTTCCCCCAACGCTATCACCATTGTCGTCCCTGATTCCATGGTCGTGGTTCTGAGTCTGGTCCTGGTTCATATGCGGACAATGCCTCTTGTAGTGATCCTTAGCATCACACTGAAAACATCCTTTAAAACTTTGTTGTTGCTGCTGATTCTGTGAAGATTGAGGCGGTCGTTGTTGTTCTTGAGTTACAGGACGTGAGTTTCGACAATCCTTAGCTTCATGACCAATCTTGAGACACCGCTGGCAACGACCCCTGTTGCACTGGCCACCGTGGTGTCTGTTACATTTGTTGCACCATGGGTGAATTCCTCGATATCTTTTCTGCCCATGACTACTAGAAAACTGCAGTCTGGGGCTCTGGTAGTCATCTATCTCTTGCTGCTGCGTCAGAGGCTGGACCAAAATTAATCCCGTGCTCAGGTTTTCATCCCACTTGCGTTTGTTATCTCTAGAAGCACATGCAGTATCAGTCTTAGCTCGTTTCGGTAGTTTGTTCTGTTCTACAGCTTGGTCTGTGAGACGATGAGCCAGTCGGGTGGCTTGCTGGATAGTGCCAAGGTTAGCTGTGGTCATATGATTCTGAATTTCGGGCACCAGACCCTTGAGATACAGTTCGATGCGTTTGGTGGGAGGGTCTACCATAGTAGGACAAAATGTGGCTAACTCGTTTGATCTCCTCGTATAAACTTCAATTTCAGACCCCACCATCTGTAGGTTGAGGAACTCTACCTCAAGTTTGTGGATGTCCTCTCGACTGCAAAACTCTTCCTTAATTAAGTCCTTGAACTCGTTCCAGGGGGTGGCATTAGCAGCTGCCAGCCCTAACATCTGAACCTGTGCTTTCCACCAGGTTAATGCAGCACCTTCGAGTGTTCCAGTAGCAAACTTTACCCTACGTGACTCAGGGCAATCATGCACCTCGAAGTCAGTTTCGAGTCTCTCGAACCAATGGAGGAGGCCTTCAACCCCCTCAGTTCCACTGAAGGTACTAGGTTGGCAATCCTTGAGATTTTTGAAGGTGCAAGCAGGTGACTGAGCGTGTTGACCTCCTGCTTGTGTGGCTGCCAGTGCCGCAGCAATTCGTTCGTTAATGAGTGCCGTCAACTGGGCTTGTGTCATGTTGATATGTCCGGCCATGATCTTCATAGCAAATGTAACGTAAGTGAGAGAGGTTCGCGAATAGTGCGATGACAGAAGAGTGTAAGCACGTAAGTGTTCTCAAGCAATAACAAGTAGTGAGCAAAGTAACGTAAGCATACTACGAGCAAAGTTCTATGCAATTCTAGCAAGTAGGCAATAAACATAAACCTTATTACCTAGTATGTTGAGTCTTGCACATGGAGCGAAGCGTCGTTGTGGATCGTTGAGAGCACTGTTCTGGTTATAGTCCGGTTTTAATAAAAACATTTTCCCATATTAAAACCAAGTTCTCTATAACCAATGGCTCTGATACCAATCTGTCACACCCCCAAAATCCACCTGCGGAGTATCACCGCTTGTGAGCGTGACTGACTAGGATCAAGCCACCAACCATACAGAACAATACATATAATAAAAGTAATTGTCATTTAAACCAAACAAATCCATATGAAAGGTGTTCCAAACCATAAGAAAGTTATCATTGTTTAGCGGAAGCGTATTAATCAAAACCCATCGTAAATAAGTATCGAATATCAAAAGTATTTAACAGGGTAATCACGATCCAAGCCCACAACGACCAGCTCCTCCCTGTGCAAGCTTCATGTATCTAACGACCTGCAAGGCATGTAATAGAGGATCAACAACTAGTTGAGCGAGTTCACAGAAGGTAAATGCGTAATAGTAAGTTCGTATGTAACATGTGGCTATACTAGGCCGATAGTACGTTCTATTGGTGGGGGCTTCCCATGTTGTATAACCACTAGACTGTTCGTAACCATAAGTATCCTTCACAACCGAGGATAGTAATAAGTATAAGTATCCTTCACATCCGAGGATAGTAATTTAGTATAAGTATCCTTCACAACCGAGGATAGTAGTATGTATAAGTATCCTTCACAACCGAGGATAGTAGTAAGTATAAGTATCCTTCACAACCGAGGATAGTAGTAAGTATAAGTATCCTTCACAACCGAGGATAGTAGTAAGTATAAGTATCCTTCACAACCGAGGATAGTAGTAAGTATAAGTCTACGTAGATTGTAAGTATGTGTCCTGCACAACCGAGGACAGTAAATAGCACAAGTATGTGTCCTGCACAACCGAGGACAGTGAATAGCACAAGTATGTGTCCTGCACAACCGAGGACAGTGGTATGGTAGTCTAGTATTAGTGTCAGTGCGAATCTATTCAACCTTATTCCTTCAATCCCATTCCCAAGCCCTTGGGAATCCCATGCCTTAGTAAGGGTGTGAACTCACCTTGGTTTGCTCGGTATGCTATGTTATGCACTCACAAGTATTCAATCAGGTCCTATTGTGTGCACGTGTAATATCAGTTCATGTTCGAAACGATACGCAAGTAACATCATATAACACATAAGTAGCTAATCACATTCATGCAAATCAAGTCTTATATCAATAGTTTTTCTCAGTTTGTTTTGACTTAGTTATTCGTTAACGGTCCGGTAAACTTGACTGTGTTACAGTGTTGATCAGGATTATTAGAACTAACATGCATAGATTGACTCCGTTAACATACTACACAATATTTTACAATCTGATAGTGTTGAACACTTTACAGCTTGACAGATAATAACAATCAGATCATACACTAACAATCAGATCATACACCATGAGCATTCAAGGTTCGGACATGATTATGCATTAGAAAGGCCGGGCCCTTGATTAAACTAATGTGATAGGTGTGATATCCCTAAAACTCGGTCCATAAGTCTTAGGGTTAAGGTCGGACACCCACAACACAAGAACTCGGACTGGTGAAGGGTTATTGAAGCTCGGACAACAGGGATAAAGTGAAACTCGGACCGATTAGGTGGGGGTTACGAAGGTCGGACCTTGGCCTTAGGCCCTAAACTCGGACCTATGTGACATTATAACAAACTCGGGTAACATGCACAACAAGAAACTCGGACCATGTGAGCTTCTCAAACTCGGATAGCATGATAATTTGGAAACTCGGACTCATGAGTGTGTTTAAAAGATCGGACCCCATTTGCTAACAAACTCGGACCAAACAATTCCTTATAAACTCGGACCAAAACCCCTTGAATACATCGGACCAGTTTTTAATTAAATTGAAACTCGGGTAACTCATGTGTCAAGAACTCGGACCCCTTTATTATCTTATAAAACTCGGGCTACATTAACATCTTAAAGTCGGAATGCTAGTTAGCAGTTCCAACTCCATATCAAGGATATCGTCACTAGCATCAAGATCGTCACTAGCATCAAGATCGTCACTAGCATCAAGATCGTCACTAGCATCAAGATCGTCAATATCGATATCATCAAAACCTTGAGACTTGTTATCCAGGAACTTGTTCAGAAATACCGTAATGAAAGGAAGATAGGAGTTTTTCGCTAGGTATTTGACCAAATACCCGTTTTCATTTGTAAAACTCAGACTACAAGCATCAATAAAACTCAAACATTTCAATCCTACAACCTTTGTGATTAAAACAGTTACGTATATCATTCAGCAGTTACGTTCCTATGCTCAAGCAAAACCCTAAATCCAATCATCTCGACGGCAGAAATCACAATTATTCGACTGATGCTAAACATCAACAATCATCACAATGATAATCTATCCAGCATGCATCTAATCATCGTCATAATCTCAACTATCCAAGATCAAATCACAGAATATCACATGAGAAACTAGGGTTTTCCATGAACACATAATCAAGAAATCAATAAACAATAATCATTTGATAGAATCAAGAAATCAACAAACAATAATCATTTACCTTGTGATGATCCTAGAGAAATGTGGAATCAAAAGTGATGAATAGCTTGCCAATGATGATGGTGATGATTGCTAGAGAGCCAAAGAAATGAAAGTACGTGTTTGGATTCTTGTGAGAGGTTTAGTGAATGATTTAGGGTTAAGTATAGCTTAAGTTCACTAATGGCTCTCTACACCCTTAACTAATATATTTTACAATAGTACACCATCTCAAATAGTTTCACAGTTTCACCACCAAATTTATGCATATGACAGGTCTATCACAATTAACACATAACCTTGTATAAACACACAATACACTTTGTTGAATTAAAACGTATACAATTCCATAGAAATCAATTGTGCAAATTAATCAACTAAACAAGACAAGAACGTGCAATAAATGCGAAATAGAATCTTGGGAATTCGAGTTGTCACATTATCCCCAACTTGAAAGAAATTTCGTCCCGAAATTTAGCATGCGGTTACTGAGGAAGCTAGGTAAGTTATGTCGTTCCCTGGTTTTCCTGGGGTGTCACACTCCTGAACGGACAGGAATCACCTAAATCCGGCCGGTGAACTGTTCGAAACGGAGTTTAATGTTTAACCCGAAGTCGGTGAACCTCGAGGATAGAATTCGGATCTTGAGTCGTGAAACCACCGAAATGATTAGCAAGTCAGCACAAGCTCCATTCCTATCGGTTTGAAGGCATTGAGTGTAAAAGAGTTGAAAGAAAGTTGGAAAACCATCTTTCAATCCTTTTCACCGAGAAATGTTCAGATCTATGAAAGATCTTTGCTTGTTTATGTGGAAATCGGCTAGATCCAAGTGATTCTTGGTGGATTGAAGCCAAAACTTGAAGTTCTTCAAGAACACCATGATGACATCATCCTAGAACACTTGAATCTTGATGATTTCACGGTTAAAAATCAAGATTTGAAAGATAGAAAGGTGTAGGAGTGTGTATAGATCAAGAAAGTACAAGATTTAGGATGAAATCTTACCGGAATCGGAAGGAATCTGAGAAAAGAAGGGGAGCACGAGTTGCTCGGTCAGAGCTTTCCAAAAGTGGTAAAGATGACAATGACAGGGGTATTTATAGGATGCCAAAAGTGGAAAGGGCTGGCCGATCGGACAGCCTGTCCGATAGGACGGCAGTCCGATCGGCTGGGCCGTTCGATCGGCTGAGAGCCTGATCGTTCATCTGCCTGATTCGAGCGTTCGGTGCGATGATTTTTGATATTTCGATTTCGATTGAGATTGGTGAGAATACGATAGAGTTTCCTATTCAAATTACTTTTAATCCTAACCACTATATCTAACATACAATCATCTATGTCTCGCGCTGTCTTTTCGCCACCAATTATCATAATTCGATTTCGATTGAGTTCGATTGAGTTTCGAGTTTTGATTCGAGTTTCGATTGATTATCACACATAACATAAAGTAAACATGCACAGGTAACACACAAGGCACACACACACACACATATATTAACCCCAAAATTCGCGTAATTCGAGTCCTGAGTTCGATGATGATTGGATTAGCTCGACTATTGATTAACTGACTTTATCACATTGTTACTTCCTATTATTCACAGTCGTAAAGCGGTTCGCGTTGATAAATAAACTTCGATTAATTCAATTGTAATTAATTACTCCACATAATACAACTAACGTAACATAAACACAAAATAGATTAACTACGGTCAAAGAGTCAATCTTGACTTTGACTTTCGGTAACACGGGGTGTTACAGCCTCCCCTTGTTTAGGGAATTTCGTCCCGAAATTAGGCTGAAAGTTGTACATCACCGTGAATCACGTTTGAGAACTTTCTCTCTCTAGACTTTCACTTGAACAACTGCGGGTACTTCGCCTTCATGTCGCTTTCGAGTTCCCAAGTGAACTCTGCGCCTCGTTTGCCTTCCCATCGGACTTTCACAATAGGAATGCGCGAGCGTCTGAGTTGCTTGGTTTGGCGATCCATGATTTCGACAGGCTTCTCCACGAAGTGTAGCGTTTCGTTTATTTGAAGGTCGTCGAGAGGTACAATTAGATCATGCTCAGCCAGGCATTTTCGGAGGTTTGACACATGGAAAGTCGGGTGGACATTACTGAGTTCCTCCGTAGTTCGAGTCTGTAGGCGACTTTTCCGATCCTTTCCAAAATCTTAAAAGGTCCAACATATCGAGGCGCTAGTTTCCCTTTCTTGCCGAATCTGACCACATCCTTCCAAGGCGATACCTTTAAGAGTACGTAGTCGCCAACATCAAATTCAAGGGGCTTGCGTCTTTTATCGGCATAACTTTTCTGTCTATCCCGGGCTTTCGACAAGTTGTCTCGAATCTGGAGGACTTTGTCAGTCGTTTCTTGCAATAGCTCAGGACCAGTTAATTGCGAGTGACCGATCTCGTGCCATACAATAGGCGATCGACATCTTCTTCCATATAAGGCCTTGAATGGTGCCATCTGGATGCTGGTATGATAACTGTTATTGTACGAGAATTCGACTAGCGGCAGATATTTGTTCCAATTACCGCCGAAGTCTATCACACACACACGGAGCATGTCTTCAAGAGTACGGATCGTTCGTTCAGTCTGTCCGCCGGTCTGAGGATGGAATGCGGTACTCAGGTTAAGCGACGTACCGAGTGCTGCTTGAAATGTTTCCCACAATCGCGACATAAACCGAGCATCACGGTCAGAGATGATGTCACGAGGTGTACCATGATTACAAATGATCTCGTCGGTGTAGATTTGGGCTAATCGTTCTACCTTGTAGTCTTCCCGTATTGGCAAAAAGTGGGCTGATTTGGTCAAACGATCAACGACAACCCAAATGCTGTCGTGACCTGATGACGTGGGTGGAAGCTTGGTTATGAAATCCATAGCTATACTCTCCCACTTCCATATAGGGATTGGCGGTTGTTCGAGTAAGCCAGGGGGTCTTTGATGTTCAGCCTTGACCCTTGCACAAGTCAGGTATCTTCCGACATAGAGAGCGATATCCCTTTTTATACCCGGCCACCAGTACTTGTAACGAAGATCCTGGTACATTTTATTGGCACCGGGATGAATAGAATACCGAGATTTGTGAGCTTCGTCCATTAAAATCTTTCGCAATTCGGTTCGCTTAGGGACCCAAATTCGGTCCAGTAAATAGAAGATCCCATTCGATTTTCTTACAAGCTGAGCTCCATCGTGATAGATTCTCTCCTTCTTCAAGGTGCGTTCATTAAAGCAAGGATGTTGGGCTTCGCAGATGAGGGTTTCGAGATTGTGTTGGGTTTGGGTATTACGAATACTGAGCAAATAACTCCGTCTACTGAGCGCGTCGGCAACGACATTTGCTTTGCCTGGGTGATAACGAACCTCACAGTCGTAGTCGTTAAGAAGTTCTACCCATCGGCGTTGATGCATATTAAGTTCTCTCTGATTAAAGATGTGTTGTAAACTCTTGTGATCGGTGAAGATCGTACACTTGGTACCATATAGGTAGTGTCGCCATATCTTTAACGCAAAGACAACCGCGCCTAGCTCGAGATCATGGGTTGTGTAGTTCTTTTCGTGGATTTTGAGTTGTCGAGAAGCGTAAGCTATAACCTTGTCTCGTTGCATGAGAACACAACCAAGACCAAGGTTGGAAGCATCACAGTAGACAATGAAATTGTCGTTCCCATCGGGCAGTGCGAGAACATGAGCATTGCAAAGCTTGCGCTTGAGGGTTTGGAAAGCAGACTCTTGTTTAGTTCCCCAAACAAAAGAGCTGCCTTTATGAGTAAGAGCGGTAAGCGGCACAGCGATCTTAGAGAATTCTTAAATCGTCGATAATAGCCCGCTAATCTGAGAAAAGAACGGACTTCAGACGGGTTCTTCGGCGTAATCCAACTCTTAACCGCTTCAATCTTTGCAGGATCGACATGGATACCTTGACTATTCACGATGTGACCCAGAAACTGAACCTCTTCTAACCAGAATTCACACTTGGAGAACTTGGCATAGAGTTGGTTCTCGTTGAGTAACTCGAGAACCAAACGTAGATGTTGTGCGTGTTCGGCTTTCGATTTGGAATAAATCAAGACATCATCGATGAACACGATGACGAAACGGTCAAGATACGGCTTACGCACACGATTCATCAGATCCATGAAAACCGCGGGTGCGTTGGTTAAACCAAAGGGCATATCAACGAACTCATAGTGGCCGTAGCGAGTGCGAAAAGCGGTTTTGGGTATATCTTCTTCCTGAATACGTAACTGATGATAGCCTGAGCATAGATCGATCTTCAAGAAACACATAGCACCTTGTAGCTGATCAAACAAATCGTCGATGCGAGGTAGGGGGTATCGGTTCTTGATTGCTAACTTATTCAATTCCCGGTAGTCGATACACATCCTGAACGACCCATCCTTCTTTTTGACGAAAAGGACTGGTGCGCCCCAAGGAGAGGTGCTGGGGCGAATAAAGCCTTTTTCAAGTAACTCCTGGAGTTGGTTCGAGAGTTCCCGCATTTCGGATGGCGCGAGTCGATAAGGGGCCTTGGCTACGGGGTTAGCTCCAGGAATGAGGTCGATACGGAAGTCGATATCACGACTGGGCGGTAATCCGTGAAGATCATCAGGGAACACCTAAGGAAATTCACGGACCACAGGGACGTCTCTGATTTATGTCTTCCTTTTCTTTTCCTTTTCCGCTACTACGATGTTGGCCAAAAAAGCTCTGTATTCCTTGCGGAGATACTTGCTAGCTTGGACACATGACACGAGCTTGAGACCTTTCGAAGCAGTTTCACCGTACACACATAATAAATCACCATTCGCGAGCGAGAATCGAATCATCTTGTCGAAGCACACAACTTCAGCATGGTTTTCGCGAAGAAAGTCCATGCCTACTATGATGTCAAAACTTCTGAGCTGCATCGGAATAAGGTCGATTGGGAAGATGTGATTGTTGAGCTCAAGAGTACAATCACGAAGAACAGAATTAACGGCGACAGTTCTTCTAGTAGCGACTTCAACTTTGAACGACGAGGGAAGATAAGAACGCTTACGACTAAGGAGCTTCTCGAATTCAAACGACACAAAGCAGTTATCGGCTCCAGTATCAAACAAACACGACGCATAAATACCATTCACAAGGAACGTAACATTAACCACGTTGTTGTCAGCCTGGGCTTGGCGAGCATTGATGTTGAAGGTTCTGGCGTGTGCTGCTTGTTGCTGCTGCTGGGGCTGCTGCTGCTGCTGGGGCTCTTGCTTCACAAAGACTGAGGGAGGTTCAGTCTTAGAGACTGAGGGAGGTACAGTCTTAGAGACTGAGGGAGGTTCAGTCTTAGAGGCTGAGGGAGTTTCAGCCTTAGAGGCTGGGGAATAATTAGTCTTAGAGACTGGGAGGATTGGTCTTAGAGGCCAGGGAGTTGGTCTTAGAGACCAGGGAATAAGCCTTAGAGACTGGGAGTTGGTCTTAGAGACCAGGGAATAAGTCTTAGAGACTGGGAGTTGGTCTTAGAGACCAAGGAATTAGTCTTAGAGACTGGGAAGGTTTGGTCTTAGAGGCCAGGGAGTTAGTCTTAGAGACTAGGGAGTTCAGTCTCAGAGACTGGGGAGGTTTAGTCTGAGAGACGGGATGTGTTAGTCTTAGAGACTGGGGAGGTTTAGTATGGGAGACGGGAAGTGTTAGTCTGAGAGACTGGGTGGCTTAGTCTGAGAGACTGGGAGATTTGTCTGAGAGACTAGGAAAGATAATGTGAATACATGACTACGTGATAAATTACTCTTATTTGCATACGCTGATTTCTAATGATTATTATGGATATACGTGCTATGACTACTATGTACCGGCACACACGTCACCTTACTTAGGGAACGAATTGTCAGATAATGATGACCCTACGGCCACCGCCACAGATGATGAGACTATACCTTCGCCAGAGATATCTACGACAGACACTGAGAGTGACCCTAACATGCTGACCAAGGACGAGGACAATTTCCAACCGTCCGTGCTGTCAGACTTTGGTGATGAATTACCCTTGCTGATGGTTTCCTTGACGAGAGTCTTCCTGTTCTTGATTCGGTCCACGACCGCCTTACCATTTGGACACTTCGGTGGAGAGCACCTCTTGACTCCAAACCTCGACAATGCGCCTCCTGTGGACATTCCTTCCGAAGGTTGGCTACTCAACGAATAATTGATGATGACATTGGCATATTATTGATGGCCCTTCTGATAACACCTATGATGATGGAAAGTTTGACGACCACGTTGTTACTAATTTCACTTTTTGAGACCCCTGTTAACAAGCTATCCTCTGATTCTAGCATACATTCGATTTCAGACTCCTTTGAGTCTGTGACATCTGCAGCCTTACAGACAACCAGATTACAGCTTCCTACTACTGACGCGGACGACGACGCCGTTATAACTGCTGCAACTATCACATGCTCGAGGCACCACACCATTACACGACCCAGAACCTGCTTCTGAGACAGCTCCCATTTCTTTTGGGGTCAGCCTGATGCTGTACCTGCTGATCCTGCATCCTTGCTTGATCATGACCCTGTTTCTTTCGACTTACCAGACAATGCATCCCTTATACCCGACCCAGTACCTGCACCTGATGATCTTCTTATCAGTTGAGACGTTTGTACCTGCACCTTCACCCGCTGATGTTGCTCTTGTGAAGACCGACGTCCAATGCGCCAACATGCCTATCGCTTTATTTCAAGACATACCCACACCCCGGGAAGGTACTCCAGGTCAGCACCCGCGTAACGGTCCCTTTTGCTACAGCAGCATTGTCTACCACCTCGCAGGCCACACCGTTTGCTACATCCACCTCTACATCGTTGAACGAGCCATTTCGATGGTTCCTATACCACACTATGCCAATTCTAGACCCTTACCATCCCTCACATTATGGAGGCTACACACGGAATGGGTGCTCCTGTAACATCAGCTACAGTTTGAGGATATAAGCCGCAGAGTTTTTGGAGCTTGAGCTGACAACACGTCCTCCACCCTGTCTATTGCCAGTATACTTTCATCAAGATTCCTCTTGCGCTCTCTCCTGCTGCTATTACACCTTTCCCAGGTTTTTATGCTCGTTTCTTTACTGCCGAGCAGCAGATCAGTTACTTACTTCGACGTATATACAAGCTCGAGGAGGAATTAACGCATGTCGACAGTTTACGTTTCTTTCCTTCTCCACCTCAGTTACCAGTATAGTTGGTTTCTGGATTATGCGGATTGCATTACATTTGGGTAGGACATTAATGATAAGCCGATATTGTGGAGACTCTTGAAGACCACATCTGACTACGTGATTTTGATACACTAACATATTTAATGGACAAGGGTAGGGTGACCCTGTGTCCCTATTGATGTGATACATTTTGGGAAGATAACACAATTGTGGCCAGGGAATAATGAGAAGTCAATCATCATTAAGCATGCGACAATACTTTGCGACCAATGACCAACGAAAGCTCAGTCGCTATGTCTTCGTTAAGCGCGTTTTTGACCTATATGTGTGTGCTATAATTATAATGCTACGTGCTTACTTGCTATAAATATAATTACCAAGTTGCTTGGTTATACTATGATTATACTATTGCTTGATTGGTTGGTAACCTATTATGTGTATGTGCATGTTATCTCTAAATAACTGTATGCACTCCCCGAATGAATAAGACCTGACCTAACCAATCTTCTTCTCAGAAGATGTCGATACCAGGGAACGTCAATACCAACAACCCTCTACCGACAACAGCAGAGTCAGAACTGCAAGGACGCATCTCGCAAGCCATCGCACAACTCGAGGCCCTTCGCTCCGAACACGACGGAGGTACCTCAGGAAATAACCCACCCAGCGGCTGCACTTATGAGCAGTTCTTGAACCACAAACCTCGAGAATTCGACGGCACTGGGGGTGCCTTAGCTTTTGTGCGTTGGGTGGAGAAGACGAATTCGGTCTTACGGTTGAGCAAATGTGCCCCAGAACATCAGGTCATGTACGTAGCTGGACTATTTGTAGATGGGGCTCTGTCTTGGTGGAACCTTCAGGTTCAAACAATGGGCGAGACTACTGCGTATGCTTTGACGTGGGACGAACTAAAGGAACTAATGCGCAAAAGATATTGCTCTAGGGCGGAAGTCTAGAAGATGGAAACTGAATTATGGAACCTGAAAATGGAGGGTCCAAAGATAGCTGAATAGGTGTGCAGAGATTTGGCGAATTATCACAAGTTGCATCGCGTTTAGTGGAACCAGAATCTAGGAAGATCGAACGTTTCATCGGGGGACTGGCACCTCAAATTCTAAGCCTGGTAACAACATCTAAGCCTCCAACAATCATCGAAGCAATCGACATGAGTGTGGCGCTCACTGAAGAAGCGATTAGACAAGGAAAATTTTCCACTCCGGAAGAGGAAAATGAGACTCCTGTAGAGTCATCTGGGGATAACAAGATAAAGCTCACAAATTTCAAGAAGGATACTCGGGTGAGTAACGAGAAGAAGACCAAAAAGGGAAAAGACTACATGGGTATCCTACCTAAATGCGACAATTGTCTACGTTATCACGTCGGGCGATGTAAATATGGAAAATGTGATAACTGTAACGCCCGGCTCTTTTGTACTTTCCATTTATAGAAAGTTTTGTTCGTATTTCTATTTTTGGAAACTTTGTATTCTTGTAATCGTTCCCTTCTTTGTAATCATTGTCAAACCGAGACATGGATCATTAATGAAGCTTATATTTTGTTACATCTATGTTATACGCATTCTATGTATGCTCGTATGTTCGATTTGGTGAATCAATCTATGTTTAATCGTGATTCTTGGAAACTATGTGCGAAACTTGTAATTAATCTAAACTTATGCATGGATCGTATTTTGAACGAGAACGACACTTGATTTGATACTTATACGCATAATTATACTTGGTTTATACTCCTCGTACTTGGGTTTACCTTAAAATATGCTTTTGTGGCAAGAATGGTCCTTAAAACACCTTAAATCATCAATTACACAACTATAGGGGCCAAATGTAAAAAAATGAAACTTGTTTCCAAACCACAAAGGGCTCGCGGCCCGTGTTAACTTGCCTGGTTATCCCAGGCGGGCCGCGTGGACCCCCAGGTCGGCAGAAAGGTGGACAGTCGCGACCAGCTTCGTGTTTGAGCGGGATTTCCTTGTTTAAACCGAGTTTTGGCTCTTGTTAACCCCTCTAATCAACCCTAATCACTTCCCTATAAGTACCCAAGACCCTCCAAGCACTTGGACACTTTCATCACTCTCAAATCTCTCAAAAACACTCTCAAGTTCCAGCAAGAATCTGCATTTTCGGACAGATTCATACCTCTACATTAAACTTGGTATAACTTGCTCATTTCTTGATGAAAAGACTTGATTCTTCTTCCTATTTGCTTGGTTAATCATGGAGTTTGATTCCTTTGACTTCTCCTTGGAGAAATCAGACCTGGAATTGCTCCGAAATTGACCAAAAACTTTCTGTTTTGTTACATCTTATGCAAACTTCATTCAACTTGTGTTTAACACAACTCAAACCAATGTCCTAATGCTTACAACCCCTCTTATGGTTGGTTAAGCTTAAAAACATGGTTGAGACACTTAAATCAGAGGATTAAACCTCATAAACTTTCTGTTTTGTTAGGGTTTTGACCCACAAGTCATGTCAAGCTTAGACCTTGATGAATGAGTGATTGTAGAACAACTTGGGTTGTTCCAACATAAAATCCTCACATGATTTGATGATTTCCTTTAGTTTAGATTATTTACATACTTGTATTAACCCTAGTTCGTGACCCTCCTTGGTTGTCTTTACATCAAGTGAAGTGGTGAACATTCAAGGGGTCCCTAAACGGAAGCATGTTCTTCCTACCCCATACATGACATTCATGAATGACTCGAGGTGCCTAAACGAAGATCTTAATCTTCTACCTCCTACTTGAAATATTGAACTTAGTAATATGTAATACTTAAATATATATACACACACATTCGAACCTTTAATATTAAACTTGTGTTTATATGTTAAAGTAGTAGAATGACATCTAAGACTTAACACTCCAAGTATGATTCTAATGGGCTTACTACCCATGAAATACAATATAACCCTAGTGGTTACGTAGTGTCATATAAGAGTATAAGTCAAAGATGATTATTTTGATATCCTACTTTATGCTACGTTAAACTCCAAATTATAATCTTCCGTTGTACGCCAAACTCACACACCTACGTTTCCTTGTGTAGAAGGACTAGGTGCTCCAACTTAATCCATCCACCAAACTCGCTCGCGGGATTTCAAGTAGGAAAGCTTGCAACCACCGTGAGTATACTCGAACCCATTTTTACTTTTAAACACTTTGGGTGCAACATGTATTCTATATTAAACGCACGTGACACTTGAAACTTATTTGAAACATGCTCTATCCTTTTAAACATGAAACATGAAACTTGTGAAACTTGAGACTATTTTGTGCTATGTGAACGTTTAATCCTTGTGTGTAGTTCCGCCTTAACAATGGTAGCGTTATAGGGGTAATGCACCTCCCCGTTAGTCTTTGGGGTATTGTTAGGAGGAGACATATTAACGTCCCGTGAAACTTTGGGTTAGGTACTTTAACGCATTGGAAACTTGGGCTATCATTTGGACTGCGTAAACTAGCATGGTTGAAACTATTTTAATATGTTCATGTTGGATAAGAGTTTTTATTCTATTATGCTATGTAAACAAACTTGTATATTCGCTCTTTGCCTTTGCATTGAAACTCTATTTTAATACATGTTGCAGGTTGATTATTGAAGTATGGATGAATGATGAAACAAGTTTAGGGTGGACTAGATACACACCTTTAATCTATTTATCTTTTAATGTTATGTTATTTGTTGAAACAATGTTGTATTTTGTTTTGAATATTGTATGACAATTTGGCACTTGCAATGAAATTTGAATTTAATTAAATATTGTCGCATAGTGTTATGAAGTCTCTAGCCATTGGTTGGGGTGTGACGGATTGGTATCAGAGCCATAACTATAGGGAATTAGGAAAATTGCCATGCTTTTGCCCTAATCTATAGTTCTAGGAATTTTGCCTCTTATTTGTTGTTTAAAACTTTTGTGCTCTACCATGCATGCTTCCTAGCTACACTTTCTATTAAAATTATGTGCCTTTCCTAAGGCTAACACTAATATACTTATGCTATTTTTTATGCTCTTGTAACACCAACGAGAAGAATTTACCAAAATAGGCGTGAAACCCACAATTTGGTAAACGACTCTCATTCTACCTTTAATCTATTTTGCACGAAATTTCACCATTAAGCTAGGAGTGACATCCACAACTTAATGGTAATTTCCATTTCAACTCTAGTGGACCCTCGTCAAAGTGTCAAAATTTTATTTTGATCGACGAGTACCAACCACATTTAGGGTACGAAATCGTCAAGTTAGGGGTGAAACCCGCATCTCGTCGATTAAGTCCCATTCCTCGATTTTTATTCTCGCCAAAGTCCCGAATGTTTCAATCATTTAGAGATGTGTAGTAACCGAAAGGGTAAGATACCGTTAATCGCTTCTCGACGAGAGTATCTTACTTATAGGCCAAAGCACAATATCTCTAATTCGAAAGAACTTTCGACCCACTTTGGAATAGTCGACGTTTCTCTACCCGAAACAATCCAATGTTTTATTGAGCCTCTCTTTTATGTATCTCAATTTATATGTGATTTTTATACTTGAACGTTCATTCATTTCCAAATGTCGTTTTAATCATTTTCGCACGTCATCGCAATCACAAACAATAATAATCCCTCGTGAACAAACTAAATTTACAATGCTTTCGTTTATTCATGTTATGCTACGTGGAATTCATGACTATGCTATATGAAACGTTTAAACTTTTATGCTATGTAAATCAAATTGAAACTTTCATGCTATGTGAATCAACTTGAACCTTTTACGCTATGTGAACCTTTATGCTATGTGGTCAATTTCGTTTTCTTAAACAAAAATTATGACCAAGTCTCACCTATTCGTTCTTTTGAATCTTAGATGTCTTCTCGTCACTCCAACGCGTCTAAGAAGTCAAAGTCTCGCTCCACCAAGAAGATGATGGCTTTCATGGCCGATCAATTTGCTCGCGTCGTTCCAAAGGTCATTTCCGAGATTCGAGCCTCTGAAACTCCTCACTCTTCCGTCGACTCTAAGGTCGAAGCACGCAAGCCCGTCTCGTTCAACTTCAAGCACTTTTCATCGTGCAATCCAAAGCCATTCACTGGCAATGATGGGGTGACCGCCATGCTCGAGTGGTTTGACAGCATAGAGGTCACATTCATCAATAGCGAGTGCCCCGATGAGCTCAAGACGCGCAGCGCGACTGGGGTATTCCAAGCCCGAGCTCTCGAGTGGTGGACGAATGAAAGAAACATACGTTCGAACGAGCTGGCATATGCTTTGACATGGGAAGAGACTAAGGCCCTGATGATGGATGAGTTTTGTCCTCCGCATGAGCAACAAAAGTTGGAGGAAGAATTTTGGGTATTAAAGCAGATTGGTGATGACAACCTAGCCTACACCACCCGTTTCAAACAACTCTGTTTCATTGTCCCTCACCTTGTCTCGACCCCTGATCGCAAGAAAAGCAAGTATATCAATGGTTTACCCCCTAATATGCGTGACACAATCGAGGCAGCCAAACTTGATAGCATCAAAGACATTTACCGTTTGGCCGCGTCCTTGAACAACAACCGTGTTCGCGATAAGCAAGCCGCAAACCTCGTTCCTTCGAAGCCAGCCAATCAAATCACCCAACAATCGAATAAAAATAGGGGAAAGAAGCGAAAGCAATCCAACCCCGTTTGTAACGCAATTGTGCCACCTATTAACCCGGACCCTGTTGCTCCTGATAACACCCATAGGCCGTACACTGGGATTCACCCCAAGTGTGCCACTTGTAATTTCCATCATCCCGTCAATGCTAGGTGCCGTCGTTGTGGGAATTGCAACCGTTATGGTTATACTATCAATTTTTGTCGCCAACAACCACAACAAGCACCACCAGCTCAGCAAGCCCAACAAGCGCAACAAGCCCTACCTGCTCCTCAAAACGCAAGACCCGCTAGAGCTTGTTTCAAATGTGGGGATGTTAATCATCTTCGTCCTCAATGCCCACAATGGAATCAAGAGCAGCAACAACCTCCTCATGGACGCGCCTTCAACCTAAACACGAATCAAGCGCGCAACGACAATGACGTCGTTAACGGTACGTTTCTTGTTAACCATCTTTATGCGTCGATACTATTTGATACTGGTGCGGACAAAAGCTTTGTGTCCTTAGAATTCGAATCATTGTTAAATTGCACACGCTCTAAGCTACCTAAGTCGTTTTCCGTTGAAGTCGCCAATGGCAAGTCTATCCTAGTCGATTCCATTCTCCTCGATTGTCGTCTTACTCTTAACGAGCATGCTTTCTCTATCGATCTTATACCCATGCAATTGGGTAGTCTCGACGTCATCATAGGCATGGATTGGCTTCAAAAGAATCATGCTGAAATCGCTTGTCACGAGAAATTCGTTCGCTTACCTCTTCCATCTGGTGACGTTTTGCACGTTTATGGAGACCGACCTTCAAGGGGACTAAAGTTGATGTCCTGCACACAAGCGAACAAGTACTTACGTAAACAGTACTTTGCCTTTTTAGCCCACGTTGTGGAAGAAAAGGGCAAGGGAAAAAGTTTAAGTGATGTTCCAGTGGTGCGCGACTTCCCTGATGTCTTTCCTGAAGATCTACCCGGTCCTCCTCCTCCTCGATCTGTTGATTTTCGTATTGACCTCGTACCTGGTGCGACTCCTGTTGCCAAGGCTCCTTATCGTCTTGCACCTTCCGAGATGCAAGAATTGTCTTCTCAGCTTCAAGAACTCCTCGATAAGGGTTTTATCCGTCCAAGTACCTCTCCTTGGGGTGCTCCTGTGCTTTTCGTTAAAAAGAAAGATGGTTCTTTCCGCATGTGTATCGACTATCGTGAGCTCAATAAACTCACCGTTAAGAATCGTTATCCCCTTCCGCGTATCGACGACCTCTTTGATCAACTTCAAGGCGCTACCTGTTTCTCAAAAATCGATCTTCGTTCTGGTTATCACCAACTTCGGGTCCTTGAAGAGGACGTTCCCAAAACCGCTTTTCGCACACGCTATGGACATTACGAGTTCGTGGTTATGCCTTTTGGCTTGACCAACGCACCCGCTGTGTTCATGGATCCCATGAATCGTATTTGTAAGCCTTACTTGGATCGCTTCGTGATCGTCTTCATTGATGATATCCTCATTTATTCTAAATCTCGAGCCGATCATGAGCGTCATCTCCGCCTTATACTTGAACTTTTGCGTGTTGAACGTTTATATGCTAAGTTTTCTAAATGCGAGTTTTGGATCAAGGAAGTTCAATTCCTTGGGCACGTTGTTAGTGAAAAAGGAATCCATGTCGACCCTTCAAAAATCGAAGCCGTGAAGAACTGGACCGCGCCTAAATCTCCTTCTGAAATCCGTTCTTTCTTAGGATTGGCGGGTTATTACCGTCGATTCATCTCGAATTTTTCAAAAATCGCCTTTCCTCTCACTTCGTTGACCCAAAAAGAGAAACCTTTTGCTTGGGGTCCTGAGCAAGAGGAATCTTTTCAAACTCTCAAGGACTTGCTTTGCAACGCTCCTATCCTCGCTCTCCCTGATGGGAATGATGACTTCGTGGTGTATTGTGATGCATCGAATCGTGGTCTTGGTTGTGTGCTCATGCAACGAGACAAAGTCATCGCTTACGCCTCTCGCCAACTCAAAATACATGAGAAAAATTATACTACCCACGACCTCGAGCTTGGCGCAGTTGTTTTTGCGTTAAAGATTTGGCGACACTACCTATATGGTACTAAGTGTGGTTTTCACTGACCATAAGAGCCTACAACACATCTTTGACCAAAAAGAACTCAATATGCGACTGCGACGTTGGGTGGAATTGCTCAACGACTACGACTGCGAGATTCGCTACCACCCTGGTAAGGCGAATGTCGTGGCCGACGCACTTAGTCGTAAGGCTCATGTAGATGTCATTCATTGCTTTCATATCTCGAGCGATCTTCACAATCGTATTCGTGAAGCGCAGTACTCATCTATCAATGAAGGTTCCATGGCTGTAGAAATACGTGGAGCATCTAAAAGTTAACTCGTTTCAAAACCTGATGGTCTCCTCTATTGTTGTGATCACGTCTGGATTCCGGATCGTGACAATCTTCGTGACCTTATCATGAACGAAGCACACAAATCTAAGTACTCAATTCATCTTGGCGCTGACAAGATGTACCATAATCTACGTACATCCTATTGGTGGCCCGGTATGAAGAAAGACATTGCTGTGTACGTTTCCAAGTGTCTTACCTATTCGAAAGTCAAAGCCGAGCATCAACGACCTTCTAGTCTACTCGAACAACCTGAAATCCCCGTGTGGAAATGGGATAGCATTGCGATGGACTTCATAACTAAACTCCCGCATACACCTTCTGGTTACGACAGCATTTGGGTAGTCATTGATCGTTTAACTAAGTCCGCACAATTTATTCCCATTCGCGAAGATTTCAAGGTTGAACGACTTGCTCGTGTCTATACCAATGAAGTCATACGCCATCATGGTGTTCCTCTTGACATCATTTCTGATCGTGATGGTCGCTTCACTTCGCGTCTCTGGCAAACTTTTCAGTCCGCTATGGGTACTCATCTGAATCTCAGTACGGCTTTTCATCCTCAAACGGATGGACAGACTGAACGTACTATCCGAACCCTAGAGGACATGCTCCGTTCTTGTGTCATCGACTTTGGTGGTAGTTGGGATGTGCATTTACCTTTGATCGAGTTCTCATACAACAATAGCTACCACTCCAGTATTCAAATGGCTCCTTTCGAGGCATTGTATGGTCGCAAATGCCGATCTCCTTTAAGCTGGCACGAGATTGGTGACAAACATTTTACTGGCCCTGAGATCATACAAGAAGCAACGGATAAGATTCTTCAAATCCGTGACAATCTACTCAAGGCTCGAAGTCGTCAAAAGAGCTACGCTGACAAGGGACGCAAACCTATGGAATTCAACGTTGGTGACCACGTTCTTCTCAAGGTGTCTCCTTGGAAAGGAGTGGTTCGTTTTGGTAAAAAGGGAAAACTTGCCCCTCGCTATGTTGGTCCCTTCAAGATACTCGAAAGGATTGGTAAGGTGGCTTATCGACTCGATTTACCTCAAGAGCTCAACAACGTTCATCCAACGTTCCACGTCTCTAACCTAAAGAAATGTCTCGCTGATGAAGGACTTCAAGTTTCCCTCAAAGATCTTCAAATCAACGATACTATGCATTTCGTGGAGAAACCTGTAGAAATCGTGGATCAGCAAGTCAAGTTACTAAGGCGCAGTAAGATCCCTATCGTCAAGGTTAGATGGGAAGGAAAACGTGGCGCCGAATTTACTTGGGAACTCAAAAAGGATATGAAGTCAAAGTATCCTCATCTTTTCCCTGCGTCTTCCTAAATTTCGGGACGAAATGCCCGGCTCTTTTGTACTTTCCATTTATAGAAAGTTTTGTTCGTATTTCTATTTTTGGAAACTTTGTATTCTTGTAATCGTTCCCTTCTTTGTAATCATTGTCAAACCAAGACTTGGATCATTAATGAAGCATATATTTTGTTACATCTATGTTATACGCATTCTATGTATGCTCGTATGTTCGATTTGGTGAATCAATCTATGTTTAATCGTGATTCTTGGAAACTATGTGCGAAACTTGTAATTAATCTAAACTTATGCATGGATCGTATTTTGAACGAGAACGACACTTGATTTGATACTTATACGCATAATTATACTTGGTTTATACTCCTCGTACTTGGGTTTACCTTAAAATATGCTTTTGTGGCAAGAATGGTCCTTAAAACACCTTAAATCATCAATTACACAACTATAGGGGCCAAAATGTAAAAAAATGAAACTTGTTTCCGAACCACAAAGGGCTCGCGGCCCGCGTTAACTTGCCTGGTTATCCCAGGCGGGCCGCGTGGACCCCCAGGTCGGCAGAAAGGTGGACAGTCGCGACCAGCTTCGTGTTTGAGCGGGATTTCCTTGTTTAAACCGAGTTTTGGCTCTTGTTAACCCCTATAATCAACCCTAATCACTTCCCTATAAGTACCCAAGACCCTCCAAGCACTTGGACACTTTCATCACTCTCAAATCTCTCAAAAACACTCTCAAGTTCCAGCAAGAATCTGCATTTTCGGACAGATTCATACCTCTACATTAAACTTGGTATAACTTGCTCATTTCTTGATGAAAACATTGATTCTTCTTCCTATTTGCTTGGTTAATCATGGAGTTTGATTCCTTGACTTCTCCTTGGAGAAATCAGACCTGGAATTGCTCCGAAATTGACCAAAAACTTTCTGTTTTGTTACATCTTATGCAAACTTCATTCAACTTGTGTTTAACACAACTCAAACCAATGTCCTAATGCTTACAACCCCTCTTATGGTTGGTTAAGCTTAAAAAAATGGTTGAGACACTTAAATCAGAGGATTAAACCTCATAAACTTTCTGTTTTGTTAGGGTTTTGACCCACAAGTCATGTCAAGCTTAGACCTTGATGAATGAGTGATTGTAGAACAACTTGGGTTGTTCCAACATAAAATCCTCACATGATTTGATGATTTCCTTTAGTTTAGATTATTTACATACTTGTATTAACCCTAGTTCGTGACCCTCCTTGGTTGTCTTTACATCAAGTGAAGTGGTGAACATTCAAGGGGTCCCTAAACGGAAGCATGTTCTTCCTACCCCATACATGACATTCATGAATGACTCGAGGTGCCTAAACGAAGATCTTAATCTTCTACCTCCTACTTGAAATATTGAACTTAGTAATATGTAATACTTAAATATATATACACACACATTCGGACCTTTAATATTAAACTTGTGTTTATATGTTAAAGTAGTAGAATGACATCTAAGACTTAACACTCCAAGTATGATTCTAATGGGCTTACTACCCATGAAATACAATATAACCCTAGTGGTTACGTAGTGTCATATAAGAGTATAAGTCAAAGATGATTATTTTGATATCCTACTTTATGCTACGTTAAACTCCAAATTATAATCTTCCGTTGTACGCCAAACTCACACACCTATGTTTCCTTGTGTAGAAGGACTAGGTGCTCCAACTTAATCCATCCACCAAACTCGCTCGCGGGATTTCAAGTAGGAAAGCTTGCAACCACCGTGAGTATACTCGAACCCATTTTTACTTTTAAACACTTTGGGTGCAACATGTATTCTATATTAAACGCACGTGACACTTGAAACTTATTTGAAACATGCTCTATCCTTTTAAACATGAAACATGAAACTTGTGAAACTTGAGACTATTTTGTGCTATGTGAACGTTTAATCCTTGTGTGTAGTTCCGCCTTAACAATGGTAGCGCTATAGTGGTAATGCACCTCCCCGTTAGTCTTTGGGGTATTGTTAGGAGGAGACATATTAACCTCCCGTGAAACTTTGGGTTAGGTACTTTAACGCATTGGAAACTTGGGCTATCATTTGGACTGCGTAAACTAGCATGGTTGAAACTATTTTAATATGTTCATGTTGGATAAGAGTTTTTATTCTATTATGCTATGTAAAGAAACTTGTATATTCGCTCTTTGCCTTTGCATTGAAACTCTATTTTAATACATGTTGCAGGTTGATTATTGAAGTATGGATGAATGATGAAACAAGTTTAGGGTGGACTAGATACACACCTTTAATCTATTTATCTTTTAATGTTATGTTATTTGTTGAAACAATGTTGTATTTTGTTTTGAATATTGTATGACAATTTGGCACTTGCAATGAAATTTGAATTTAATTAAATATTGTCGCATAGTGTTATGAAGTCTCTAGCAATCTTCACACTTCGTCTCATCCCGATGTTTCCGCCATTGGTTGGGGTGTGACAATAACTGTGGTAAGAGGGGGCATCCCAAGGAAACTTGTAGGCAAGGTATTGAACGTGGAAATAAAGACCAAGATGATAGCAAGAATCACGGAGGAAACAACGACAACGACAAAGGCAGGACGAGTGACAAACAAAAGCGTGCTCGAAGTTGTCTTAATTGTGGGAGCAAGAAGCATTTCAGAAAATACTATCCTAAGAAGAATCAGGCACAAGGATAAAAGCTCAGTAGCAGAGCAAGGGGAGCCCGCCAGGAATCCAAGCGTGGATATCGGTACGTCCCATATTACTCAACGTTATGCATCCGTGCTGCTAGATAATGTTGCAAATTTTAGCTTCACATCTCTAAAGTTAGAGAGTATACTTGGTTTAGTAACAAGTAAGTTAGATAATCCGCACATGAAAGTACTAGCTAATGGGAAAGTTAGTAGAAGCCAACAAAGTAACCGAAAACGGCATGATAGAACCCGGAGAGCGTGAGTTTACGCTTGAGCTACTGCCAGTTGAATTGGGGAGCTTCGACAAGGTAATTGGATGGATGGGTTGTCAAGTGATCAAGCGGAGATTGATATCCGCATCCCGATGCCGAGCAAATAGACAATCTCGACTCATGAAGCAGAGTACGCCCTTACAAATTGCAAATTGCTTGAAGGCACGAAAGATGTTTGCGAATAGGATGTGTTGTTTTCTTGACTCATGTCATGGAAAAGGGAGTCGAAGAACCAAAACACGAAGATATTTCTGTGATAAGGAAATATCCTAAGTCTTCCTTGAAGATTTGCCAGAAATACCTCCTCAACGACAAGTCGAATTTCTCATCGATTCGATTCCAGGCGCCACGTCTGTAGTAAATGCACTCTAAAGACTTACACCTTCGGAAATGCAAGAATTGACAGTGTAGTTTCAGTAGTGGATAGAGAAGGAAGATAACAGACCAAAATTTCCGTTTTGGGTAACCCTAGTTCTGCTTGTCAAGTGAAAGGACGATGACTCTCAAATGAACATCAAACTACCAGGAGCCGGACGAGCTAGCCAACAAGAGTCAGCGACTCTTGCTAAGGATTGGCGAACTACTTATTTGACTAACTGCGAGGATCCAACCAGTATTTCCCGACTGATCGATGATCGAGTAGCTGTAAATTCAGGAAGAAAATATACCGGGGGAAGATTGTGGGACAATAACTTGTTTTAAATGTACACAAGAATGGCGTTACCTACACGATGCACAGAACAATTCTACACCGAATACGAAACTCTGAGAGTCTAGGAAACATGTACTTAGGACCATTAGGAACCAGGTCCAAACTCACAATGGTTGTTACTTAGGAACCACATCCGTTAACTCAAGCAGACACCATTAACCTGACATATATGCCTGTCCCGTTGACCAAACCGAAAGTACTTGAATTTCTTTTACTCCTAGCGAGTAGACGTTTGCATCTCTACTCCCCTTAATGGTAGTTGCATCGCGTTGATTTTCTTCGCAAAGAGCGAACACACATTTGTTTCGATACTTGGTCATTTCTTCATTTTAGCAAGTACTCATTGTTTCAGTACTCGAAAACTTTCATGACATAAATGCATCATTTGCTACGTGTGTGGTTTCTCTTCGAACAAACACTTCATTGAAATTTAAATATTATTTTGCTAAACCTAATTACTGATTCATGTTTCGATTTTGATACCAAGTCAACACACCTTCTTGAAACTGCTTTCTTTCAAGTTACGTTCATAATTCATCATCGTAACCATGCTAGGATTCCCTAGTTGATGCATACGTTTATTATCGGATTACGCCAGAACCAATTTCAATTGGTTGAACTTATTCATTTCGCATATTCAGTTTAAGACGACATATGATGTATTGAGAGCATCATATTCAAATCAATGGCAAAGATTCTTTTGTTTCGAGTCGTAGTAGACTTGTTTGGTCTCACTAAACCATTTGTTGATTACGACACCTTGTGGGGATATTTTCACAAAATTGAAGCTTGCGCTTATTTGATCACTCACTTCATACACGGATTTAATTGACTATTTGATAACTTGCCCTAAATCCGTCTTGTTTATCAAGATGAAATCGGTCTCAACATAGTTGTGTGTTGAGGCAAAGGTACATAGATTCATTTCATATCACGGTGTACCTCCCAACGATTCTTTTACGATCGATCGAATGCCTTGCGGTACTTATTGCTTCCTCACTTTCGACCGAAAACAGTGGCTCTTTGATGTTCCATATTCAACTGAAAACTCTATGACATTGTGTAAATCAAATCTTCTGGCTTGTTTCGGTACGTGTTCATTTGATTTCCAACTCGGTGAACTTGTTTAGTCACCACTATACTTGAGTTATGTCATTGCGACACCTTGTGGTATCATTTCAAACTTATAACTTGTGCTAATCAGGGTCAACCGTTTCACACAAAACTGCACGTACTTTCGTTTGACTTGCCATTTAAACATTTCTGATGCAACTACTGATCAGGACAATGGTACACCAGATTCGCTTGTATTACATTCGGTGTACTTTCGAAATTTAAGAGTGTCAACACACTAAACCTTACCATCCATTTACTCGGTAGTTAGCAGACCATTTTACTATTACCTTCGAGTTATTTATTTTGAATTCATGTAGCAGATGCTATGGTTTGTGAAAACTCGTTGCATATTGCGACTGATCGTTTGAGAATCTTATTAGCCAAAACTCCTCTTTTGTGAAACCCCCTGCTAGCTGGATTACGCTAGACTATACGTCTTGCACCTTTGACATCAAATGCTAAAAGCACACACCTTTTAACCATAGGATTCGGGTTGTTATATATTCTTGGACTCACCTGAGGTGAGTTAGGTTTGACTCGGTTTGGTGATTACCTACCTCGATATTATTCATACACCTACACGTGCGACGTAACCATAAGGAGTTAAGGTAGTACAAATTTCAAGGATGAAATTTTCTTAACGAGGGGAAAATGTGACAACTGTCAAATTTGCATGCATCCGTACATTTAATTAATATTGGTTTATGCTTAATGACTGTGCTTAATTACAACTGAAGAATTAAACTGCTTTATGATTTTTGCATCATACATACATATGCATCACATTCATACTGTCACTCCATATATTACATACAACCTTTAGTGACAAATTTGATGCACAAAGCACAGTTAGCACAGTGAGCGGATAACCCAGAAACATGCTGACAATGCGAGCACCTAGACAGACAATATTTTTGAGGCAGTATGGGCCAGAGTCAGGGTACTACACTAGTAGGGAGTGTAGGGAAGTGATGGCCATAAAACTGTGTCACTAGGTGATAGTTATAGTGCCGGGAAGTGCCTAAAACACACTTTAAATGCAGAATTCTGCACTTAGTAAACAAAATTCAGCATTTAACTATGCTAGTAAAGTGCAAAAACTTGACAAAATAGTTCTAGATACTTTCCAAAGTGTTGGGAATTAAATGTGTCACATAAAGTAACATATAAGACACTTTATGGATTTATTAAGTACTTTAACGGATAACACCCAACCGAACAACCGGACTTTACCCGGAACACAAAAATATTGTCAAACACATTGTTTTTATTTTTCTGAGCTAGTTAGGGTCCCCGAACACCCTAACACACTATATATTTAATAACACCCATAAACCACTAACTTAACACTTGATTTCTAACTAATTAAGTTAACCACCATTGAAACTCAACTAAACCAACCCCCCCCCCCTCGAACCGGTTATGGGAGTGGGGACACCCCCATGATTTTTTTTATTATTTTAATTGATCTTGTAGATGGATTAAGGGACATGTTAACTAAAGGTTAATAACATTGGGAGTGCTTTATATAAAGACCACTAGATAACCTTTCAAACTCATCTTCACCATCAACAAACACTCATCTCTCTCCATCCTCTTGTGTGTTCGGCCGAGACCACCCACACACACCACCACCATCATTCAAGTCCATTCCAAGCAATCTCCATACTCCCAAAGGTGTAAGTGATCCTACAAGTAAGCTTGGTGTATTCGGAAGCTCAAGGACCGCTCTCGTTTTCTTTTATCCACCACTTTTATGCTCTTGAACTCCCCTAGCCTTGTGCTAGTAGTAAGTGCCTTAGATCTTCATCTTCTTCATATTTTTTATGATTAATAGTTAAAAGAATGGTGAAAATATAAGAACTCTAAAGAACATAAACAAAGTCTTGACATAAACTAACTATCAGATGAAGTAGTGTTAAAATGAAGATGAAATCATGTTGTTCTTGTGTTGTTATGATTATTGTTTGTTTGTTGGTAAATATGGTATGGTTCATCACATGGACTTGCTAGATCATGTTTAAAGACATGAACTAGCAAGATGTGAAAGTTAAAGATGTGTAGGATAATGAAATCATCCACACATAACCATGAACTTGAATAAATGAAAGTTTCTTGAAAAATAAAGACCAAAATAAGTTGTAAACTTGTAGATCTAAAGATCTATGAGTGGTTTTTCGAAAGAACCAAGTGAAAAGTATAAGTCTTGCTAAAACTTGGATCTTACATAAACTAAACACATTTTTAGTGGATAAACAAGTGTAGAAACACTTGTGTAATAAGAAAATTTCACAAAGAAATATTTTTAGAAAATATGACTAGAAGTTGTGAAAAACCAAACTCCTTAAAAATGAAGTTTTAAAGGAACTGATCACATTTTGTAAGGTATCAAGACTTACTAAGTGTGCTAGTAAGTTACTACATGTTTTTATAAATCTTCAAGTTCATGAGTTTATGGTTATGCTTATTTTTGACAAAGTTTGATAAATAGAGGTTGTATGTTGATGATTGAAAATTGATCGAATGATTTTACAAAAGAAAAGGATATGCTTGTAAGCATGGACGCCTCCATTTACAAAGGAAACTCTGGCGAAATTTTTCTAAAATTTCAACATTTAGAAAATATTTTTCTAACAAGTGTTACAAATATATTTTTAACTTGGTTTTCAGAATAAACTTCGCCATGATTCTATTTACAAAAATACCAAGTGCCGGAGGTTGATTTTTGTAAATAAAATTTGATAAATATATATTTAGGAATATATATTTTATACTAAAACGCTTGTGTGATTGTTTGTTTATATTGTGAACTAGTTATATTATTTTTAGGATAAAATAATATAACTTACAAAATACCATGGAAATTACAACTCCAAAATAATACCAAGAAAATCACAAGAAATAAATATTTAAGTTACACACATAATATTGTGAAACCGAACACAAAAACGTGACTTATGAAATATTTCGAGATATACCATTACACTATATTTTTGGTAAATCTTATTTTGGAAATGAAAGAAGTGAAAATATGATTTCGTAAATATTACCAAGTAAACCATATTTTTGACAATGAGAATATATATTATTTTTGGGGTCCACTTATCCCAGCTCAGTTGGTGGGGAAGCCGGCTGTCTTCTTAGGAGGCACCGGTTCGATCCCTAGCTGAGGCTGGGTATTTGGACATCTCGGTGAAGGCTTGGCCCGGGGTTTTACCCGGGTTCGAGTCCAAGGGGGGGGGGGCGGTTTTACCTATTCCACGGGGTTTCCGCGCATCAGGGGTGTGCTACGCTTTCTAGCGGTGGTTGAGTAGTCGGCCTTTGGACATAGCTCCGAAAGGGTGGGTTTACACGTGGAAAGCAGTTAGCCGTTCAAAAAAAATATATTATTTTTGGGAGTTAAAAATATATTTTCCTAGTATATTTAGAAGATATATAGTTTTTGAGAAAAATATATATATTCTGGGACAATACATGATTGAACAAAATAAGTTTATATATATTTAAGTGAGACTTGAAATATATGGTTTTGGGAATATATATTGGGAATATATTAACATATTTTTATTTGGAACAATACACCGAAATACGACGCTATTACTAGGCCAGATATACAAATATAAACACGAAAAAAACATGTATAAGATACTCCCACCCTTGGGAAGGAAATGCGAAGTTAAAATACTTGAGAAGTATGAATACGAAATATTGATTAACAATTATTCCAAACATTAACTATAATTTAAAGTTAAAATAATTATTTTAACTGATAATTATAACTTGGAATAATTTTGGAGACACAAGAAGCGTAACTCAAAAACCTTCATACTAAGCAAAGGCACGGCCCGTTCATCTAATAGACGTTAGTCCACTGTAGGTAGTCGTGTTGGCTGAGGAGACTTGTGTCACACCCCGACCACGTGGAACAACAAAACGTGGCGGAAACGTCGGGGAGTGTTGGGACAGAATCATTGTTCCATAACACATGGAAATTGAAATATTGTTTTATTGATTAAATGGACTCATTGTTCTAATACAATCAAATAAGTACAACTATGATCTTCCAAGTTTTAAAGTTGCTAAGGCACGAGTCCATCCTAAATGTAGCATATATCAACAATCATCTCAAGACGGCACCTGAAACATGTGTAAAAATAGGTACGTCAACATAAAAATGCCTGTGAGATACATAGGTTTTGTGAAAATGGGATTCATGACTTGAGTTTAAAGAAAACGTTTAATAACAGTCAGTCATGAACCTTGTAATTTGCTTTGTCTTGTAAATCATTTAAAAAAATGGTAAAATCAGATGATATGTAAAAATAAGAGAACACTGTGTGGTTAAATGAATAACCATGTAAAATGAGTTTGTATAAGATAAGTCGTTTGTAAATCATTGTCTTGTGAAAAGTGTGTTATTTGTATAAAATGTTATATGACCTAAATTGAAATGATTCAAATAACGCTACAATATGTGATACCATACAAACACTTATATATAGAAAGTACCAGCGGCGTATCCACCATGCTTGTATCATATTACACCCGCCTCGTTACTTAAGTCACTTACGCAAACCAAACCACCAATATAGAATGTTCATGTTTAAACCAATAGTCCAAGGTTATTGTATAACTCAAGTTAAATGTAAACCATGTAATGTATAAACAAAAGTTATGTATGGTAAGTGAAATGAGATTTCTTAAACCACAAGTAAAAATTGTACAAAACAAGGTGTTTGAATAAATCAAAAGTTATGCTTTGTAAAATAATGTAAGGTTAAACGAATAACCTTATAGTAGCATATTAACAGTATACTTTGGATTTGTAAATAACATATTAAAAATATGTTTTGGTTTGTTGATAAAATGCATTGATTGGTTCTGTACAATACCACACATGAGAGTATATCAAACTATACTTTTTGGGAGTATATCAAAATATACTTTAAAGGTGCGATTTAAGAATTCATTCAGACCTAGTGCATCAAACTACACCTTTGAGACTATAAGGATACCACAAAGGAAATCCCTATTTGGATGGAGAAACAAATTGGTTTCAGACATTCCATGACAACAGGAATGGGGTGTCTAGTCCTATAGCGCTATATCATACTACCAATCGGTCTGGTGAACAAAATAAGTACTATTCCAACAATTACTTTTGTAATCTTTGAGAAATCAGTGTTTAAACCATAGATAGTCATTTAGTTTGTCAAAAGATAAATACTAACATGTATAATCAATTATACTTTGAAATCATGAAAATAACAGATAGGTACACATGCTTCACCCCAAAACAGTTGAAAACAGTAAAAGAGGGGAACTATGTACTCACCTGAGATTGCTTTGAAGTTCTTGCATAATAACCAGATAATGCTAAAGATCACGGGATATCAAACGGCACCTAATAGGTAGCTATGTTAATATACCGGACCAAATCGAAAGGATCGGATAGTATGCGGGTTCGTAAACCAAACGAGTATGGAGACTCGTGTAATATGGTTTAACAAAGCCTACATACTAAAATGAAACCTAACCTAAGTGCTTGCGACCCATCACGACCCGTTTAGGTAGCTTATGCTACCTTAACGCGTCGTTCGCGTAGAACGCGTCTGGAACGCCTAACATCGTGACCACAAGGTATAACCTCGGAAGGTTACGGCCATGGTCACCTAATGTGTTTGGTCGGATCCTAAAGATCGACCAAATGGGTCGGGTTCGAAAGTATAAGCGATGGTTTAGATCGCTTACCTTACGACCCTATATAAGCACTATACTAAAAGTGACGAGCTAAGCATGTTAGAACATGCTTAACTAAGTTTAGAAAACAGGTTTGGCATCAAAACAAACGGCTTTGATGCCTACGAGTAGTTTGGTTACAAAATACGCAAGAATGCGCATTTTGGCCGAAACTACGACTCGTCACTGAGCCTAGATAACGTGGTAATCAGTAGGTATAGTCACTACGGACTATAACCACGCTCACGTTATGAAGTTCTAATGAACTTCGGGTTGACCATAGGCTGGTCAATGCAGAAAGTCAACAAAACGTTGACTTTCGGACTCGAAAAGCGAATAAAAGAACGAAAGAATACTTACGGAGGGTCCCCGAATGCTAATCTAGATCAAAGAGCTCAGGTATGAAGTAAAGGCATCAACTTAGAGCATTTTGATCAGATTGTGTGGGTTTTTGGCAACAAGGGGGGGGTATTTATAGGAAAAGTAGAACCGTTAGGATCGTTTATCGAATATCGTGCCATGATCTCGCCCGTACACTTGTCGAATTATTGTGGTTACTGAATAATGCCCTTGGCTCTTGATTGGGTGAAAGGGCATTGCCCCTTGAACGAACGAAAGGCCAACTGCAAGTGGGTTCAATGAATCTGCTGTACTGGGGACCCCTTACGGACCGTATGGCTTATGGCTTGGCAGTTTTACAGTTTTGGTCCCTGCAGCTCTAAAACTTGGTATTTGATGCATTTTTGACACGTTTAAGCCCCGTTAACCTCATTTCAAAGCTCTAAAATGATGTTAAAGTATAGGGAACTTAAAATGTGCTCAAAAATATCTCGGATGTCGGTTCGTTTGGCCGTACGGTCGCGATGTTCGGTTAATTACGACTGAATGCGCATAAGCGCGAAAGACGATCCAAATTGCGCGACGAATGGATTTTTCTCATGCCATACACTAAGGCATAATATAAGGATGCTTACATAAATTTTTGGATGTCCAGATGTATTCAGAACGTAAGTTATGCGCGAAAGTGCAAACTTGTGCACTTTTTGACACTTTTAGCCCCTGAATGATCCAAAAGTTTGTTTTAGCATACCAAACCCCTCAAAGCCTATTCCTAAGCTATGTAAAGGATATTTATGGTATGTCTAACTTATGGACATGTTCTGGAATGTTCGTTACAGTTCAAATTGGCATACTTTCGCAGTTTGTCAAGTTTAGTCCCTGTAAGCGAATTAACTTGTTTTTGCCATACCAAAGCCTTCAAAACTTATTTCTAAGTTATGTAAAAGTTATTTAAGGTATGTTAAGCCTATGTCACTATTCCGGAGTGTTCGTTGGATTAAATTGGTTATTTTTACGCATCAGAGCGCGTATAACCTTCCAGAGAGCGATTTAAAGCTTAAAATCGAACAAGAGTTGATGTGTGCAAATGATACACATATTTTTACGAATCCCAAGTATGAGATACATTATTTCATTGTTTTGGAATTTGTTTGATGGTTGAAGGGACACAGGTGTCACAACTTGGGTTACACATACTGAAGACGCAATACTGTGAGTTCATGTTCCCCCTTTTCTCTTTACTGTTTTCAGTTTTATACTTCGAGGGTGAAATACATGCGACGATTATTATAAACATTTATTTACATGGTATGGTTAGCGTAGGGAGGGTTTACTACTAGATCATGTGAATGAGTAGGGTGATTAAGGCCATCAATCCTCGTTATAGGACCGAGGGGCATGAGTGATAGATCTATTTGGGTGTAGCGAGCCCCACCCCTGAGTCCGCAGGATGGACCATGTGGTGACTATGTCTTCCAGCCGAAGCCCGGTAACAAATCTGCTAGGTTTGAGTCTTCTTGCATCACTTCACACATATCATTGGCCTTGCAAACCATTGGTGATCTCTTTTTCCTTATTGCTACATTCCAGGGACTTACATATATACTTACAACATTTTTCAAAGGTTTATACATACACACAAACGAACACATGAACTCGCTCAGCTTTTGTTGATGTTTTTCAAACTACATGTATTTCAGGAAATTTTAATGGATCTGGTGGGCGTTGGAAGTTTTTATGCTGCGTTAAGAATAAAGATGTCATCCATGGTCTTTGAGTTTGGACGGTGTGTCTTATTCCTGGACGAGACATGTCTTCCAAACCTTGGTATTATTCAATATCTTTTGACGAGTCCTTAATGAACTCAAAAACAATTTGTACGATTTGTAAAACTAGAATTTGTAGTCTACGTTTTAAAACGATGTTGTTATATTTTAAACTTATTTAATGGATGACAAACCTATGGTTTTATCATATAGTTGATGTTATGATTAAATGCAATGATATTAAGAAAGTCACACCATAATTACGCTTCCGCAAAAGTCAGGGTGTGACAATTACGATAATCTAATAATGTTTAATCGAAACAAATAACATTAAGATAGACTAACTGTCACACCCTGACTTTTGCGGAAGCGTGGTTATTTTGGTGTGACTTCTTAATACCATAGCAATCAATCACAACAATGCTATATGATAAAAACACAAGATGTTTATCCATTAATAAAGTTTAGAAACTACCACAATACCATTGTTTGAAAACATCAGTACTGAATTAAGTTACAAACCATGACGTTTTTAAACGAGTTCACAAGTCTCAACAAAAGTACGTAAAGAAAACCTGAGTTTAGAATTATGTATCCCATCCAGGAAAGGGATACACCCTCTAAACTTAACAACCCTGGATAACATCTTTTTATTTAAATGCAGCTTGACGACACATGCATACCCTTCCACATCCACTAGTTCTCTGAAATACATGTAGTTTGAAAAATCAACAAAAGTTGAGCGAGTTCATGTGTAAGTGAGTATGTATAAACCTTTGTAAACAATGTATGTATGTCCCGTTATGATTACAAACAAGGAAAAGATCACCAACGGTTTGCAAGGCCACTGGTATGTGTGACGGTGTAGGAAGACTCAAACCTAGCAAAGTTGTACCGGGCTTCCGGCTGGAAGACATAGTCACCACTATGGGCCGTCCCGGCCTCATGGGTGTGGGCTCGCTACACCCAAATATATCTATCACTCATGCCCCTCGGTCCTGGTACGAGGATTAATGGTCCCAAGTATCCGCCTACCCTATCACATGATCTATGGTTCTTTCCTAGGCTAATCATACCAATAGTATTGTAAATATCCCTTTGAAACATGTATTTCACCCCCGAAGTAAGTAAACAAAACAGTTTAAGGAAAAGGGGGACATGAACTCACTGTAGTGCATCTTCAGTATCGTCAACTCAACTATGTCAGCTACACGACAACCTACAACGTACTAATGTCTATTAGACGAACGGGCCGTGCCTTGGCTTAGAGTTTAATGTTTTTGAGTTGCGTTTCTTGTGTCTCCGAATATTATTCCAAGTTATAATTATTTGTTAAAATAATTATTTTAACTTTAAATTATATTTTGTTATGGAATAATTGATTAAACAATATTTCGCATTAATACTTCTCAAGTATTTTAACTTCGTATTTCCTTCCCAAGGATGGGGGTATTTATACATGTATATTTGTAGTTCTGAAATAATATATTTTTAAGTCCCACTTAGAAAAATATATAACTTATTTGCCAAAAATAATGTATTCCAAAATATATATATTTTCCCAAAAATAATATATTTTCACTTCTTTAGTTTCCAAAATAATATTTACCAAAAATATATGTGTAAGAGTATTTTCCGGAATATTTCATAAGATACGCTTTTGCGTTCGGTTTCACAATATCCAGTGTGTAACTTAAATATTTATTCCGTGAGATTTTTGGTATTATTTTGGGGTTGTAATTTCATGGTATTTGTAAGTTATATTATTTTACCCTAAAATAATATAACTATTCCACAAAGTAAACAAATATTCACACAAGTGTCTTAGTATAAAATATATATTCTAAATATATATTTACTCATTTTATTTACAAAAACCAACCTCCGATACTTTGTATTTTTGTTACAAAAATCTATGGCAAAGTTTATAGTTGAAAAACATAGTTTAAAATACACTAGTAAACACTTGTTAGAAAATATTTTCTAAGTGTTGGAATTTTAGAAAAATTTCGCCATAGTTTCCTTTGTAAATGGAGGTGTCCATGCTATTTAGCATATCATTTTCTTTTCCAAAAATCATTTAAACAATCAACAGTTATTCACTAAACAATATTACACTTACCAAGTGCAAATACTATATATATTACAACACAACATGAACTTGATCTTTCACAAAAACGCGTAGTATCTTGGTAAAGTGTTTAGTGGGTTTAGTTACCTTCCAAAGTGTGTCTACTTCATTTAAAATCTCATTCTTGAAAAGATTTGGTGTTTACAACTTGTAAACATAATTTACAAAAATGTTTATCCATAGCATTTTCTTGTTTCTCGAGGGTATATTTACTTGTCTTTCCACTAAAAATAGTGTAGGTTTAACAAAAATCATGATCTTCCAAGAATCATCTTTTTAAACTTGATTTCTTTAGAAAAATCACTCACAAGTCTTGGGTTACAAGATTACTAGTTTATTTGGTTTGTTACTTTATAAGAAAATCATTTTTATTATCAAGTTCATGTTTAAATAAGAAGATGATTATTTTATGCCAACACATAATCACCTCCTAACTTGTTAAATCATGTTTTTAATCATAAGTTAACAAGTTTCATATAATGATTATCATCATATTACCAAGAATCAACAAGTAATCATCAACACATTCAAAACAACATCATTTTAACAATATTTCTTCATGTATCATCTTATTTCATCTTATGATTCAAGATTCATGATCAAGTCTTTTAGTGTTCTAGTGATAATCATTAAACAACATCTTTTAACCACTAAAATATGAAGTAAACAAGATTGTATAAGGATCTTACAACTAGCTTAAAGCTAGGGAAGAACAATGGAGAAAATGTGGTGGAGAAAAGCTTGTGATGGTGGTCCTTCAAGATCCGTGAACACCGAACCTCCTAATTCACCTTCTAGCACCTTGAGATAGTCTTGGATTGGATGGAATTGAAATGAAAATGGTGGTGTGTTTGAAGGGGGTTTCGGCCATAGCTTTATGTGAGGGAGAGGAAGAAAAAATTGTGATGATGTGTGAAGATGATGATGGACTAGTTATTTATAATATTCTAAAGCCTTATTATCCAAAGGTTATTGTGTCTAAGGTAGTACAAACACAATCTACATAATCCCAAGAAGAGATTATGAAGGGATTTTAGAAGATTTAGAAAAATCTTATGGTGGGGCCCCTAGTGAGCCGTAAATCATCATAAGGGGGGGGGGGGGGTGGGGTAAATTGTAATTTGAATGGTAAATAGGTGATTAGTGGAAGGTGTTAAGTGCAAAAGTCTTGTGTTTAATGTGTTTCATGCTTTATGTAATATGTTAGTGTGCTCGGGAACCATGACTAGCTCATAATAAGTGAAACAATGTTTTTAACAATATTTTAGTGTTCCGGGTAATGTCCGGTTGTTCGGTTAGATACTGTTCCGTTAAAGTGCTAAGTTATTCCGTATAGTGTCCCTTATGCAACTTTTTGTGACACTTTTAATTCCCGACACTTAGGAAAGCATACAGGACCATCTTGCCATGTTTTTGCACATTACTAGCATGTTAAAATGCTGAATTTTAATGTTTAATTTAGAATTCTGCACTTTGAGTGGGTTTTAGGCACTTTCCGGCACTTAAACTATCACCTAGTGACGCAGTTTTATGGTCCTCACTTCCCTACACTCCATACTAGTGTGGTACCTTGTCTCTGGCTCATACTGGGCCTCAAAACATTGTATGTCTATGTACTGGCACTGTCAGTATATTTCTAAGTTATCCGCTAACTGTGCTAACTGTGCTTTGTGCATCAAGTATGTCACTAAAGTTTATATGTAATAAATGGTGTGACGGTATGAAATGTGATGCACATGTATGTATGATACAGAAATCATAAAGTAGTTTGTATTATCAGTTGTAATTAAGCACAATCATTAAGCACAAATTTTATATTAATTAATCGTACGGATACCTGTAATTATGAGGGTTGTCACATTCTCCCCCTGTTAAGAAAATTTCGTCCTGAAATTTAAGCTCTGCTACTAGATGCAGGGGTCTGGGGGAACAAATGTGGGCATTTGTCTTTCATGCGCTCCTCATGCTCCCACGTGAATTCTAGGCCATGTCGTGCATTCCATCGAACCTTGACGAGCTTGACACTACTCCTGCGTGTTTTGTTGACCTTCCAATCGGCGGGTTCTTCAGTAAAGTGGACTGTGTCGTCAATATGAACTTCGTCGGCAGGAATGACTACTGTCTCTTGTGTTGGACTCTTTTTCAGATTGGATACATGAAATGTATCATGAACGCCATTAAGTTCAGCAGGTAAATCCAACTTGTATGCTACAAGACCAATTCTTTTCAGGATTTTAAATGGACCAATGTATCTGGGATTCAACTTCCCACGCTTCCCAAAGCGTGCCACACCCTTCCAGGGTGAAACTTTCAACAAAACCATATCTCCCACCTCAAATTCCAGAGGTTTCCTTCTTTGGTCCGCATAACTCTTTTGCCGATCACGAGCCGCTTTGATGCGCTCTCGGATCTGTATAATCTTGTCAGTCGTTTCCTGGACCAATTTCGGGCCAACAAGCTGTCTATCACCCGTGTCAGCCCAGCATAATGGTGATCGACACTTGCGTCCATAGAGAGCTTCGAACGGTTCGGCCTGAATACTTACATGATAACTGTTATTATATGAGAATTCAACCAATGGTAGGTGAGTGTCCCAACTTCCACCTAAATCCATTACGCAAGCTCGCAACATGTCTTCTAATGTTTGAATCGTTCGTTCACTCTGTTCGTCTGTTTGCGGATGAAATGCCGTACTCAGATTCAACTGATAACCAAAAGCTTCTTGAAAGGATTGCCAAATCCTTGACACGAATCTTCCATCTCTATCAGAGATAATTGAGAGAGGCACTCCATGTCTGCAACAATCTCTCTCAGGTATAGCTCAGCAAGCTTACTCGTGTTGTCTTTTTCTTTGATTGCCAAAAAGTGTGCAGATTTCGTTAAACGGTCTACAATTACCCAAATCGTATCATGGCCCTTGGGCGTCCTTGGCAATTTCATTATAAAGTCCATCGAAATCTGTTCCCATTTCCATTAGGGTATTTCAGGTTGTTGCAAGAGACCTGAAGGCTTCTGGTATTTGACTTTTACCTTGGCGCAAGTTAAACATTTGCCAACATATATCGCAACACCGCCTTTCATTCTCGGCCACCAATAGAAATCCTTTAAATCTTGATACATTTTGTCCGATCCTGGATAGATCGAGTACCGTGACTTGTGAGCTTCGTCAAAAATAACATTTCTCAAACCACCAAACAAAGGAACCCGAATCCGTTTCATGAAGCACAACGTTCCTTCCCCGTTTGGTACCAACTGCTTCTCCATCCCACAGAGATATTCATTCTCAAGATTCCTTTCTTTAAGAGCTTCTCTCTGCGCGGCATGAATGCGCAATGAGAGGTCTGTTTGTATGATCATTTCCAAAGCCCTAACCCTTATGGGCTTGATCCTTTCCTTTCGACTCAGGGCATCGGCGACCACATTCGCCTTCCCTGGGTGATACTTGATCTCATAGTCATAATCGTTCAATAGTTCAACCCAACGTCTCTGTCTCATGTTAAGCTCTTTTTGATCAAAAATGTGCTGCAGACTCTTTTGATCAATATAGATTGTACACCGCGTGCCATATAAGTAATGTCGCCAGATTTTCAAAGCAAACACCACCGCACCTAATTCCAAATCATGCGTGGTGTAATTTTTCTCGTGGACCTTCAACTGGCGAGAAGCATATGCTATAATCTTCTGACGCTGCATTAATACACATCCCAGACCTTGACGCGAGGCGTCGCAATATACCACGAAGTCGTCCGAGCCTTCGGGTAGAGATAAAATTGGCGCGTCACAAAGCTTGTTTTTCAATAACTGGAAAGCTTCTTCTTGCTTGTCTCCACATTCGTATTTCTTGTCTTTTTGTGTGAGGGTAGTCAAAGGTTGAGCGATTTTCGAGAAATCCTCAATAAACCTGCGGTAATAACCAGCCAAACCTAGGAACTGTCGAATCTCGGTTGGCGTCTTTGGAGTCTCCCAGTTCTTGATTGCTTTGATCTTTGTGGGATCCACATGAATTCCATTCCCGTTAACCACATGACCAAGAAACTGGACTTCGCGTAACCAGAACTCGCACTTCGAGAACTTAGCGTACAACTTCTCCTTCTTAAACAGCTCTAGAATAGCTCTTAAGTGTTGCTCATGTTCTTCTTTCGTCCTTGAGTAGATCAAAATATCATCAAAAAACACGATCATGAACTTATCGAGGTATGGCTTACAAACTCTGTTCATCAAATCCATGAATACAGCTGGCGCGTTTGTCAAACCAAACGGCATAACCAGGAACGTGTAATGTCCATAGCGAGTCCTAAATGCAGTCTTTGGTATACTATCTTCTTGAATTCTTAACTGATGATAGCCTGATCGAAGATCGATCTTTGAGTAAAAACTTGAACCTTCTAAATGATCGAATAGGTCGTCGATTCTTGGCAAGGGATATCTGTTTTTGACAGTCAACTTATTCAGCTCCCGGTAGTCGATACACATGCGAAAACTACCATCCTTCTTCTTAACGAACAATACTGGAGCTCCCCAAGGTGAGAAGCTTGGTCTGATAAATCCCTTGTCTAACAATTCCTGAAGTTGTGTCGACAACTCCTGCATTTCCGAAGGCGCAAGTCGATAAGGTGCCTTAGCTACAGGCGCGGCGCCTGGAACTAAGTCAATATGGAACTCGACTTGGCTTTGCGGCGGCAATCCTGGTAAGTCTTCTGGAAAGACTTCCGGATACTCCTTCACGACTGGAATATCTTCTAGTTTTGGCTCAGCGGCTTCTTTATCCACGATGTGTGCCAAGAAGGCAACACATCCCTTCTTCAAACATTTTCTAGCTTTCAAACAGCTAATGATCCTCAGGGGCGTATCGCGCTTCTCTCCGTGTACCACAATCGTTTCTCCATCCGCCATTGCGATGCGAATGGTCTTATCGTGACATACAATTTCGGCCTGGTTGCTGGACAACCAATCCATCCCTACTACCACATCGAAGCTTCCCAACTCTACTGGCAGTAGATCCAATGTAAACTCGTGCTCTCCCAATCCGATCACGCATCCTCTGATGACTTCATTTGTTCCAACTAGCTTTCCATTAGCCAGTTCAATTGAGTACGGAATGTCTAACTTACTAGCAGTTAACCCAAGCATTTTCTTAAATTCTAGCGATACAAAACTATAGTCGGCACCAGTATCAAATAGCACAGATGCAAGCGTTGATTAATAGGGAACGTACTAGTAATGACATTTGGATCTTGGCGTGCTTCCCTCGCACCGATATTAAAAACTCTTCCTTGTGCTTGATTGAGTTTCGGGCACTCACGTTTGAAATGCCCCATGTCTCCACAATTGAAACACCCTGGTCCTCGACCATTCCCATTACCACCTTGAGCATTGTTTTGGTTGTGATTCCCACCTCCAGCTTGGTTTCCAAAATTTCCTCGATTACCATTTCCGCCATTCCCTCCTTGTGGGCGGTTTCCATTCCCATTACCTCCACAGTTGTTGTTACCAAAACCCCTTTGACCGCCACGGCCAGTACCAACCCAGCATGTTTCTTTTGAGTGACCAACTCTTCCACAAGATTCACATTTTCCAGATCTGCATCGTCCCTCGTGATGCAACTGACACGCATTACACTTGGGCAAGGTGCCCATATACCCCTTTCCTTTGGCCTTGGCTGGTGCACTCTTCTCATCTTTCTTGTTCGAGCTGCTGGTACCTTTCTTAAAGTTGGAGAACTTCCGTTTGTTCTCGCCCGAGGACTCCACATGAGTCTCCTTTTTCTTGGGGTCAGAGTTTGAAAACTTGTTTAACCTGATAGCTTCCTCAGTCAGTAACACGCTCAGATCGATAGCTTTAGTAATTGTTGCAGGCTTTGACGATGTGACTGTTGGACTCTGTATGCCCAAGACACATATTAAATTGATGTGGCTAGTACGTTATGATCCAAGTCGAGTCATACCCAAATACAAGCTAGACAAACACTTATACTATTTATTTGTGATATGATCAAACAAATAAATATTAACACTTACAATATTTAGAAATTGGTGTTCTAAATAATTACACTTGAGAAACCAATAAATTATATGGATAATTTATTTTGAGAGAATATTTTATTTTGTTATTTAATGGGTTAAATAACATTTTAAAAAGGTTGTATAAAGTCTTGCATTTATGTAATGTTATATTTATAAAAGTTATAAATATATAAACCAAGACTTGAATTTTATAAAAGAAATCAGATTTTTTTTTATAAAATAAAGAAGTGGCCCCCCTTTTTGTCTTACCAAGATAAGATCTTGGTCCAATCACAATTCATGCTTTTGCATGTGTTAGAGAGGATTTGATTGGATGGTCTTTCCAAGACCATTTTGGTCCAATGAACTCTCATGCACTTGCATGTGGAAGAAGCTTGGTGATTCGCCCAAAAGGAGGTGCACATCTCTCATGGTTATAAAAGGAATTGGATGACCAAATGAAGAAGGTGAGTAGTAATTTACTCTAAAAATTTCGGCCATCATAGTGGTGTTTCTCAAGTGTTCGGTTTTGATCCTTAGTGTTAAAATCCTAGCTAATCTCGTGGTGTTTGTTGGAAGCTTGGGGTATACAAGCTTGAGGCCTTCTACTCTTGAAGGCAACCACTCTTGAAGCATCATCCGTTTCTTTCTCATTACTCCAAGAAGGTAGTTTTCTAAACACCCTATGGTTGTGTATGATAGTATGCATCTTCATATATGGATCCGGGTTTTGGGATTTTACTTATAAATGAAGTTTACATCATAAAAGTAACATGTTTTAAATATTATTTCCGCTGCGTTTTTATTTCATATGGATGAAATTGCTTTGATAAACATGTTAAAATCCCAACAATGGTATCAGAGCCGCTTATATGAGTGCATGCTTCAATAGATTAAAAATTTCGGGTTTCGGGTTTGAATAAAACCCCATGGCCGAAAATTTTAATATGGTTATCCCTTTGTTTTTCAAGATTATTTTCTTACATGCATAAGGAAATCTTGAAAAATTATTTCATATGGATGATTTGTTTGTTTGGTCAAAAAAATACCTTTTCGGTTTTTTGTTCATAACCGAAAATGGTTACAAAAGGGAACCATTTTTTTATGCTTCTTGAAATTAATAAATATATATTTGGATATATATTTTGGTGCATATGACCTAGCCATGACCTTGTGTTGACTGATTGTGTTGTGATTCATTTTATTTCATTTATTATTTCAATGGGTTGTAATAATTTTTTTTTTGTTCTTCCATTAGAAGATATGTAATTTATTTATTTTCATTTGGTATGTAAAATAAATAGATTAGGTGCATTTTATTTTACTAGAAAAAATGTATTAGGATATATTTTGTAAAAGAAGATGCACATAAAAAATGCGGTTTTGGTTTGGACCATAACATTCGGTCCAAAGAACTTCATGGTTCTTAACGGGATTTTAACCCGATAACCAAAACACATTTTTTTGAAGTCCAAAGGAATTTGGAGATGAATATAAAAGACTTTTTGAAGCCCAAAGAAGATGGAGAAATCACAACACAAGAAGGAGACTTGAAGCATTTGGATGCGGGATCAAGTGGGAGTTCATCGACACATTACTTGTGTCATTTTTCATCCCTTAGGAAGGACCTTTTGGCACACTTGTTTCGGCTAACAAGTGTTGTCAAAATAGTTGGCTATGGTTATGCACCTATTATTATGAATGATGTGCTTGTTTGGTTGCTTATTTTGTTGTTTAGATGATATGTCGATATGCATGACTTAACAAACTAATAATCAACAACAAGCGTAAAATTGGTTCTTAACAAAATAATTAAAATGGTTAATAAAAGGTTTTATTAAAAATTAATGATTTTATAATAAAATGGGTTTTATTAAAAAGAACCTTGAAAATTAGTTTTCACTAAAGTACCATTGATTTGAATGCATGCAAATGTATGGTACATAATATTTTCTAAACGAGAATTTTGAAATATTAAAAACCCTTTTATAAAACAAGTCAAACACCATCCTTTTATACAACACTCGAAACACTTGGGAACTCTTGTTGTGGGATAAAGGTCACCTAACCACATTTGAGGGAACTAGAATGTTCGAGGTGGGTTTACCATGTTTGTGGGATAAAGGTCACCTAACCACTTATGTGTATAAACTCACACGTCTGTGTAAGTTGGACGACTTGATTTGGAAACCATGAACTTAGGGTCACCAAAGCATGGGGAACAAAGGTGTTGATGGGATTAAACATGCCAACTAAACATAAAGATGTTTAACCGATCCCATATGGCTAGAAATTGCAAAGAGTTACAATTGTCAAACGTTGACTACCGTGTTAATTTAAATAGAGGGATAAAGGTCACCTAACCAATATTTAAATGTAACGTTGGATTCTAGATTTTAATTATTAATTGTCTTTAAGACACAAAAGGGTATTGATGATTAAAATATAATAATATCGAAAATACTAAAATTGAACTTGTTAAATTTTGTAGATGGCCGCTAACAATGCAAACCCGACTAACCAGATCGTCCGAAACCTATCACTAAGAACCATCCTAGAAAAGGATCGTCTCAACCATAACAACTTCATGGATTGGTTTCGAAACTTGAGAATTGTTCTCAAGCAAGAGAAGATATCCTATGTGTTGGACGATCCTATTCCCGATGAACCTAACGTGGAAGATGTGGAAGCCTACAACGATTGGGTTAAGTATACCGAGGACTCCATGCAAGCCTCATGCCTCATGTTGGGAACTATGATTCCTGAAATTCAAAAGGATTTTAAACACCACGGGGCATACGACATGATTACCCATTTAAAGGAAATGTTCCTACAACAAGCAAGGGTAGAACGCTTCGAAACTGTTCGGGCGCTTCATGCATGTCGAACGGAGGAAACCCAATCGGTATCATCTTATGTTATCAAGATGAAAAGCCACATTGATCGCCTCGAACGGCTAAATTGTCCCGTCTCTAAAGAGTTGGCTACGGATTTGATCCTCAACTCTTTAACAAAGAAATTTGAAAGCTTTGTAATGAATTACAACATGAATGGATTGGACAAGAGCATTGGTGAACTTCATGCAATGCTCAAGACGGCCGAAGCAAGTATGGGCAAAAAGGCTTTACCCGTCCTAGCGATCAATGAAGGAGGCAACAAGAAGAGGCCCCACCCCGACTCTAAAGCAAACTATGCTAAAAGAAAGGGACACGTCAAGGGAAAGGGAAAAGGAAAAGCTAAAGCAGAACCCGCCAAACCAAAAGAGAAGAAGCAAAAGGTTGCTACGAATGACCCATGTTTTGAATGTGGTGAGATAGGACATTGGAAGAGAAATTGTCCGACCTATCTCAAAGAGTTGAAAAACAAGAGGGATGCAGGGCAAACCTCAGGTACTATCTTTATGATACATGTTAAGCTTAATGTTGTTTCTTCTAACACATGGGTACTAGATACCGGATGTGGAACTCATATTTGCAATTCGTTGCAGGGGTTCAAAAGAAATAAACATTACAAGAAGGGAGACGCTAGTCTCTTCATGGGCAACGGAGCAAAGGTTGATGTCGAAGCTCAAGGAGACTACGTTTTAGAGCTTCCAAGTGGTTTGGAAGTTATTTTGAAGAATGTTTTGTATGCTCCTAGTTTGACTAGGAACATCATTTCAGTTTCCTTTTTAAAACAATCTGGTTTCAATTTCGAATTTCTTAACTATGACATTTATGTTTCTAAGAATGATGTGTTTTATTTTAAAGCTATGTCTTTAAATGGTATTTATGAATTAGATCATGATAACGCATCATATGATAGCTCAATGTACCAAGTAACCAACAAGAAACTCAAAATGGATTTGAGTGATTCCTAACTTTGGCATTGTCGCCTTGGACATATAAGCAAGAATCGCATGTATACACTTCAGAAAAATGGTCTTTTGAATACAAATGAAGATAATTCATTTGATGTATGCGAGTCTTGTTTACAAGGCAAAATGACCAAGACGCCCTTTAGTGGAACATTTGAAAGGGCTAAGGACTTATTAGGTATCATAGATTCAGATGTATGTGGTCCTTTTAAGCCGATGACTAGGAATGGTGAAAGATACTTCATTACTTTTACCGACGACTATAGTCGGTATGGTTATGTGTATTTCTTAAAACACAAGGATGAAGCATTTGAAATGTTCAAAGACTTCAAAAGTGAAGTAGAAAATCAACTCAAGAAAACAATCAAAGTCCTTCGCACCGATAGAGGAGGTGAATACCTTAGTGGTGCTTTTCAAGATCATCTTAGGAGTTGTGGGATTATCTCACAACTTACTCCACCTGGAACACAACAACACAATGGTGTATCCGAAAGGAGAAATCGAACTCTATTAGATATGGTTCGATCTATGATGGCTAGAAGCACATTGCCTCTATCATTTTGGGGTTACCTTTGCTCTCCGCAGTCCGTATATTAAATATGGCCCCAACCAAGAAAGTGGAAAAGACACCTTTTGAAATATGGCATGGAAACCCTCCATCATTATCATTCTTAAGGGTTTGGGGTTGTGAAGCTTATGTTAAGCAATACACTCCAAATAAATTAGAAGTCCGATCTACTAAGTGTATGATGACATAGGATATTATTTCTACGACCCAACCGAGCAAAAGGTATTTGTTGCTCGAAAGGGTAAGTTCTTGGAAGCTAAGTTCCTTATGGAAGGAACTAGTGGTAGAACAGTGGAACTTGAGGAGGATCAAGAACCACAAGATGATACACGTTTGGTTGATACTAGAACTCAACAAGAGGTTGTTGAAAACGATCAAGAGGTTGATCAGTACGCACAAAATGTTCGCAGGTCTGGTAGAATTAGCAATCCACCTGAAAGATATGGATTTTTCATGGATGGATGCTACGTGGTAGATTCAGATGAACCAACCACATACCATGATGCAATGTCAAAAACTGGTTGTGACAAATGGCTTGAAGCCATGAACATAGAGATGCAATCCATGTATGATAACCAAGTTTGGGAATTGGTTATGCCTCCACTTAACTCCAAAGTAGTTGGAAGCAAGTGGGTTTTCAAGAAGAAAACAGATATGCATGGTAACTTGGATACTTACAAAGCAAGACTTGTAGCAAAAGGTTTCACTCAAACTCAAGGGATTGATTATGATGAGACCTTCTCGCCTGTGGCGATGCTAAAGTCAATCAGGATATTATTTGCCATAGCTGCATATTACGACTATGAGATCTGGCAATTGGATGTCAAAACGGCTTTTCTTAATGGATATCTTGATGAAGATGTCTATATGGTTCAGCCTGAAGGTTTTGTCGATCCAAAACATCCTGACAAAGTATGCAAGTTAAAGAAATCGATCTATGGATTGAAACAAGCATCGAGAAGTTGGAATCACCGTTTTGATGATGAAATTAAGAATTTTGGATTCATCAAGAACGGCGATGAAGCTTGTGTGTACAAGAAAGCTAGTGGGAGCATCATCACTTTCTTAGTACTGTATGTCGATGACATTCTACTATTTGGGAATGACATTCCAACCATGGAAGGTGTAAAAGCTTGGCTTGGAAGTTGTTTTTCCATTAAGGATCTTGGTGAAGTAGCCTACATTTTAGGAATAAAGGTCTATAGGGATAGATCAAGGCGCTTGATAGGTTTAAACCAAAGTGCATACATTGACAAAGTCTTGAATAGGTTCCAAATGGAGAACTCTAAGAGAGGTTTTGTACCTATTCAAAAGGGAACAATATTGAATACATCTCAATGTCCAAGCTCAAAGGATGAGCAAGAGAAAATGAAAAGAATCCCATATGCGTCAGCTATAGGATCCATCATGTATGCAATGATATGCACCAGACCGGACGTCTCATGCGCCTTGAGCATGACGAGTAGATACCAACAAAATCCAGGTAACAGTCATTGGATGGCTGTTAAAAGCATATTGAAATATCTTAGGAGGACTAAGGATATGTTCTTAATATATGGATCTGGTGAGGAGGAACTCGTTGTAAAGGGTTACACGGATGCGAGTTTCCAAAACGATCGAAGTGATTCTCGATCGCAATCAGGGTACGTCTTCATTTTAAATGGTGGAGCAGTCTCCTGGAAAAGCTCAAAACAAGACGTAGTAGCATTGTCCACTACAGAATCAGAATACATCGCCGCTTCATTGGCAGCCCAAGAAGCTGCATGGTTGAAGAAATTCATAGCCGACCTAGGGGTGGTTCCTACCATTCAAGACCCCCTAGAGATCTTTTGTGATAACGAGGGTGCGATTGCACAAATCAAGGAACCTCGTGCGCACCAAAAGACTAGACATATCGAGCGGAGATTCAACTACATAAGGGATGAAGTTGAAAAAGGAAAGATATGTATCCGCCAAGTTCACACCGATCAAAACATTGCGGATTCACTCACGAAGCTCCTTGACAGGGCAAAACATGAGGGTCATACATGTTCCTTAGGACTTCGATATTCTAGTGATTGGATTTGATCTATTTTGTATTTGGATATTGAAACAATTGTTAATTTAACTCTTTTATGGTATTTTGAGTTACGTTTCATATTAGCATGTTTAAACTTCCTCTCGAGATATTGGTGTATAGATCCTTCCCAGCCGGACAAGGAGCCTGTGTTACTAATTGGCTTGATAGTTCAAGTCCGTGAATAAGTTAATTATTCTAAATGTCCGTAGTCGATCATAATTGTGGGAACAAATATGAATGTCAGACTATTATGAACTTGGATTGGTGGATATTCATTTAGAATGAATATAGAGCAAAGTGTTGCTGCCAAAGTTCATAGATATTTGTGGGATACAAATATTGGACTGACTCGCTCTCAAATATTACTGCATGGAATCATTTGTGATTGATCATAAGTAAATTTGAGTAAAGGCGAATATCATAGTATCCTCTGACCTGAGATACATATTGGGTCTTGATATTCACCAAGTATTATACCTTGATCTAGTTCTTCGCTGTCTATAATAAGGCAGTACACAAGGCTAAACTCAGGTGTGGTACAAGGTGATTGTGAGAGACGTATGTAGTCAAGAAGGGATTTGTTCCTCTTATTCGTTGAGAGTAAGATGTCTAAGGCCTGATAAAGTTAAATCAACAGAGAGTGATCACTCTATGTCTCTGGATTTTACATGACATCTATAACGAAAGGATAAATGATAGATTCACCTAAATCATGTTCGAGTAAGGGACTTGAAAGGGATGATGTTATTGAATGGCAAATATAGTCATACGTATTGGGGGTAGTAAACCATAGTTAGGCGTCATTTACTGCTTGCATCAATCTTCTATGTATCTTGTGCAAGTGGGAGATTGTTGGACTCTGTATACCCAAGACACATATTAAATTGATGTGGCTAGTACGTTATGATCCAAGTCGAGTCATACCCAAATACAAGCTAGACAAACACTTATACTATTTATTTGTGATATGATCAAACAAATAAATATTAACACTTACAATATTTAGAAATTGGTGTTCTAAATAATTACACTTGAGAAACCAATAAATTATATGGGTAATTTATTTTGAGAGAATATTTTATTTTGTTATTTAATGGGTTAAATAACATTTTAAAAAGGTTGTATAAAGTCTTGCATTTATGTAGTGTTATATTTATAAAGGTTATAAATATGTAAACCAAGACTTGAATTTTATAAAAGAAATCAGATTTTTTTTTTATAAAATAAAGAAGTGGCCCCCCCTTTTTGTCTTACCAAGATAAGATCTTGGTCCAATCACAATTCATGCTTTTGCATGTGTTAGAGAGGATTTGATTGGATGGTCTTTCCAAGACCATTTTGGTCCAATGAACTCTCATGCACTTGCATGTGGAAAAAGCTTGGTGATTGGCCCAAAAGGAGGTGCACATCTCTCATGGTTATAAAAGGAATTGGATGACCAAATGAAGAAGGTGAGTAGTAATTTACTCTAAAAATTTCGGCCATCATAGTGGTGTCTCTCAAGTGTTCGGTTTTGATCCTTAGTGTTAAAATCCTAGCTAATCTCGTGGTGTTTGTTGGAAGCTTGGGTTATACAAGCTTGAGGCCTTCTACTCTTGAAGGCAACCACTCTTGAAGCATCATTCGTTTCTTTCTCATTACTCCAAGAAGGTAGTTTTCTAAACACCCTATGGTTTGTGTGATAGTATGCATCTTCATATATGGATCCGGATTTTGGGATTTTACTTATAAATGAAGTTTACATCATAAAGTAACATGTTTTAAATATTATTTCCGCTGCGTTTTTATTTCATATGGATGAAATTGCTTTGATAAACATGTTAAAAATCCCAACAGTGACCATGCTCATAATCTGAGGTGCCAACCCCGAGATGAAACGCTCCACGCATTTGAATTCAGGAGTAACCATGTATGGTACCACGTGAGACAGATCATGAAATCTTTGTACATACTCGGGGATCTTTGGGCGTCCATCTTAAGGTTCTAAAATTCAGTTTCCAGCTTCTGAATCTCAGCCCTGGAGCAATACTTTTTACGCATGAGCTCTCTCAGCTCGGTCCAAGTCCAAGCGTATGCTGCAGCCTCTCCTAGAGTTTGGACCTGGAGATTCCACCATGAAAGTGCTCCATCAGTGAACAATCCGGAAATGTAGGTAACTTGCTGTTCTGGTGCGCATTTGCTCATCCTTAACACAGAATTTGTCTTCTCCGTCGATCGAACATAAGCCACAACACCCCCAGTGCCATCAAAGTTTAGCGGTTTGCAATCTAAAAATTGCTTAAAAGTACAGCCTGTACAAGTAATGTCATTTACAGGAAGCATTAGCAATTGCACATGGAATGTCTAAATGTAATGTAACGTGTCTCAAGCGACTTAAACATTACCATTTGGAGGGTTGTTCCTCGAGGTATTTCCGCTAGTTTCGGCATGTGAGGCCTCGTAATCCGCTATGGCTTGGGAGATCCTTGCTTGCAATTCGGCCTCACTAGTGGGTAAACAGTTTTCCCTTCGTGGTGGCATCTTCTATAAGAAGATTGTATAGGTCAGGCCATAATAAGTATAATGAGCACGCGTATGTAATAACATTCATCAACACAATAACACATGTTGGTACAGTTGTTTGCGGACTTCATCTTCGTTCGAGTCTTAGATAAGAACTGATAGATTAGGGCACGAAAAACGAGGAAATATGTGTTTTTATAGGTGATTCCGCTTGAAAATGACACATGGTCATTTCAAGCGAAATCAAGTGAATTAGTTCTTATGTGGGGTTTCGCTTGAACAAGTGATTCCGCTTGAAACTGTTTCAAGCGGAATCACATGCCTATATATATCCTCCTCAAGGGAAATCAGTGGTATGATTCTTGTTTCCGACGGCGAAGCTCCGTCGAAGTGTCTCCGTGTCTGTAATCGAGTTCTGATCAATACAAGAAACAGTTAATTGTGATTCTGGTGTTTTACAAGCTAAACAAAGACTGAATCAATGAATTCCGCCTCTGATTCAGTCTAAGACCTCTTCTGATCGACTCGTTAAGGTCGTTTCAAATGATGTCACGAGGCGTACCATGATTACAAATGATCTCGTCGGTGTAGATTCGGGCTAGTCGTTCCACCTTGTAGTCTTCCCGTATTAGCAAAAAGTGGGCTGATTTGGTCAGACGATCAACTATAACCCAAATGCTGTCGTGACCTGATGGCGTGGGCGGAAGTTTGGTTATGAAATCCATAGCTATACTCTCCCACTTCCATATAGGGATTGGAGGTTGTTCGAGTAAGCCAGAAGGTTGTTGATGTTCAGCCTTAACTCTTGCACAAGTCAGGCAACTTCCAACATAAAGAGCGATATCCCGTTTCATGCCCGGCCACCGGTACTTGTAGCGAAGATCCTGGTACATTTTATCGGCACCGGGATGAATAGAATATTGGGATTTGTGGGCTTCGTCCATTATGATCTTTCGCAAATCGGTCCGCTTAGGGATCCAAATTCGGTCCAGATAATAGAAAATCCCATTTGCTTTGCTTACCAGCTGAGCTCCATCGTGATAGATCCTCTCTTTCTTCAAAGTGCGTTCATTAAAGCAAGCATGTTGGGCTTCGCGGATGAGGGTTTCGAGATCATGCTGGGCTTGGGTATTGCGAATACTGAGCAAATAACTCCGTCTGCTGAGCGCGTCGGCAACAACATTTGCTTTGCCTGGGTGATAACGAATCTCACAGTCGTAATCGTTAAGAAGTTCTACCAATCGACGTTGACGCATGTTAAGTTCTTTCTGGTTGAAGATGTGTTGTAAACTCCGGTGATCGGCGAAGATCGTACACTTGGTACCATACAGGTAGTGTCGCCAAATCTTCAATGCAATAACAACGGCGCCTAGCTCGAGATCATGGGTTGTATAGTTCTTCTCGTGGATTTTGAGCTGACGAGATGCGTAAGCTATAACCTTGTCCCGGTGCATGAGAACACAACCAAGACCAAGGTTGGAAGCATCACAATAGACAATGAAATCGTGGTTTCCGTCAGGCAACGTGAGAACAGGAGCATTGCAAAGCATATGCTTGAGGGCTTGAAAAGCAGACTCTTGTTCATTTCCCCAAAAGGCTTGTTTTTATGAGTAAGGGCGGTAAGCGGCACAGCGATTTTAGAGAATACTTTGATAAATCGTCGATAATAGCCCGCTAGTCCGAGAAAAGAACGAACTTCGGACGGGTTCTTAGGTGTAATCCAGCTCTTAACTGCTTCAATCTTCGCGGGATCGACATGAATACCTTGACTATTAACGATGTGACCCAGAAACTGAACCTCCTCCAGCCAGAATTCGCACTTGGAGAACTTGGCATAGAGAGTTGATTCCCCTGGAGTAGTTCGAGAACCAAACGTAGATGTTGCGCATGTTCGGCTTTCGACTTGGAATAGATCAAGACATCGTCGATGAACACGATGACGAAACGGTCTAGAAATGGCTTACGCACGCGATTCATCAGATCCATGAAAACCGCAGGTGCGTTGGTTAATCCAAAAGGCATAACAACGAATTCATAATGGCCGTATCGAGTTCGAAAAGCGGTTTTAGGTATGTCTTCCTCTCGAATGCGCAATTGATGATAACCCGAATGTAGATCGATCTTCGAGAAACACTTGGCACCTTGCAGCTGATCAAATAAGTCATCGATTTGAGGTAGAGGACAACGGTTCTTGATGGTTAACTTATTCAACTCCCGATCGTCGATGCACATCCTGAACGATCCATCCTTCTTTTTAACGAAAAAGACTGACGCGCCCCAAGGAGAGGTGCTCGGGCGAATAAAGCCTTTTTCAAGTAACTCCTGGAGTTGGTTCGAGAGTTCCCGCATCTCGGATGGCGCGAGTCGATAAAGGGCTTTGGCTACGGGGTTAGCTCCAGGAATGAGGTCGATGTGGAAGTCGATATCACGACTGGGCGATAATCCGGGAAGATTATCAGGGAACACCTGAGGAAATTCACGGACCACTGGAACGTCTTTAACTTCGGCCTTCTTTTTCTTTTCCTTCTCCGCTACTACAATGTTGGCCAAGAAAGCTCTGTATTCCTTGTGGAGATACTTGCTAGCTTGGATGCATGACATGAACTTGAGACCTTTCGAAGAAGTTTCACCGTACACACATAATAAATCACCATTTGCGAGCGAGAATCGAATCATCTTGTCGAAGCACACAACTTCAGCATGGTTTTCGTGAAGAAAGTCCATGCCTACTATGACATCGAAGCTTCCGAGTTGCATGGGAATAAGGTCGATTGGGAAGATGTGATTGTTGAGCTCGAGAGTACAATCACAAAGAACAGAATTAACAGCGACAGTTCTTCCAGTAGCAATTTCAACTTTGAATGACGAGGGGAGATAAGAGCGCTTACGACTAAGGAGCTTCTCAAATTCAAACGACACAAGGCAGTTATCGGCTCCAGTATCAAATAAACATGATGCATAAATACCATTCACAAGGAACGTACCATTAACCACGTTGTTGTCAGCCTGGGCCTGACGAGCATTGATGTTGAAGGTTCTGGCACGGGCTGCTTGTTGCTGCTGCTGCTGCTGTGGCTGCTGTTGCTGCTGTTGGGGCTCTTGTTTCACCACCCTGTTCGGGCACATGTTTGCAAAATGGTTAGGATCACCACATGCAAAGCAGACTCGAGCATTGACCGCGGGTGCTTGAGCTGCGGGTTGGCCTTGAGGGGCTGGGAGTAGAGCTTGATGAGCGGCGTCAGGAGCTGCGGTGTTTCGGGGACCATAGTGACAGTTCGAAGTGAAATGACCGTAGAGATTGCAGTGAGCGCAGAACGACAGGCGATTCCCACCGGATGATGATATGAGCATGTTGGGCAGAGCAGGTGGGGACCTGCGTAAGCACGCTTTGCTGGCGGTGCATTGGTCACTGGAGCTGGTCGGTGATGCGACTGCTGCTGAGCCGGTACGGCTTGCAGAGGGGCAGAAGTTGTTGTGACAGCAAAGTTCTTGTTGCTAGAGCTGTTGTTGTTGTGCTTCTTCTTTCGGCGTGATGACTTGGATGCCTGAGTAGTGGAGTCGGCGGTCGGTGCAGTAGTAGCTTGATGCAGAGACTTGGAGGGCTTATCCCAGAAACCAGATTTTACTCGCTTATCATTGATCTCGGCGACAAGCAAGTAGGTCTCCTCGATTGATGATGTCTTGGCGGCGTGATCAAAGTCGGCAACACAATCAGGTAGAGCTCGAATGTACTTCATGATGGCCATGTCTGGCGTCTTGACTTGATCGGGACAGATAATGCTAAGCTGCTTGAAGCGAGCAGTTAAAGCAGCGTTGTCTCCGTCCTTCTGCTTGATGTTCCAAAACTCGTCCTTCAGCTTTTGGCGTTCATGGGGAGGGCAGAATTCGTCCATCATAATGGCTTTAAGCTCTTCCCAAGTCAGCTCATAAGCTGCAACATTCCCGCGTTTGTTTCGTTCGGCCGTCCACCATTCTAGAGCTCGGGACTGGAAGACGCCGGTCGCATTTAGGGTGCGGTGATTTTCAGGACAGCCGCTTTGGCGCAGAGTGACTTCAATCGAATCCAACCATTGAAACATGGCGGTAAGGCCATCTTCTCCGGTAAACTCTTTTGGTCCACATGCCTTAAACTGTTTGAAGCTGAAAACAGTTTTGTTAGCGTCTTTAGGAGCTTCGGTTCGCGACTCCTCAGACGATTTGCTGACGTTTTCATACACCTCGCTCACAGCTTTTGCCACTTGCTTGGCGATGATAGCAGCGAAACGCTTGTCTCTCTTTTCTTGGCGGGTAAGAGGGGTTCGGTGTCCAGATGACGACATGGTCTACAACAGACATTGTCGTAGGTCTCAGACACAACAAATCGAATCTCACCTCACACGTCTACTACTTACTAAAGCTCAGGAACACGATAAAGCATGAATCACATAAACATATAGGCACGAAAATCACGTAATCACAGAAGCACATAAACACATAGGGCACAGAAGCACAGTAGCACATAAACACATAGGGTACAGAAGCCAGTAGCACATAAACACATAAACACAAACGCATTTAATCACATATACGGTCAGAATACAGAAACCTATCCTTCCAAGTTCGCGTGTCGTTCGAATATAGCAATTGCATATAGCATATCGAGTAGCATCGTATAGTCGTATAGCGTGTCGAGTAGTATAGTATAATCGTGGCATAATATTGTCTAAAATTGCAGCGACTTGTTAGCGTCTTGAGATAGAATAGCAATACGAGTCGTGTGCGTCGATTGAAGTGATAGCGAAAATTGAATTATTTTCAAAATTAAAACACGTACACAGACAAGTTCACTTAAAACACATAAAATCAACGAGTTATCAGAGTTGGCAGTTGCGAGCTCAGAATCGAAACACATAAAATCGAGGGATAGATTGTCTGCGGCTACTAGACATCGACTACCCAAAGCGATTCGACTATTCGTAGTGGACTTGTCGTCACTTTTTGACTTTCGGGTTCGCGTTGCTGCCTCGATTCTTGGGCATTCAACACGTATTCCCTAGGTCATACTTGTGAGTTCAGGTCGTTGGAGTCCGTCGAGGCTTTGGTGAGAAAAACAAAATCGGGAACAAGTTGTCAAGGTTAGGGTTTCACCCCTAGCTTAGCAACTTCTTCCTTGTTGTAGTAAAATTGAGGAGATTATTCATCAAAATATGGATTTCACTCCTGATTTGGTATAATTCTCCTCGTTCGTTTTTGAGAGATTAACGAAGAAATCATTGATAAATTGATAAAATCAGCATTGACCAAGCAATTTAGTCGAGAGTTTGCGGTTTTCACACCTAGTCCTGGCTAAATCGCTTGATTCTATTTGAAAATTCGAGTGCAGTGATAGCGAGAAATAGCTTGGTATAGCACATAAGCTTGGTCTGCTGGTTCCTAACTATAGTCTAGGTCTCTAAGACAGCGACCCGGACTAGGTCGTGTCTAGCCTAATTCCCTATAGTTATGGCTCTGATACCAATCTATCACACCCCAACAGATGGCGGAATCATCGGGGCATGGCACTGAGCGAAACATATTGTCCAGAAGTTTCCACAACAACTATCATTACTATTTAGTTTAATTAATACGTCCCATACCGTATCCCAAATAGTAAAATAAATTATTACAGATAACAACTAGTCAAATGTTCTGTTCCGACAACTTAGATTCAAATATAAATATTGACAAAATGCTTCTAGAGACTCGATCTGCAAGATCTACAGACAACTATGCTCTAGACGCTTATTCTAAGCTCGCCTTCCTAGCAGATAAGCATCCTAATTGCCTGTCACATACGTTAAAATAAAGTCAATACATAAAATGTAAAGGTGAGCATACAAGTTTGGTAATAGCATATAGAGTTCGAAATAGTTTACGCATAACCAGCACGTACACAGAGGAAAACGAAGCATGTTAATTATCGACATGGATCTATCGATACTAATGACTGCGGGTTGACTGCCCGAGGCAGTTCGCAATACATGATTACCACCGTAATCCATGCAAGTAATTGTCCTTAACAACCCCCGTGTGAACGGGTGCTGAGTCCAAACTATAGTACTACGTCGTTAAGGCAGGTAGACAACATTCCATGTGTAAATATAACAACAAGCATTCATTTAGTCACGTAATACATGCAGAACGGTTAGCGTTTAAATAATTGAGTAGTGTGTTCGATTGTGATTTTAGATAAGTAACGTATGTAACACCCAAAAGTGCTAAAGCAAAAAGGGTTCGAGTATACTCACAGCGATTGATTGATGGATTGAAGGGAGCGCTTGAGAGTAGGGTTAGCCTGATTAGTTCGATAGCATAACGATGAGTAACGCGTTAAATGGAAACAAGTGATGATGGGTCGAACAGCCTGGTCGATCGAACTGTAGGTTCGATCGAACGGGTTGTTCGTTCGGTTAGACAGTCCGTTCGGACAGCCTGTTCGATCGGACGGTAGGCTCGATCGGTTGGACTGTTCGAGTGGATTGTTTCTTCCTTTGAGTAGGATGAGTTTGTGTATGATGGCTTGTCCTTTTGAGGTTTTCATTGTAGTATTTGAGAACATTGAAGTGTTCTTACCTTTCAGGTCAATCGATCGAACAGGCCGTTCGATCGGCCGGCTTAACCGATCGGTTAGACACTTCAGTAGTAAGTCCTCAGCAGGATGTCACCTGATCGGACAACATGTTTGATCGGGTGACACTCCAATACGTCGAACGAGTTGAAAAATCGATTATGTGTTGAAGCATAGTATCTCATGATCCGAAGAGTAATTCAACCCAAACCGTAGTTCGATCGAACAGCACTTCGTTCAATACTAGACTTCATGAATTTGTCAAAGTGTGGGGCTATGTTCTAGCCGATCGGCTGACATGTCCGATCGGTTGGGGTGTTCGTTCGAACACCCTGTTCGATCAGTCAGCATTCTGACCTGGTCGGCCTGTTCGTCTAATACTTGGCTGTACTGGTTGTTTGACGTTATATCGAGGTGTTTTGACAAACGAGTTGAACCATGGAACCTTCGTTCTTACTTGTTTCCCCTGCTCGGACAGGAATCACCCAAGTTCGGCCGGTGAGCGTTTCGGAATGGTAGTTTAACATTTTAACCCAAAATCGGTGAACCTCGTAGATAGAATCCGAATCTTGAACCACACAACCATTAGAATGAGTTGGCTCAAGTTCCGTTCCTACTGGTTTGAAGGCATTGAGTGTAAAAGAGTTGAAAGAAAGTTGGAAATCCTTCTTTCAATCCTTCACGTCATGTAAATGTTCAGATCTGTGATAGATCTTAGTTTTTTTATGTGGAAATCGGCTAGATCCAAGTGATTCTTGGTGGGAGCCAATACATGAAGTTCTTGAAGAACACCATGATGACATCATCCTATAATACTTAGATCTTGATGATTTCACGGTTAGAAACCAAGATTTGAAAGATAGAAAGGTGTAGGAGTGTGTATAGATCAAGAAAGTACAAGATTTAGGATGAAATCTTACCGGGATTGAGAGAAATCTGAGAAATAGTGAAGAACACGAGCTGGTCGGTCAGAGGGTTTCCAAAAGTGGAAAGAATGAAAATGACAGGCCTATTTATAGGCTTCCAAAAGGGGAAAGAGCTGGCCGATCGGCCAGGCATCCCGATCGGACAGCCTGCTCGATCGGACAGTCCGTCCGATCGGCTGGGCTGTTCGATCGGCTAGGAGCCTGATCGATCCACAGCCGGCTTTGAGTGTTCGGTGCGACGATTTCTGGTATTTCGATTCCGATTGAAGACGATACGAATACGATAGAGTTTCCTATTCAAATTACTTTTAGTCCCAACCACTATATCTACATACAAGCATCTATATTTCACACTATCCTTCCGCTACCATTCATCATAATTCGATTTTGATTGAGTTCGATTGAGTTTCGAGTTTCGTTTCGATTGATCACCACACATAACATAAAGTAAGCACGCACAGGTAACACGTAAGGCACACACACACATAATATAACACCAAATTCGCATAATTCGAGTTTCGAATTCGATTGATGATTTGATTAGCTTGATTATTGATTGATTGACTTTATCGCATTGTTACTTCCTACTATTCACAGTCGTAAAGCGTTTTGCGTCGATTAAACATTCGATTCGTTTGATTACTTTGATTGACAACACTTACTCCACATAATACAAATAATAAAACATAGAATAGACTAATTACAGTCAAAGAAGTCAAACTTGACTTTGACTTTGACTTTGACTTTGACTTTGACATTCGGTAACACGGGGTGTTACAGATGGTTTGGAAAAGAATGTTTAAGTTGGAAATTTTGAAATGTTTAAGATGATTCATTAATTTGAATCGGAATTTAGAATGTTTCAAATTTTGATAAGTTTTTAAATGAGAAAATTTGTTTATGAGTGGTTAAGATGTGTGTAGGTGATAGAAAGGTTTCTGATCCTGTTGCTACGGAAAGCGAGGATGAAATTCAGAACCTGTGAAGAGCTTAATCAGAGAAAAAATTCAGGATGCATTCTCAAGGTGATAGCTAATTCCAGACAGAATACCCCAGCTTGATGAGAGGGGGAGTCTGACGATGTTAGAGCCAAAGAGATAGATCCTGGAACATCATTCATGCAGACCGATCAAGATTGAAGAGTCGTCATGTTGAAGACTCTCACTGAAGATTCCGTCAACATTCAAGGGGGAGTCTGTTGGTGCAGTTGTCTGCCGACTTCATCTTCGTTCGAGTCTTAGATAAGAACTGATAGATTAGGGCACGAAAAACGAGGAAATATGTATTTTTATAGGTGATTCCGCTTGAAAATGACACATGGTAATTTCAAGCGAAATCAAGTGAATTAGTTCTTATGTGGGGTTTCGCTTGAACAAGTGATTCCGCTTGAAACTGTTTCAAGCGGAATCACATGCCTATATATATCCTCCTCAAGAGAAATCAGTGGTATGATTCTTGTTTCCGACGGCGAAGCTCCGTCGAAGTGTCTCTGTGTCTGTAATCGAGTTCTAATCAATACAAGAGACAGTTAATTGTGATTCTGGTGTTTTACAAGCTAAACAAAGTCTGAATCAATGAATTCCGCCTCTGATTCAGTCTAAGACCTCTTCTGATCGACTCGTTAAGGTCGTTTCACGATCCTACAACACATAACATCCCATGTCATAACACAAAACAAATAATCCAACAACGCATGTAATGAGAAGGCCACAATTAAGCTATCATATAACAAGACCACAAGTATAGTTTACAAGTTTTACAAATGTATCGTACATCAAAAGAGACCAAGGGTCACATCACCCTCGTCTGAATCGTCTACAATCTACAATAACCAAAAGACAAATGTCAAAAGTCATAATGTGGTCTCCAAAATGCTGTGCAATCAGGCTCAATAGCTGAACTCTCATCAAAAGCATGATACCTGCATCAAACCAAAAACCTTAAGCTGATGGGGGAGGAGGAGGAGGTGGAGGAATGAAAAGCAAACGGCGCATACGCGCTAGCTCCTCCTCGAGCGTATGAACAAGCTGCAACAAACAAGCAATCTGCTGCTCCATGGTCAAAAATCGGATGCCGAAATCCGGATAAGGAAATAGTGGAGCAGATGGGAAAACAGACTGTGACGGACCAGCACTAGGTGGAGGACGCGGGATCCTCTCTAGCTCGGCGACTCTCCGACTCAACATATCCTGATGTAACTGCAAGGATAAATGTATATCATCCGTAGAGTACCCTGTTGGGATTTAGTGGTGTCAATTTTACTTTTAATCAAAATGGGTTTGACATATTTTATTAACTAAATATATAATTAATAAAACGCAGCGGAATAAATATAATAATCGACACCAAAAGTGAACCGAACAGGATCATGGTTACAAACATGCAAATACAAAACATAAAATAATTAATCTACCGATGAGAAAATTATACCCTTGTGGTTAATAATTAACCGTGTGAGACACCGAGGTACAACGAACGAGTGCTAGACACGAACACGAACAAAAAACGAGGCATCTCGTGGCGGCACCGGAACACGATGGCGGCACTTTATTTGACAGAACCACACAAACAAAAAAAAAACTTTTTCTTTTGTAGTTTAATCGCAAAAGAAAAAAAAAACCCTTTTGTAGGTTGACGGCTGTTGTTGTTGTTGTTCTAAATCACCAAAAGGTGGTGATTCTTTTTTTTCTTGTTTTGACGGCAGTATAGAATACATATGCCACAAAGAAAAAATTATTTAGTTAATATATATACTAATATATATTTAGGTTAACTACAATAACCGTACTAATCATCTTTTAGGCCCCGAAGCCCAATATGATAAGTTCAAGCCCAAACACGATACGAAGCCCGAAAAACAAAGTTTAATTAAATAAGTAATTAAACATTATATTATTTATAACCCGTATAAATAATAAATCCCGTTTCTCGAGGATATATAATTATTCTAGATAATTATATATTTCATTCCGTTAATTGTTCGTGGTCACCAGTTAACCAAGTTAAGTGGATTTAATGTTCGTTGCCCAAGGTGTAACTCTTACGGGTCATAGCTCGGTCAGCAGCGTTGACTTATCGAACCCGTACATATAAATCCAACAATCTCCCACTTGGACAGCATTCGATAAAATCCTCAACGCAGACAGTCAGCGGTGCTCTAGCTGCACATGGTTGCCCCCAACAAGGTATGACACTTTAAAGTCATTAACCAAAACACATTGTCATTAGTAACAACTTACTATTGCAAGACAATAGACTTATGGTAATTGTTGCCATTCATCCTTTCTGTAAAAGACATTAATTGAATCAATGAGACATGGATTAAGTTCATTCTCATATGGTGTTCAATTATTATTGTTCTCGATCAAGACTTATGGTAATTGTTGCCATTCATCCTTGCATTTTACAGCTTATAAGCTGCTTCATGGTGTCATATCGCTCCTGTCGGGCTTGTTTCTGAAACATGCCATTCAGTTGCTGGATCATGTCATAAGCATCTTTATCTTCCATGTTCTTCTGAAGTTCAGGAGACATGGTGGCTTGCATAAGGCATGCTACCTCAATGGCATCCTCGTTATGCTTTTCCAATGCCTTACGAGCAGCAGTAGTGTTACTTTCAGGCTCGGTAGGGACTGGGCCATCTAAGATATATAGCTTTTTCGCCATCTTGAGAACAATTCTCAGATTGCGATGCCATTCGAGAAAGTTTGTGTTATTCAGTTTTTCCTTTTCAAGTATAGACTTGAGAACGAAGGAGTTGTTTTCATTAGACATCTGTTACATAAGCAAAGAGATTTTAATTAGTATTTTCGATGTATATTTCCTTATTTAATTAATGACCCATTACAGTAATTAGAACAAGGAATGAGAATCTGGCTATGTCAGTAGTAAAGGCAGCTGTGGCATGCACTTTAGTAAGTGACTTGGCAGACTGACAACGAGTGTCAATTGTGAGAATTGCACAACTCTCGAGTATGAGGCCGCTAAGACTACTCTTGTCTATGCATTGATACGTTTAGCCTCATCTATGCCGACTTTCTACTTTCGAGACAGCTGGAGCATGTGGTGAGAAAAGAAAAAGTAATAGTCGTCCTAAAAGAGGTACTTGTGGAAGGGCCGGATGTATCAACGAAACCCTTGCACCATGGAAGGATATGCTAGACATCAAGTGTGGTGCTGTGGCTCCAAACACTGATGGTTCGCTTTTACGTTCCAAGTGTAGCTTGTGATAGGATGGCATAGACTATTGATTTTAATTATGGGTTAATTTAATATTTACCAAATAGGGTCGTAGGAGCCAATTTTAGTATATATTTAGTCGTGACATCTTGATGAACCCTTTCATCTCTTAGGACACTTAAATTTAAATAACCTATTAAAACTAAGTTTGTCGCGACTTGTATAACCATTTAAAGTTAATAGTTTTAAAACTATTAAGTTATGAGTTTTAGAAAGTTAAAAATTTGTTAAATTTCAAAAAATTCTAATGGTTATTAATTATTTTAAAATAAACTATTTGTTTTATAACAAATATTTACAAGTTGTAAAAATCAATTTAGAACTTGTTATAATTGATTGTGAACATTTTAAAACACCTTTTAAAAGTTTGGTATTAGGTTGGTTGTAATATAACAATTTATATGATAAAAGCAACCATAATAGCAAAAATAAATATGTAAATCTTTAGGCCATTTTGTTTGATCTTGCTAGAGCCAAATAGCAAGGCCAAACTGGGTCACGGGGTAACAACAACCACAAGGATGGACCTAGTGCATCTAGTTGTCTTTAGCACCTCCTTGATTCCTGTAACGTCTTCAGTTTTGTCTTCGGGTCTTCAACATTATAATAATAATATAATAAAATTGAAACCCTAATCTATTACAACTTTGAGCCACAAAGTGGGCCAAAAACCATAAAACAAAAACAAAACAACAATAATACAAGTACAAGGTCGGCCAGATTTACATATTCAACACAATCATATTAAAGTGGACAATCTTTTGGTCAAATAAAATAAATAAAACTTTTGACCAAATAACTTTTTGCCCAAGAAATATTTAGATCTGAAACTTTAAACAAGTTAAAGTTTGAGATCTATAACCGGTTAAAAGGACCGGTTCCGATTTGCATGTTGTAAGCGTGGCTCTGATACCACTGTTGGGATTTAGTGGTGTCAATTTTACTTTTAATCAAAACGGGTTTGACACCAAAAGTGAATAAATATAATAATCGACACCAAAAGTGAACCAAACAGGATCATGGTTACAAACATGCAAATACGAAACATAAAATAATTAATCTACCGATGAGAAAATTATACCCTTGTGGTTAATAATTAACCGTGTGAGACACCGAGGTACAACGAACGAGTGCTAGACACGAACACAAACAAAAAACGAGGCATCTCGTGGCGGCACTGGAACACGATGGCGGCACTTTATTTGACAGAACCACACAAACAAAAAAAAACTTTTTCTTTTGGAGTTTAATCGCAAAAGAAAAAAAAACCTTTTGTAGGTTTACGGCTGTTGTTGTTGTTGTTCTATATTCTTTTTTTTTTCTTGTTTTGACGGCAGTATAGAATACATATGCCATAAAGAAAAAATTATTTAGTTAATATATATACTAATATATATTTTGGTTAACTACAATAACCGTACTAATCATCTTTTAGGCCCCGAAGCCCAATATGATAAGTTCAAGCCCAAACACGATACGAAGCCCGAAAAACAAAGTTTAATTAAATAAGTAATTAAACGTTATATTATTTATAACCCGTATAAATAATAAATCCCGTTTCTCGAGGATATATAATTATTCTAGATAATTATATATTTCATTCCGTTAATTGTTCGTGGTCACCAGTTAACCAAGTTAAGTGGATTTAATGTTCGTTGCCCAAGGTGTAACTCTTACGGGTCATAGCTCGGTCAGCAGCGTTGACTTATCGAACCCGTACATATAAATCCAACATACCCAACGTAAAAGGGATGGTACGGATCCGATAAAGGCATGACGTTGGGCAAAGACCACATAAATGGCTCGCCTGTGGGTGCTGAAGAAGAAGCAGCGTGTGTAGCAAATGGGGGCATAAACTGGAAGGCTGATGACACAGGTGGTATGTGATCGTGCTGCTGACTAGAAGGTCCTTCCCCTGGACGGGGAAGTGGAATGTCCTGAAGGAAAGTGACGGGTAAATCCATGCGGTGAACGTCTGACACGTGAGGGTAAAACTGTGGGACATCAACGGGTACCTGAACAGGTGCAAAATGGGGAGTAACTGGTCGAACAAAAGGAGGATAGTCGTCGTCATCCTCAATCCACCCATTACGGGTGTGAGCATATCTAGGGTCAACGTGTGTAGCAAATGGTGCATGGTCAACAAACACAGTTATAGGGTCAGGCAGAGGTGCCACAGCTGGAACATCAACAACTGGTGGTGCAACGACTGGAACATCAACAGGAATAGGGTCGTGCACAGGTAAAAGGTCGAGTGCAAGAATGGGCTCTGGTGCAATCTCAGGCTCTGGATCAGCCGGAGCAAGCTCATGATCAGCGGGTATATCAAGGTGCTGATCATCAGGAAAAACAGGTGCCTCGACATGCTGCTCCTCGGGGATAAACTCGACCTCATGGTCTGGATCATGGTCGTGCGGAAAATCAGGGTCGAACTCATCGTCGAACTCAAAATCATGCGGCGAATCAGGCGCTGCAGACATCGCAGTATCAGAATCAGTGTCTGAGGGATACCGCTGTAATCCTAGTGCATGAAGAGTAGAAGACGACACGGACTTAAACGAATTGTGACCAGACTGGCCAGATAAAACCTCCACAACAGGAACCTCGACAGGTAGAATGACATCGACAACAGGAATCTCATCAACAGGAATAGCAACATCATCATCAATTGGAGCCCCGCCATCCTGGTCGTCCTCAGGGGGACCCTCGATGAAGAGATCGACGTCATCGTCGGACATATCGTCAAGAGGAAAATCCTCCAAAGGAAATGCCGCCAGCGGAAAAGGAGCAGGGATCTGAATGAGAGGTAGATCCCCATCATGGAAACCATCAGCTAAAGGTAAATCATCTCTGAAATCCGGCAAGGCGAAGGGCTGGAAGTCATCGTCGTCACTGCTCGTAGTATCTGAAGTGTAAACCTCGCCCTCTGGAAGGATCCCGTCATTTGATACTATAGCTATCGGGTCTATGGTGTCTGACACTCCACTCTCGGAGGATGATGACATGGTGTCTGTGACAAAACAATCACACATATGCACATATATCGACAATTAGCAAATAAGCATGTAAGTAATGACAATGTAAGCAAGTAGTCATCCTAGTCTTCCCCAGACTATCCCACCCAGTCTCTTAGACTGAACTCCCTAGTCTCTCAGACTAAATCCCTGGTCTCTAAGACCAAACCTTCCAGTCTCTAAGACTAACTCCCTGGTCTCTAAGAAAAAACCTCCCAGTCTCTAAGACTAAATTTCCCCAGTCTCTAAGACTAAACCTCCCCAGTCTTTAAGACTAAACCTCCCCAGTCTCTAAGACTGAATCCCCCGGTCTCTAAGACTCAATTTCCCCAGCCTCTAAGGCTGAACCTCCCTCAGTCTCTAAGGCTGAACCATCCCCAGCCTCTAAGACTGAATTATAAATATGAGTTTTGAAAATGTGTATTTGTACCTTTTGTTTGTAAAAATGTTTGTTCCCTGGATCTGGACGTTTTGTGTATGCAATGTAAAAATGTTTTCGTGAGAGCCTTGATGATCATAGTCTAGACTCGAGAAAGAATCCTACTTCGCTATGATCGAAGCTCTGATACCAAGCTGTCACACCCTGACTTTTGCGGAAGCGTGGTTATTTTGGTGTGACTTCTTAATACCATAGCAATTAATCACAACAATGCTATATGATAAAAACACAAGATGTTTATCCATTAATAAAGTTTAGAAACTACCACAATACCATTGTTTGAAAACATCAGTACTGAATTAAGTTACAAACCATGACGTTTTTAAACGAGTTCACAAGTCTTAACAAAAGTACGTAAAGAAAACCTGAGTTTAGAATTATGTATCCCGTCTAGGAAAGGGATACACCCTTTAAACTCAACAAACTTGGACAACATCTTTTTATTTAAACGCAGCTTGACGACACATGCATACCCTTCCAGATCCACTAGTTCCCTGAAATACATGTAGTTTAAAAAATCAACAAAAGTTGAGCGAGTTCATGTGTAAATGAGTATGTATAAACCTTTGTAAACAATGTATGTATGTCCCGGTATGATTGCAAACAAGGAAAAGATCACCAATGGTTTGCAAGGCCACTGATATGTGTGACGGTATAGGAAGACTCAAACCTAGCAAAGTTGTACCGGGCTTCCGGCTGGAAGACATAGTCACCACTATGGGCCACCCCGGCCTCATAGGTGTGGGCTCGCTACACCCAAATAGATCTATCACTCATGCCCCTCGGTCCTGATACGAGGGTTAATGGTCCCAAGTATCCGCCTACCCTATCACATGATCTATGGTTCTTTCCTAGGCTAATCATACCAATAGTATTGTAAATATCCCTTTGTAACATGTATTTCACCCCCGAAGTAAGTAAAAAAATAGTTTAAGGAAAAGGGGGACATGAACTCACTGTAGTGCGTCTTCAGTATCGTCAACTCAACTCTGTCAGCTACACGACAACCTACAACGTACTAATGTCTATTAGACGAACGGGCCGTGCCTTGGCTTAGAGTTTAATGTTTTTGAGTTGCGTTTCTTGTGTCTCCGAATATTATTCCAAGTTATAATTATTTGTTAAAATAATTATTTTAATTTTAAATTATATTTTGTTCTGGAATAATTGATTAAACAATATTTCGCATTAATACTTCTCATGTATTTTAACTTCGTATTTCCTTCCCAAGGATGGGGGTATTTATACATGTATATTTGTAGTTCCAAAATAATATATTTTTAAGTCCCACTTAGAAAATATATAACTTATTTGCCAAAAATAATGTATTCCAAAATATATATATTTTCCCAAAAATAATATATTTTCACTTCTTTAGTTTCCAAAATAATATTTACCAAAAATATATGTGTAAGAGTATTTTCCGGAATATTTCATAAGTTACGCTTTTGCGTTCGGTTTCACAATATCCAATGTGTAACTTAAATATTTATTCCGTGAGATTTTTGGTATTATTTTGGGCTTGTAATTTCATGGTATTTGTAAGTTATATTATTTTACCCTAAAAAATATAACTATTCCACAAAGTAAACAAATATTCACACAAGTGTCTTAGTATAAAATATATATTCTAAATATATATTTACTCATCTTATTTACAAAAACCAACCTCCGATACTTTGTATTTATGTTACAAAAATCTATGGCAAAGTATATAGTTTAAAATACACTAGTAAACACTTGTTAGAAAATATTTTCTAAGTGTTGGAATTTTAGAAAAATTTCGCCATAGTTTCCTTTGTAAATGGAGGTGTCCATGCTATTTAACATATCATTTTCTTATCCAAAAATCATTCAAACAATCAACAATTATTCACTAAACAATATTACACTTACCAAGTGCAAATACTATATATATTACAACACAACATGAACTTGATCTTTCACAAAAATGCGTAGTATCTTGGTAAAGTGTTTAGTGGGTTTAGTTACCTTCCAAAGTGTGTCTACTTCATTTAAAATCTCATTCTTGAAAAGATTTGGTGTTTACAACTTGTAAACATAATTTACAAAAATGTTTATCCATAGCATTTTCTTGTTTCTCGAGGGTTTATTTACTTGTCTTTCCACTAAAATAGTGTAGGTTTAACAAAAATCATGATCTTCCAAGAATCATCTTTTTAAACTTGGTTTCTTTAGAAAAATCACTCACAAGTCTTGGGTTACAAGATTACTAGTTCATTTGGTTTGTTACTTTATAAGAAAATCATTTTTATTAGCAAGTTCATGTTTAAATAAGAAGATGATTATTTTATGCCAACACATAATCACCTCTTAACTTGTTAAATCATGTTTTTAATCATAAGTTAACAAGTTTCATATAATGATTATCATCATATTACCAAGAATCAACAAGTAATCATCAACACATTTAAAACAACATCATCTTAACAGTATTTCTTCATGTATAATCTTATTTCATCTTATGATTCAAGATTCATGATCAAGTCTTTTAGTGTTCTAGTGATAATCATTAAACAACATCTATTAACCACTAAAATATGAAGTAAACAAGATTGTATAAGGATCTTACAACTAGCTTAAAGCTAGGGAAGAACAATGGAGAAAATGTGGTGGATAAAAGCTTGTGATGGTGGTCCTTCAAGATCCGTGAACATCGAGCCTCCTAATTCACCTTCTAGCACCTTGAGATAGTCTTGGATTGGATGGAATTGAAATGAAAATGGTGGTGTGTTTGAAGGGGGTTTCTGCCGTAGCTTTATGTGAGGGAGGGAAGAAGAAAAAATTGTGATGATGAGTGAAGATGAGGATGGACTAGTTACTTATAATATTCTAAAGCCTTATTATCCAAAGGTTATTGTGTCCAAAGTAGTACAAACACAATCTACATAATCCCAAGAAGAGATTATGAAGGGATTTTAGAAGATTTAGAAAAATCTTATGGTGGGGCCCCTAGTGAGCCATAAATCATCATAGGGGGGGGGGTAAATTGTAATTTGAATGGTAAATAGGTGATTAGTGGAAGGTTTTAAATGCAAAAGTCTTGTGTTTAATGTGTTTCATGCTTTATGTAATATGTTAGTGTGCTCGGGAACCATGACTAGCTCAGAATAAGTGAAACAATGTTTTTAACAATATTTTAGTGTTCCGGGTAATGTCTGGTTGTTCGGTTCGATACCGTTCCGTTAAAGTGCTAAGTTATTCCGTATAGTGTCCCTTATGCAACTTTTTTGTGACACTTTTAATTCCCGACACTTAGGAAAGTATACAGGACCATCTTGCCATGTTTTTGCACATTACTAGCATATTAAAATGCTGAATTTTAATGTTTAATGCAAAATTCTGCACTTTGAGTGAGTTTTAGATACTTTCCGGCACTTAAACTATCACCTAGTGACGCAGTTTTATGGTCCTCACTTCCCTACACTCCATACTAGTGTGGTACCTTGTCTCTGGCTCATACTGGGCCTCAAAACATTGTTTGTCTATGTACTGGCACTGTCAGTATATTTCTGAGTTCTCCGCTAACTGTGCTTTGTGCATCAAGTATGTCACTAAAGTTTGTATGTAATAAATGGTGTGACGGTATGAAATGTGATGCACATGTATGTATGATACAGAAATCATAAAGCAGTTTGTATTATCAGTTGTAATTAAGCACAGCCATTAAGCTCAAATTTGATATTAATTGATCGCACGGATACCTGTAATTATGAGGGTGGTCACACTAACCGAATGATTAGTTAAATCTCAATCCAAAAAGTTGTAAACATAAGCAAACCCAAAGTTCTAACACAAACCCTAGCCCCGGAGACGGTCATGGGACGACTAGCCGCTCATGACGCACGGACAATCTTCAAAGGCTTGAGAAGAGAATGATTGCATCAGAGATTCAGCAAGTGTTTGTGGACGGATGATGTTGAGGATGAATGCTTAGAGACAAAACGTGTGGTGTGCGGCTGCCAATCTTCGACCCCATCGAAGTGGTATTGAATTAGGGTCTTTTAAAATCTCTTTATGCGTCCAATCAAAACCTCCTATTATTTTCGGAAGTCAACCATGAGCCACGGTTTTCAAACCGTAAGCCTCAAGTAAATGCCACTGTTTCTTTTGTTGTTTTTGTTCCAAAAAAATCAACATGCACTCACTTTTTGTCCCACCTAATATGCATGTGTAGGTATTGATGTTTTTTCCATTAAAATAATCACACCCAATATTCTCACTCCTGCCAATAGCCTCCATCAATTAATTGTCTTGTATATTGACTTTTGTGTCCCCACTTTTCCAATATGGCTGCCTCAAGTTGTCGAGATGGTGATGATGATGTATTAATGATATTAATTTGATCCAAAGTATTCCTTTTGGCTGCCCAAAAGTCGATCCCCCTTTGATACTTTGCTACCAAGATCGTGATAATGGAAGCCCACTAAAAATTAATGTTAGCTGCTCCAAAACTTTCGTGAATCATAAAGCCCACAAAATCGATGGTATGGAAAGTGATGTTCCAGTTGGGCCGATTTAAAGGCTGCCAAAAACTTTTGTAATGGCGAGATGTCCCCTAATGTGGCCAAAAATCAATCCGCAAATAATATTCCAGTTGGGCCGATTTAAAGGCTGCCAAAAAGTGTGTGGCCCAAAATCGATGTTGATTGATGATTGATGATCAATTTAATGATTTTTGGGAGCAAAATATTAGTGTTAAACTTGCTGCCAATCGATGGATTCGAAGATGTTGAGAGCTCCAAAAATAAATAATGAAGGCTGTTGTCAGTCGATAATCATGAGGTGTCTTTCCTTATGTTTTCTTTTAGAAACCTTTTAAAACTCTTCAATACATAATCACATGCACCATGTAATTCAGCCGTAAACCCCATTTCCATTCCGTAAACCACACTTTCAACATTCTGTTGCTTTTTGTCTTGGAACACAAAACCGTAAGTCTCATGTTCCAAGCGTAAACCCCAAGTTGATGTTGTTGTTTATTTGTTTGTGAACACCATGCATGAAACGTAAGTCACGTTTTCAATTTCGTAACCAGCGACGTGTTTGACCAGCCAACTACATCTCACAATCAACTTTCACATAATATCATTTCAACCCCTTAACTTCTTTACTTGATATTCCTTTTATGTTTTCACTATATTCATCTTTGGATTAATGACCAATCAGCCCTTCAACTCCAGTATATCATAATTCTTGGCCATCCAAACCGCATTTCACTTTCCAATAATGATTGAAAGGTCCATGAACTGCAGTCTTTGATACTTCTTGAGTTCCAATCACCAATTCAACCTGAAACGCATCCGAACCCTTCCGTTTGCTACATTCGCCAACATCGGACATTCCACATCAACTCTAAATGTGTTAACTTCCTTGAATTAAGCAACTAACCTGCACAAACCACAATTTCTAGTTATCTTATTTGACACGTTTAATCACTTAAAACCGAATAACACACACAAGATACGCACTTTAGCACCCGTGTTTCACACTCTCCATCAGGTTTAAGCTGAAATGAAACAACATAAAACTATTTACAAACATATTTTTGTGAGTTGTGTTAGAGGATCATATCAGCTACCGACTGGTCATAAGCACCGTTGAGCTTATTACACACTAAATTTTAAACAATTCACCTAGATTGTCGATATACTGATCCACTTAAATTCTCACACAGAGTTCAACTGATCCAGGATATGGGATTAATGTTTTAAGTACTTAACTTATTCGTGTGTCCCAGGATATGGGATTAATGGCTCGATTTTAGGTGTGTCCCACTTAGGGATCTTCTTTACAACAGCACTTGATTTGTATCTTTCGATATTTATCAATTTTTATGCTGAGGGAAAGCTTTGATTAAAGCACGTAAAGTATTATACGAGGACTAGGTCATTACTTCCACAATATCAGAAGTCCTGGTATAATATCCCAGATGTCACTAAGTATAAAAACCAAGTATCTCAGAAATAGGCAATCTTTCAAACAAGATTTCAGGGGTTACCTATATATCCGAGAGATGTTCCCCATGAAATAAGCAAGATATAGAATTTAGGTTTATATCCCGAATACAGTTTACTAAATGTGTAAAAACCTATCGACACATCATCAGTGACACCATTTAACACTTTATAACTTTCCAAATCTTTAGCGTACCATGACAGTCTAGTTGATGTACTATCATTTCCTCTTTTTACACTAACTCTTTTTTGGTTTTCTAGTTTTTTTTTTTTTTTACATTTTTGAATTTTCTATTGTTTTTGTATTTTTACATTTTTTTAATGTTTTTCTATTTTTCAAAAAAACACTATCTCCCCCTAAAGACCAAAACATTTAAAAAAAATAGACAAACCAGAGTAGATTGCTTCCCAACGTCCTCTGCTTTGGATTCCTCATCAACGCCAATAACATCTCCCCCTGACGATAAAAGCTTCATCCCTATTAATTTTAATAGATAATGAAAACGGTTTTGTATGAAGGTCAGCCTTTTGTTCGTCGGTGTGGATTTTTTCGATTCGAATCAACTTCTTCTCGTAACAGTCATGGATGAAGTGATATCGGATCTCAATGTGATTTGTTTTAGCGTGATGAACATGGTTCTTTGTTATGTTAATTGCTGCCTCATTATCTACAAATATGGGCGAGTTAAGAAATTGCAGACCATAGTCTCTCATCTACTGTTGAATCCACAATAACTGTGAACAACAGCTGCTACCTGAGACGTACTCAGCTTCGCAAGTAGAGAGAGCAACCGTGGTCTGTTTCTTACATTGCCATCTTACCAGGCGTGTTCCAAAGAACTAGCAGTCGGCCGTTGTAGATTTGGAATTCAATTTGCAGCATCTGAAATTTGAGTCTGAATAGCTTTCCAGTCTGAAATCACCATCTTTTGGATACCACAACCCCAAGCTTGGAGTTCCTTTCAGGTGGGGTAGAATCTCCTTGACAATGACCATATGTGAGGCTCTTGGACTTGACTGATAACGGGCCGTGAGGCAGGTGGGGTACATTATATCGGGTCGAGATGCAGTGAGATACATAAGCGAACCAATCATCAAGCGGTATAATGTTTCGTCGACCTTCTCTCCCGTGAGATCAGGATTAATACTGTGGTTGGTCGCCAATGGGGTGGACATAGGAGCGGTCCCTGACATACTGAATTTCTCTAGGACATCATGAACGTACTTTGTCTGATGTATGAAGATCCCCTCTGGAAGTTGATCGACCTGCAGGCCGAGGAAAAACTTCATCTCACCCATGGAACTCATCTCGAACTTCTGCTTCATCACTTTCTCAAATTCTTTGAAGAGTTCATCATTGGTAGACCCGAAAATAATATCATCAACGTAAATTTGTACAATCAGACGATGACCAGCGACTTACTTTGTGAATAGAGTGGCATCTACCTTCCCTCGTATGAAGCCATTGGATAGCAGGTGCTGAGATAACGTCTCATACCAGGCTCTCGGGGACTGGTGCAACCCGTACAATGCTTTGTTGAGAAGATAGACTTTATCTTTGTGAATTGTGTCAGTGAAGCTTGGTGGCTGACCGATGTAAACCTCCCCTTTCACCTTTCTGTATAGGAATGCCGACTTGACATCTAGCTAATATACTTTGAACCCTTTCCATGATGCAAATGCGAGAAAAATTCCGATAGCTTCTAGTCTAGCAACTGGGGCATAAACTTCTGTGAAATCTATTCCCTCTTGTTGACTGAAGCCTTGAACAACTAGGTGAGCTTTATTATGAATAACAACCCCTCTATCAACCCGCTTGCATTTAAAACCCCACTTTGTGTTTATCTTTCTATGGCCGTCGGGTAAATCGACTAACTTCCAACTTCCTAGCTTCTCAAATTGACTTAGCTCCTCTTGCATTGCATTCACCCACAATTCCTACGTCACTGCTTCTTTGTAGGCCTTTGGTTCAACCTGTGAGATAAAACACTTTAGAGAAAAATTGTTTTGTAACAGAGCAATCTTAGTGTAATAACACGAAAGGCCCTGATCAATTTGGCGTATAGTTCAAACACCAGATTGAAGCTCTCCTATTATGAATTCTTCTGGGTGATATTATAACATTCTTGGCATCACCTCATCGGAAACTACCACCTCGTTCTCAAGATTAGTAACATTCTGTTATGCATCTTGAATGACCTCGTTTGACTTAACATCAAGCTGGATCTACTCCCCCTAAGAGTCAGTATCTCCTTGATCAAATGTGGGACTATCTGAATCAGAATCATTCGTGATTTCAACAACTATGGCTGGAACATTTTCTGCTGAAGCATCTGTTTCTATTGTCTGAGTTTGAGAATCATTCTGAGTGTTGGTAGGGCCTGCTTCCGAATCATGTGCACCTTCTGGATGATCTTCAGTAACCACCATCGGTCTTGGCACTTGTTGATGTGAGGATGACAAATATTGCTGAAATAGATTTACCAATTCCTCATCTGACGGTTCCTCAGGAAGCTAGAAAAAATCCCACAGCCCGTCGTAGTCAAACATCCACACAGCACCAGGTTTTTGAACAGGCATAGAATACCCCTGGCACTTAACATGTTTTTGAAAGAAGTGGACTAGCATATCCAACGAAGTATCCCTCCAAAATCCTTAACCCGAATTTGTCGTCTCGATCAATAACAGTACACGGTGAACCAAAAGGTTCAAGGTACTTCAGATTCAGCTTCCGGTTCATCAGCAACTCAAAACATGTTTTATTGTGCGGCTTAGCGATTAACACTCGATTCAAGGTGTAACATGTAGAGGATACTGCTTTGCTCTAGAAGCTCACTGGGAGCTTTGAATCTGCCAGCATAGATCGAGCAGCCTCTATCAACGTCCTATTCTTTCGTTCTGCTACTCCATTCTGTTGTGGAGTATACGGAGCTCTAAACTCGTGTAAGATACCCTTTTCAACACAAAATTCTTCCATTTTGCTGTTTTTGAATTCAGTACCATTATCACTTCTGATTCGCCTAATCGGAGATTGGTACTGAGTCTCTAGCTCCTTGAACAGCTTCATCAAACTCATGAACACTTCATCTTTAGTCTCAAGAAACAATACCCAAGAAAATATCAGGGTAATCATCTGTAACCACCAGAAAATACAGTTTTCCTTCAATACTCTTCACATTCACAGGACCAAAGAGATCCATGTGAAGTCTTTCTAGCAGCTTCTTGATCGAGTTTAAGAGTTTAATCGGATGCGACTTTTTGGTTTGTTTCCCCTTCTTGCAGCTGATGCATTCGTCGTCCAGATGGAAATTCTTCAAGTTGACCCCCTTGACCAGATTATTATGCACAAGATAATTCATTTTCCATAAATGGATATTTGCCATTCTACCGTGCCACAATATCGATTCTTTTTCAATTGCCTTCGATACAAAACACTGCAAATTTTGATCAGTAGTAGTCGCGATGCTTATATCAAGAACATACAGATCGTTCTCTCTAGGCGGCCTCATCAGAACCCACTCTTCAGGGATGACAAACCCCGGTTTGAGTATCAGACATTCTTGGTCATTAAAGTGTGCAGTAAACTTCTTGTCACATATTTGTGAGATACTCAGCAGATTGTTTTCCAATTCGGCAATGTAGTTTATGTTTTCAAAAGACACCTTTCCATTCGATAATGTTCCCTCTCCAACAATCCTTCCACCCTGATTACCGGTGAAACCAACATAACTACCTCTTTTTGCTCGAATATCATACAGCAGGGTGATCATCCCTGTCATGTGCCTGGACGCTCCACTATCCATTATCCACTTGGAGATTGATCTTGGGAGCTCCTGTACGCATCGGATTTGATAAGTTGAAGGAAGCAACCCAAGCCTCCATCGACTCGGGTAGCTTAACATTTAGGCGAGTTGTTGCTGTATAAAGGGGCGAAAATTCTTATCATTAACTTCTAAATCGTTTTCTGTTCCAATTTCAACCTCTTTGTATAAGAAAAACTCTTCTTTCTTTGGTTGATCGGGTTTAGGAACATTCGGTTGAAAAGATTTTGGGACATACTTCTTGACCTGTGGAGTTGAAGAAGTTTGTTTGTTTTCATCACCAACTGAAGCTTTAGGTACATACTTTCCTACCGGAATGGTTGGAGAAGTTTGTCCCTTTCTAGTTTCAGTTACAGAAACCTTTCGAACATTCTTCTTGACTTGTGAAGTCGAAGAAGATTGTTTTGGTTTTTGAGCAAACGATGTTTTAGCTTAAATCTTTGACTTCCATGTTTGTTGATTTTGAACATTCGTTTTGAAAGTTTTGCTAGTTTCTCTAGTTTTGAAAACTTGTTTTACTGGTTTTTCAACAAACATGTAATCCTTACCTTTTACATCGTTAGGTTTCCGTTTGTTTTCAGCAATAATAGTCTTAGGCTTAGAGTTGGTACACTTTCGTGCTATGTGACCAATCTCATTACACTTGGGAACCCGACTTGAGCCATCAGACTGTCTTTGTTCTGCTTTCATAGCAAAGAACTCCTCAATTGATTTCTTGAAAATTTCTGACTCTTGATCACCAAATGAAGTTGAACTCTTGACAAATTCAGTTCTCTTCATATAGTTTGGTTTCTGAAAACTTTGTTTTTTATTCGACTTACCACCCCAATGCCCATTACCACCAAGTTGATTTCTATTCTGAAATTGTGGTTTAGGTTTGGTGTAATAAGTTTTAGCTTTCAAAAATCCCTTTGAACTTGAAAACTTTTGAACTTCTGACACATCAACTTCAACCAACTTGAAAACCTTCTCAATTTTATTCAAATTAATGATTTGAATCAGAAAATCCTGATCCGAATACAACTTATCAGATCCATTCATCTGGTACATCACCAGAGTAGGTTCGTCATCTAAGTTGTTTTTGGACTTAAGAATGTAATTGTTCAGGAAACAATTGTCATCTTCAAAACTTTTACTTGAACTATCACTATCACCTTTAAAGACATCATTTACCACATTGTTAACCAATTCTGAGTTAAGCTTTTCTTCATCAGAATATTTCTCAACAGTGACATCAAGATTTTCTGGTAACTTGTCAATTGCAGACTCAATTTATGTTTAAAGCTTCATCCACCCCAAATTGCTTTTTGAAAAATTACTATTTACATGTGGTGGAACACGGTTGTAACCAATACCGCTTCCATTGCTATAAAAATCTTCTCCGTCTTTGTTCTTTCCAATCGGTTTTGGAATCACATAATCAAGAACAAAGCTGGACGAATAATAGCTTTTCAGCTTCAGATTGATATGCTCATTTTCGATTTTAGTTTCTTCAAGTTGAAGTTTTAATTTTGCAATTTCATCAAGAAACATGTTTATTGATTTTTCTTTTTCCTCAAGAGTGTTTTGTAGTTTGTTATTTAATTCTCGTCTTTGCAAATCACGATCTTCTGCCTCAGGAACAACTCTTTTCAGTTTATCATATGATTCATACATTGATCTTGATTCGAAAGTGAGCGTTTCATTCATCGTTCGAAATCTTTCAATCTCTGATTCATCCTTTCTTATATTTTCTTCCAAAAGATCAATTTTATCTTTAGAACCTTTGTTTAATTTGTCTTTTAGAACAATTTTGTCTTTCAACGAATCAATTTTCAGATTTGCTTCTTGCAAAGTCTTTTCTGTTTGGGTGAGTTCATTAGTCTTGGATTTCAAACCATTTTCCTTTTCAGTATAGATTTTGCACATGTTTATGCAATGCCTGCACTTCTCATCAATCGACTTACCATTTTTCACATTTTCATTTAAAGACCTAACCTGGTTGGATGACTCGGCAGACACAGTTGAAGATTCTACCTCGTTTTGTTTAGCAGCTAAAGCTTTATCTGCCATCTTTCCAGGTTTTCTACTGTAAGGTCCTGCGAAACATCAATGATCTCTGGACCACTCTTGGCAGCATTTAACTTTGCCTCCTACTCAGCTTTCTCCTTTCTCATAGCACCAATCACTTCTGCGTTCTCTTCTTCAACAGTCGGAATTGTTTTGACTAGTGCGTTAAAATCGATTGTTGCTGGATCAGTTGCAATGTTTCCATATCGATCCAAGTAACACTGTCTTTCCTCATCCCACCTGTTATAATCTACTGCATCTTTATACATCATCTCAATATCACCAAGCTTCTTCCAAGCAATCTCTTCTTCTCGGTTATACACCCACTTAGCAACAAATGCGCTCGGACCTTCATCAGGAATATACTTACTCCAATTGAACCCTTCATCCTCCTGCGTGACTATCAACGCCCTAGTTTTGTCTTTAGATGATGAACCTTCTTCAATCTGAGGACAGTTGACTTTTGGAGGTGTTTCTCGATTACGGTGGTAGATTGCCTTTTTGTAGTAATCCTCACTAAAAGGATTAACACTGTCGTTCTAACTTTGGTTCCGGCACTCACGTTTGAAATGTTCCTTTTGTTTGCATTTAAAGCAGGTGACCTTCGACTTGTCCAAACCCAATTTAGTATTTGGACCACCCACACACTCACGACCTGTTATCTCCATAAACCTTTGAGCACGATGATTTACACTGGCCATGCACCAGCGTATGTCGATTAGTTCCATCTATTCGGGATCAATTTGATCATAATCCTCTTTTGTCATCATCGGATTACCGATCTTTCCAGCTACCAAGCTTTCGTAACTCTCTAGAACAGATGCTAGGAACACCATTTGCTGTTTAGCAGACTCTGCACTTAAACTCTGTACATTGTTAAGGTTTAATGCTATGTTACACTAAACTACATTGGTGTTGGAGTTGTTTTGATTCTGTTGAACATTTGGTGTAGGCTGTGATGGTGGAGTTGAGTTTGAACCCTGATAACCAAATCCACAACTCCCTGACAAACCACTTCTAGTACCACTGCTTGGTGTCTCATTTGAACTACCGGCACTGGAAGCTGTCCCTAACTTCAGTGTTTGAACATTCGACGTCAGAAGACTACCTCTGTAATAGAGATTCACATTTTGTTGGTAGTTAGAGACATTCGACTTCTTGTGCTTCTAAATATCTAACTCGTGTCCCTCTAACTTTTCGATCAAATTATCCAAGCTGACTGTGCTCAAATTTGTGTTACTTTTCAGTATCAGCACATAAGACCTCCAGTCATCCTCATCTGGAAGTGCATCAATCAGCTTCTCGTTCACTTCTTCATATGTCTTTGTGATACCATACCTATCTAGTTCAACGACAAAAACGTTCAATCATTTCCTTCACACCCTCACCTTTCATACAACTAAAATAATCAAACTCTTTTTTCAACAATGATTTCTTATTTTTAACAATCTTATCACCCCCAGTACACTTCTTCTGTAACGACTCCCACAGACCTTTGGTTGTATTATCATATCTAAGCAAAGATATGATGTCATCACGAACTGATTGGTGAATAAGAGCTATCCCACATTGTTCGGTAGCGAAACAATCTTGGTCTTGTTTTTTCATTGGTATGAAAGGAATTCTTTCTCCTTGAGGTGTGACTGGTATAGGATACCGATCTCCAAATACTTCCAACTTTTGTACGCGTAAGCCTTCATCCAGTTGATGAACCTCAGTGACCATCGACTGTATTCCTCAATATTCATTAGCTTAGGCGGCTTTTCATAGTTACCGTATGCATTGTCAACGTTCAGTGACTTGGAGATGACACTTGATACATTCTTCGGGTTGGATGTAGATGTAGATGTCGTGGTATTAAAAGCATGGAAAAACGGATTCATAAACTCTTCAGACATGTTTGTAAGTACCTGGAAAATCAAACAAAGTCAAACTTGTCTGAATACAAAGTGAACACACACACTGATTATCTGGATGACCAATTGTCCGGATGAGCAAAGTCTACCAAATTTCCTAATGAACTTGGTCCGAATGGCCAAGTTTCCGGATGGTCAATATCAACTATTAAACTCTATCCGGATGGATATTTCCAGATGGGCTCTTCCGGATGGCTATCTTCCGGATGGATAATACCACACAATATGTCTGGATGGATGTCTATTAGTCCGGATGGTCAAGAACAGTAGGACAATCTTCAAGTAATAACAAGTCTTATCCGTCCGGATGTGCTACCCTATCCGTCCGGATGGATGATGACATCAATGAAACTTATTCGAAAGTTCGTAGTTTTTCAGTGATTTTGATATGATTTAGTCTGAATTAAGTTCTGAAACTTTGTAGGATTAATCTCTTACACAAAACGCATAATATGTCCAAATTTTATGTAATTTTGTCTATGAAATCAGTGTCAATTTTGAGTTTTTCTATGTAAAAGATAAGAAAATGAGAAATGGTGTAGAAATGAGAAATGTAGATCTGAGAAATGGCAAGAATCTCTAGTAATTCGTTGTAAATCTCCTCCGAATCCAGCCTCCAAGCTCTGATACCACTTGTGAGGACCGGGAGTTCGGCTACTCGAACGCGCTCAGACCGGATTAGCAACTACAAGCTCGTGCGGAATCCAAGAATGTAGTAGGAGAGAGAGAAACAATGCAGACACCGTTTAACATCTTCATTCTCATTGATAATAACAGCTTGTACAAGATCTAGAGAGAATTTGGTAGGGCTTCGCCAAAGATGTCAAGACAACTGTTGCAAATGAGGAACCATGACCACCTATTTATAGGCTCAGCCATCCGGGTGACAATATATCTATCCCATCCGTCCGGATGGACTCCATCCGTCCGGATGGACTTACATAACATCCTATCGTTATGTTTCACCCCGAATTCGATACAAAACATTCATTAAACTATATATAGACCACAAACAGGAAAAATATAGACTCGATATAGACGAAAGCTACAAACATACGCATCTACAGTTTTGGACCTTTATAGGTCACTTTGGCAAATCTTTAGGCCATGTGGGCCAAGCAGGCCCAAGGGGAGCCCATGTAGGGAAGTAGGCTTGACTGGGTGTATAAACAAGTTTTCAACTTGTTTTAGGGTTTGAGCCTCATTGTTTCACAACTTCTAGAGAGTCAGAGAGAGGCGATTATGGTGTAGGATACTTGTACCAGACGTTTTGCTTATTCAAGTAATATAACGTGTTCAAGTATTGAAAGTGATTTGGTATTGTTTTCTTCGTATTTTTGTTTTTTTCTTGAATCACCTATTGATTGAATTCCGCACAATCAATAGGTTGTTTGATATCATTGAAAGATCCGTTTTCAGGACTTACAAGATTTTTATTTGTTTTTGTTAACGTTTATGTAGTTTTTAGATAAGCTTCAAGATGAACACTTCTATTTTTATGTTTAAACATAAAACTAGAATGGTAATACAAGAATTTGAAGCTTACTATTTGCACGTAAACAAGTTGTAAATGATGAAGAAAAGATGAAGATGATAAGTTCCAACACCAAGAATTAAGCTCTTAGTATGCTTTCATTCTTGCAAGTATCTTTGATATTCAAGGCATCTTCATGCATGCATGAATTTAGGTGATTAAAGTTTTGAAAATGAAAAGTGTTTGGTGGGGTGTTTGGCTGATTAGAAGAAGAAAAAGAGAGAATCTGGGTGTTGTGTTTTTATCAAATGATTTGCATGTTATGAAAGAAAATGAAGTTGTAGGTGTTATGTAGATTCCAAAGTCATCCATAATTAAATTACATAATCATCTAGACATCCACAAAAAACCATCAACTAATTCACAAACATGGGGCTTGTGGGGCCCACATAGGGGGTATTGGTTTGGTTTTTAGAAAATGCTAAGTTTTTATAAATGATAAGTTTATAAATTTTGGATACTTTGTGTTGTTTGATGATTGTTGTCAATTAGTGGACTAAACATTGTTTATGATGCTAAAAATATGTTAACTAGTTCACTAGACTAGTTAAATTATTGTTTTGACAATAAACTTGGCACTAGTTTCGTTATCGGATCATAACCGAATAAATTGTGTAACTTGTATGGTGATATATACATAAGTATTTTTTAGACATTTTTGATATTTTTGATGTCGTTTATGACAATTACTATTATCAATGGTTCTTGTTAACATTACTAGTTGCTGAATTTTGATGCGGAAATGCTGAATTTTGCTGATTTCCTAGTTCGGATTGGACAATTTTATTGTTTAAGTATTTTTCTGGAAAGTATGATATCTAAGTTGTTTTCAACTAATGTTCTTATGAATAACTTGTTGTGGATATGTTTTCATATCCTGTTTTTGTCATTTCGGGCTGTACTGCGACTATCCTAACATGAATAGTGTGTTCACATTTTTTCTAACTTGTCTAGAATATAGTTTATTGTTTTCGCAACCTAGCGAACTCGATATCCTAATATGATATGAAATTGTATATTCCTAGACTTATGAGACTTTAATCAAATGAAAATTAAGTCTAATGCGAAATTAAATAATTTAAATAATGAATTAATTCATACGGAATTACCGGGTATTTTGCCATTTGTCACAGTTCTTTTACAGGCCATCATATGCATGAGTTCTCATGCGCACGTATGAGCATACTTTACAATCAAAAATCAACATTAAACCACATAATTCACTGTCCTATACATTAAATCTAGACTCAGCTAAGACGTAGGCAGTAGACTTTATTTATCAACATCTATGTAGCAAATTACATGTTAATTACTTAAAAGAGGGTTAGGGGTTATGGTTTGGGACTTCGGGTTTGGTAATTCTTGCCTTAAGGTGATGGCGAAATCTAAATGTTAAGGACTTAGTCTTTTTCAGCTCTACTATTCTTGAGGAGATATCACCAAATCAAGAAGTCTATAGTGGTTGGTGGGATAGATCCATTATGACTAAGTTTTACATAATACTAAACCCCAACAATGGATGGTCGTCCTGTTGCTTCCTTGCATTGTTGTGGGTTTGATCCCAACATTGTGGATGGTTACCCTGCTGCTTCTTTCCAATATTCTTGAGATGTAACGATGCCCACAAATGGGATCCTACTACTTTATTCAATTAATCGACACAACTTTTACTTTTTCCAAAGAACTCTTTTGGTGGTTATTTTGTAGAGTACTTGGAACAACTTTCCAACGAGGTGTATGATTTAGTAACCTTAACTGGAGCCATTTCTTTTTTTATGCAGTAAATTTTTGGAAGTCCATTATCAATTAAGTTAACAGTAACATCAAGGGGGGTTTAAAGCCTAAGTGACCCTTTTTTAAACTGATTTCAAAATAGTCTATCTTTTCTTTATGTATTTTTATGTCTTTTTATAAAATAACAAAAACAACTCTTTATATGGATTTGGTTAAACGTTAATAACATTATTGTTACCTCTAGGGATTCTGTCCATGTTAGGAGTGGGGGATTAGGGGTATGTTTGGCAAAAGAAGCTGGTGGCTAGTAGCTGGAAGCTGGTAGCTGGTGGCTGGAAGCTGGTAGCTGGTAGCTAGTAGCTGTAGCTTTTTAGATATATATTTAGTGTTTGGTAGAGTAGCTGGAGCTTTTAATAAAATGTATAAAATTACCAAAATGGACATAACTAAAAATTTAGAAAGTTGGTGCATTAAAAAGTTCCTTATTTTTAGAGGTTAAATTAGTCATTTTTCCCTAAGAGCTTGTAGCTCCTTCTAAACGCTACTAGTAGTAGCGTTCAACCAAAAGCTTCAAGCTCCTAACCTAAAAGCTTAAAGCTCCTTCAACCAAACAAGACTTTTTATTGAGTATGAGCTTTTTCTTAAAAGCTTAAAGCTATAAGCTCCTAAAAGCTCCTAAAAGCTCCATGCCAAACATACCCTAGGTGTAGGGTTGGTTGTGAACTTGTTTAATATACATCATACTATGTTATTAATTTTTATGTATAAAATCTTCGAGTTCACAAACAACTTGTTAATGTATTCCTTTTAGTATGTTTTTCAGGTGTTTAACTTAGGAGGATTGCCGGTTAACAAGGGCTTCATGGATAGAAAAGGAATAAGATCATAATGTAACTATTTACTAAATTTAAGAAGAATGAGAGTTAGAAAAGGTAAAAGATTAATGGATAGAAAAGGAATGAAGATCATAATGTAACTATTTACTAAATTTAAAATGAATGAGAGTTAGAAAAGGTAAAGATTATAATGAAACTATTTACTAAAATTCAAATGATCATAACACTAGCATATTGATGTAAAAATTGTGAGTAAATAGTAAAAGAAAAATCAATTATCATAACACTAGTATGTTGATGTAACAATTGTGAGTAAATAAAAGAGTAAAATGTCAAGATCGTTCATGAGATTTTGGCACATATTTCACTTTCATCCAACCTATGTTTTTTTTCTTTTTGTAACTAGACTCTTGAGGTTTGACATTTCTTGTAACTATCATTTAATACGTTAACAACGTTTTTTTTTTTTTTTTTGGTTAAGTGATGGCAATTTTGTACTTTTAACTAAGGTACAACATATTAAAGTTTCGCGCAAGCTATTAATGCATATAATAAATAAAAACTGTAATTTTAAAAATACACACACATATATACATATTAGTTTAGAAGAAAAAGAAAGAAAGGGTACACTAATAGTTTTTCTCTTATCTAGTTTATTATTATCTTTAACTAACTAATTAGTCATAAATATTATGTGACAACCCGAGTTTTCAAGGTCTTTTCTCTACACGTTATTTGTTACAATTGTGTTTGCATAACTTGTTTGCTTTGTATTTGTATATGTGTGATTATGCTTGAGATATGGTGTTACTGTTTGATTAATGAATGATAGAAATTTATTAATTGTTTGAAATCATAAACCCACAATCAACGAAACTTGGTGAGCCACACACACATCACGACGAAAACATATGGAGTTTCGCCACCACTCTCACTCGACGAAACCTTGGGGTTTCGTCATTCATCTCCTGACGAAACTAGGGAGTTTCGCCATAATGGGCTTCGGCCCAAGTAAAGCCCAATCAAATCGGTAGTTACGTTATATAATGCACACGCCACAATACACGAAACCCTAGACTCTCTTTCTCTCTTGGCACCCGACGGCAACCATCACCTCTCTAGAAGTCCTTGTGTTTCATCTTTCAACCGGTTAGTCTCGATGGTCGATTCGATTTACGTGTTCCTGTGTGTGTAGATAACTATCCTTATAAGTGAGTTCGGTTGCTGAAAGATTTGACTATGATTGATACTTGAATTGAAAATCATGTAATTAGGGTTTTCATGTTCGAGTGCAAATCGATTTGTTTAGAAACTGCATGATTTATGGAATTGTATTCATTCATGTTCACTAATTAGAGCCATGCTTCTGTTTGGAATTGTACTTGTGATGGAATGGATCTGATCATCGAATAAATTTATGTTGCAATCTAGATCATATATGGTTATTTTGTGATATAGGGTTCATGCTAGATGTTAAGTAATGTGATGCATTTGGTATGATGATAAGTAGCATTAATGGTTACTGTATTTGGATGATAATTGTATGACTAATGATAAGGATGAAACGGTTGTTGATGATTAGGGTTCAGTGTGTATGCTTAACTGTTACAGTGACGATGAAAGTCCCACCCGACGAAACACCTTTTTACGACGAAACCCAGTAGAGTTTCGTCACATTCCATGACGATGAAGCGTGTAAGGTTTCGTGGCGCCTCAAAGCCGACGAAACATAGGAGGTTTCGTCACCTTATGGTTTCGTTGCCTAGGGGTTTCGCCGTAGGTCAAAACCTCACAAACAGAATGTAGTTTTGTACGAGTGTAATGATGTATGTTTATAAGCTGACTGTCACGACCCCCGACCCCATCTAGCCGGAATCGGTGCCGTGAGCAGTCCAGTGGTACCGGTGATTATTTTGAAAAACACATTGCAGCGGAAATTTCATCAGGACCGTGAGTTAGGAAAAATATCAGAGTTTAGAAACACCGGATTTTATTTAAAAAGATGGAATAAATTCCATGTTTTACAATGGTAGCTTTTAATAAAAACAATATTTCTTAATTTGAAAATAAGCCACTTCTTGAAGTCCTTCAGTGTCGAATCCAATCCTTACTCCAATCTATTGTAATTACCTGAAACGCGTTTTAAAAAGATTTTGTCAGCGGGAAATACTGAGTGAATTATTCTAGTTGCTGAAAATGACACATTTGTTATAATTCACAGTGGTAAGATCTTTTACAATGTTTCTGATATCAACCAACTACCCACAGTACTTTACCACTCGACCCATTGGCCCATACGTCCAATGGTGTCTGTGATTATGGTCATATCACCCAATGGTTGCCCCAATGGTGACGATTATCAAGTAATGTGCACAATACCCCACATACCGGCTGTAACTTGGTGATTTACATAAAGTTAATCACTGTAAGTTATAATTCTGAAAATAATTTGGAGTATTGTAAAACAGTTAACAACTCACAAACTGTGAGAAAAGAATTTATAAAAGAAGAATAACTCACTAATCATCATGCAGGATTGAGTTAACAAACTTCTTGATTCTACTTTTCCCGATAATTAAGCATGCACTTTATTATTCTGGATCTTCTGATGATTTAATAGTTTGTTTGATTGTAAGGGTGTAGTTGGGAGTATTCTTGGTAGTTTAACAGAATGGAATACGTATTGGTGTAGAACCCAAATCAAACCTTAACGGTAATCATGAGATTCAAATCTTAACGAATTTCACAAACCCGGGTTAATGATCAATACAGCTTTTACGATAACTTACGAGATCAAATTCTCACAATGAACGACAAAGTGCAATACTTCAACTCATTTATCGAATTGATGACAAACGACAAAGTATAATACTTCAACTCATTTATCGAATTATCGACAAACGACAAAGTATAATACTTCAACTCATTTATCGAATTATCGACAAACGACAAAGTATAATACTTCAACTCATTTATCGAATTATCGATAAACGACAAAGTATAACCCAATGTGGGCGGCACTTAAACATTCTTTGGATATATTGATCACTCGGAAAATGAATCGTAATAGCGATTGAGTGATTATTGGTTAGAACACCAACGTATAGAGAGAAGAAGAAGAGAAATGAGCAAAGAAAAATGAATCCTAAGCTTCTTATTTATAGCAAGCAGGCAAGCACCTCAATTCACAATTCTGGTCGATGTGGGATAAGTTGACGTGCCTACCTACCTGCTTGACGTGCTAGCTAGCTTGCTTATATATATTAATTCAGTTGCTTCACTCGTTTTTCTTGCATAACTTTTAAAATATAACGTTTTATAAAACGACGAATATGTCTTTAGAACGAGCATATTTTTATCTACGTTTTAACCTAAGTTTCATTAAAAACGGAGTAAGGAAAAAAAATAATATATTTTATTATTAATATTAAATGTTCTTATACGATCCCATATATATCTATTTTTAATAGACCTTACTTAGCTTAATTAATCTTGTTAGCTTAATTAATATTGATTAACTGATTAATTAATCATACTAAACTTAATTAGGGTTTCCTTATTGCATAATTATTATACTAAATATTAATTTTAGTGAGGGTTGTTAGATCCTCCCCACCTTAATAAAAATCTCGTCCTCGAGATTTGGACTATGATATTTTCTTTATGTTTCTTCTTTTAATTTAAGAGAAATAATGTATCGTGGAATGGAATCAAAAGATATTTTGAGGGGTATGAGCATTTTTAAAAATAAAAATGATTTATAGAAACAATTGGATTTAATATTCAAAATGAACTTACTTTAATCAATTGAGGGAGATTCCGATTCGATAAATATCTATTTGTGAATGGGAGTATGGAAAATGATTTGTTAATGATTATCCGAAAATCAATATCGTTTACTTAAATGGTACTGGACAACAGGATTTAGTGTATTGTAATCTGAGTACATAATTGTACCAAGAATATGACAAATCAAACGAATGACTCATGAATAGGGTTTAACACAGGCTACAGCTCTATTCGGATGCTACAAAGTGTTTGTAATGATTGAAAGAATTCAATAATGATGACCGAATAAATTTACCGTTTTCGAAATTGTGAGTTTCAAGGAAGAGGATCTAGATATTTCAAAAGATGAAATGTTCAAACGAATGAGATGAAATGGTATAGTTTTTTTTTTCAAGGTGATTGGGTTTAAGCCAAAAGATATATGATCTATAGATTCTTAAAATGAATGTGAAGAACTTTTTGGAATTAGTAAAATTCTTTGTCAGAAGAAAACTTACCTTGATTGGTACCTAAGGAAGACTTAGGATTAACTGGTTCAAAATGAAATGAAAATATGAAAATGATTCGTCAATTATTGAATTATGATATGAGAACATCAATGTGCTGCGATGGGTGATTTGTAAGAATACATGAAAAGACAATGAAGTTAGAGTATTTTTGTCTTAATACACAATTGTATTCAGATGATTTTAATCAAAATATTTGATTTAAAGATAAGTGACATTTTGATTTACTAAATATCTTTTCCTTTTATGTTATCATAAAGTAGAATAATACATAAATATAGATAGGTTTAAAATATCAAAACCCGTAATAGTTTTGATAAAATTATGATATATGTTTTATAAATAGGTTTACCCAATATTCTAGAGTTCATGATTATTATTTTTAAAATCAAGTATGTTTAACTATAAGATTTTATAATAGGGTATTTTAAATTATAAAAGTAAAATAATAAATGTTTAATCTAATATCAAGCATACTTAAATATTGGGTTGCGTAAATGACATTTGATATTTTAATATGTATGTGACAACCCGAACTCTCAAGGTCAGTATCTCTTCGTCACACGATCTTGTTTCTCGTCATTTCTCTTTCGTACCTTCCCTGTGTGTGTGTAAATGTGTAGTTTGGGCCCGAATCATGTGTATAAATTGTTTAAAGCCCAATCTCATTTGTATAAATTGTTTAAAGAAGCCAAGCACATGGGCCTGGCCCAGATCGGTCATGATGGGCACGCCCTTAAAACTTTGGCTGTTATAACTCCTTGGCTAGCAAGCAAACGTAACCCACTTCATTATCCATATTGGTGCATGTATACGAAGTATACTCGGATTCTAATCTTTATTAGTTTAAAACTATAACAAACCCTACCAATCCTCTGATCGCACGAAATTGGAAGCAGACCCCCCCCCTGATCGAGATAACAACTTTGATTGGTCAAGACTTTTGGTTAGTGATTCCTGGCTGTTGTCTTTCATAATGGCATGATATTATATGTGTTATTAATTGTCTGCGGTAATGAATATATGTGTTATTAATTGTATGCGGTAATGAATCTGATGGATCGTTGCACCTCCAATAGGGACATACCCTAGGTGGTAATTTGGGGGTGTGACAGTTTGGTATCAGAGCCACTGGTTATAGAGAACTCGGTTTTAAAATGTTTTCTTAAAACTGGACTATAACCGAATTGATCCAAACGATGACCATGACACTCAGCTTCAGATTGCAAGGTTCGTTCCTCATTAGTTTACGCATTATATGCCTAGTAAACGTAACTATATATTTATAGCATACACGATACGGCATGGTAGGCATCACGACACATTGAAAGTGTAACATAACACTTACATCTAGTAAATCCTCATCTTGTTGGTAGTGCATATTTTGTGTTGATTGGGGTGGGAGAAACTTCAAACATAAGTTAAGAAGCATCGAGAGGAGCATGCAAACCGCCTTATTATCATGGGTGCACACATAATAATAACGCGTGGTGCATGCAAATCCCAATAAGGCTTAACGAGTGTAAGAGGGGTTCTTCCCTGTCTGTGTATGAATATGGTAGTTAATCGTCCCTAACGTGATAAACCTGAACACTTTTCTCGTTTTCGACTCCTAAATTAGTTCATTTCCATATATAGAAACATGAGTGGACGAGGACACGGACGTGGTAGCATTAACATGACTCAGGCTGAGTTAACAAATCTGATAAACACACGTGTGGCTGAGGCTTTGGCAGCCTACCAAGCTGGTATGAACTGTACCAAATACTTTTAATCCTGTATCGTGTACACAACTCTTACTCCTGTGTTGTATCTTCTTTCACCCAGCGCACACGAACAACCAGCCTGCCTGTACGTTCAAGATGTTTATGGATTGTAAGCCACAGACCTTCAGCGGGACGGAAGGGGCTGTGGGACTATTGAGGTGGTTCGAGAAGGCTGAGTCAGTGTTTGCTATGTGCAACTCTCCCGTGGGGGACCGCGTGAAGTATGCGACAGGCACGCTTGAGGATGGTGCCTTAACCTGGTGGAATGCCCAGGTTCAGCTGCTGGGTATTGATGCAGCAAACGCTACTACTTGGGACGACTTCAAGGAATTAATGAGGGAGGAATACTGTCCTCGTGATGAGATACAGAAGCTAGAGAACGAGTATTACGATCTGAAACTGGTGGGATCTGAGGTTGAAGCGTATGTGAAGCGGTCGTATGAGTTGGCTGACTTGTGTCCGAATTTGTCTCGACCTATGTCTCGAAGGATCGAGTTATTCATCAAGGGGTTACCTCCACGAGTGAAGGGTTTGGTTACTGCTGCAAACCTCAATAACTTAACCCAGATTGTCTGGTTGACTCACAAGATTATTGATCAGGAGGTGGAAAGCAACTCACTGCCACCGCATGTTTCTAAAGCTACTACTGCCACCACCACAGCTACTACTCCTGTCACTGATAGTAAATGCAAGTGGGGTGAGGTGGACAAGGCGTCCCACTCGATTCAGTCCCAAAAGAAGACAGACACTGGCAGTACTCGCAGCTTTAGCCAATCATCCTCAGTGAATCAAAATCAGAGACCTTATGTGGGAAAGAAGCCTCAGTGTAGCAAATGTGGGTTTCATCATTATGGGCAGTGTGATCGAGTTTGTCGCAGGTGCGACAAGGTAGGCCATGAGGCCAAGGATTGTAGGGCTCCTCAGCCAAAACAGCAGCAGCAGCAGACTCAGCCGAATCAGAGACAGCAAGGGCAGCAATCTCAGCAGAGTCAGGGGTCTAGAAAAGGGTGTTATCAGTGTGGGGCTGAGGGGCATATGAAGCGGGATTGCCCACAATTGAAACAGAATACATGTGGTAACAACGCAGGGAGCAATGGTGGGAACAATGGGGGCAACGTAGCGCGTGGGCGTGGATTTACTATTGGAGCTGGTGAAGCTCGGAGCGACGGCAATGTAGTTACTGGTACGTTCTCTGTGAATGGTGTTTATGCTTCTATTTTATTTGATTCAGGTGCCGATTGGAGTTATGTGTCTGCGGGGTTCAGTAGTCGTCTAGGATTGAGTCCTACGCCTCTTGTTGTTAAGCATGTAGTGGAAATAGCAAATGGTAAAACTATTGAAGCGTCTCATGTCCTCATGGGTTGCAAGTTAGATCTCTTAGGTCAAGTATTTGACATTGACCTACTCCCTGTCACTCTCGGAAGCTTCGATGTAGTTGTCGGAATGGATTGGTTATCCAAATATCAGGCGGAAATTCTCTGCAAGGAGAAAGTCGTTCGTATTCCCCTTGCTAGTGGTGAATCCTTATCGGTTCAGGGTCATCGTAGCGGTGCTACAGTAGGTATTATCTCAGCCATGAAGGCTCTAAGTTGTCTACGCAAGGGCTATCCTTCCCTTTTGGCCCTTGTTACTGACTCTCAGACTGACGAGAGGAAACTCGAAGACCTTCCTGTTGTTCGAGAGTTTCCCGATGTTTTTCCTGAAGAGCTCCCTGGTCTACCTCCACATCGTCAGGTAGAATTCCAGATTGAACTTCAGCCAGGAGCAGCACCGATTGCTCGTGCTCCATACCGTCTTGCACCAGGAGAGTTGCAAGAATTATCGAATCAACTTCAAGAGTTACTAGACAGGGGTTTCATTCGTCCTAGCTCTTCTCCTTGGGGAGCCCCTGTATTATTTGTGAAGAAGAAGGACGGGTCTTTTCGTATGTGCATCGACTATCGCGAGCTCAACAAGGTGACAATCAAAAACCGCTACCCTTTACCACGCATTGACGACTTGTTTGACCAGCTGCAAGGGTCAAGTTTCTATTCCAAGATTGACTTGAGGTCAGGATATCATCAGGTACGGGTTAGAGAGGAGGATGTGCCTCGAACAGCTTTTCGAACGCGGTATGGCCACTATGAATTTCTGGTTATGCCATTTGGGATGACCAACGCACCAGCGGTCTTCATGGATCTCATGAACCGCGTGTGCAAACCTTACCTTGACGACTTCGTTATCGTTTTCATTGACGACATATTGATCTACTCCAAGAACAAGGAAGACCACGAGCGCCATCTTCGTCTTATTTTGGAGCTCCTGAGGAAGGAGCAGTTGTACGCAAAGTTTTCTAAGTGTGACTTCTGGATTCGGGAAGTACACTTTCTCGGGCACATCGTTAACGAAATGGGTATTCATGTGGATCCTGCCAAGATCGATGCTATTCGAAATTGGGCGGCACCAAAGAATCCTTCGGAGGTGCGTCAATTTCTTGGTCTTGCGGGATATTATCGTCGGTTTATCCGGGATTTTTCTAAGATTGCTCAACCCCTCACCGCCCTGACTCAAAAGAAAGTTGTTTACTCTTGGGGATCGAACCAGGAAGAAGCTTTTCAGCTCTTAAAGCAGAAGTTGTGCAGCGCGCCGATTTTATCGCTACCAGAGGGTACTGAAGATTTTGTGGTTTATTGCGATGCGTCTATTCAGGGTCTCGGCTGTGTGTTGATGCAGCGAGACAAGGTGATAGCTTATGCTTCTCGACAGTTGAAGGTACACGAGAAGAACTATACTACACACGACCTGGAGTTAGGAGCTGTAGTCTTTGCGTTGAAGATTTGGAGGCATTACCTGTACGGTACCAAGTGTACCATCTATACCGATCACAGGAGTCTCCAACATATCTTCGACCAGAAGGAATTGAATATGCGGCAACGTCGTTGGGTCGAGCTTTTTAATGATTATGAGTGTGCTATCAAGTATCATCCGGGTAAAGCTAATGTTGTAGCTGATGCCCTTAGTCGCAAGGAACCGAAGCAGAAGCGTGTTCGTGCCTTACAGCTTACTATTCACTCTGATTTACCTGCCCGGATCCGTTCAGCTCAGATTGAAGCATTAAAGGAAGAAAATATCGAAGCCGAAGGATTACGAGGGCTACACAAGAAGAGGTTCGAGCAACGGTCTGACAATATCTACTACTTCATGGAACGGATATGGGTTCCTTCATTTGGTGATCTTCGGGAACTTGTGATGGACGAAGCACACAAGTCACGATATTCTATTCATCCAGGGTCTGATAAGATGTACCAGGACCTCAAGGTTTTGTATTGGTGGCCGAACATGAAAGCTATTATTGCCACCTACGTGAGTAAGTGTTTGACCTGTGCTAGGGTCAAGGCAGAGTACCAGAAGCCTTCGGGTCCACTTCAGCAGCCGGAGATACCTATGTGGAAATGGGAACAGATCGCTATGGATTTTGTTACGGGGTTACCTAGAACACAGGCTGGGAACGATACTATATGGGTGATTGTCGACCGTCTCACAAAGTCAGCACATTTCCTAGCAATCAAGGAGACAGATAAGTATTCGCAGCTCGCAGCAGTGTACCTTAAAGAGGTGGTTTCTAGGCACGGGGTGCCGACTTCTATTATTTCTGATCGAGATCCTCGTTTTACTTCGGAGTTATGGCAGGCTATGCATAAGTCATTCGGCTCACGTCTCGATATGAGCACGGCTTATCATCCACAGACGGATGGTCAGAGTGAGCGCACTATTCAGACGCTAGAGGATATGCTGCGGGCATGTGTTATTGATTTTGGGAAAGGATAGGAGAAGCACTTGCCGTTGGTAGAATTCTCCTACAATAACAGCTACCACACCAGTATCAAAGCGGCACCATTTGAGGCATTGTATGGGAGGAAGTGTCGTTCACCTCTCTGTTGGGCTGAGGTAGGTGATAGCCAGATCACAGGTCCTGAGATGGTACTCGAAACTTCAGATATGATCGTAAAAATCAGAGAACGTATGGCAGCTGCTCGTGACCGCCAGAAGGCCTATGCGGACAAGCGTGCCAAAGAGGTAGTGTTTGAAGTAGATGACCGCGTCATGCTGAAAGTCTCGCCGTGGAAAGGGGTTGTACGCTTTGGAAAGCGTGGCAAGCTGAACCCACGTTATGTTGGGCCGTTTAAAGTTCTTGAGCGTATCGGTAAGGTGGCTTATAAGTTGGAATTACCTACTGAGCTGGGTAATGTTCACGACGTATTTCATGTATCACAGTTAAAGAAGTGTTATGCTGACGACCCATTAGCGGTACCTTTTCAAGAGTTAAAAGTCAACGACAAGTTACAGTTTGTTGAGGAACCCATCGAGATCATGGACCGTGAGGTCAAAGTGCGTAAACACAGTCGTATTCCCATCGTTAGGGTTCGTTGGAACTCAAGACGTGGACCAGAGTTCACGTGGGAGCGCGAGGATCAAATGAAGCTCAAGTATCCTCACCTTTTTCCTAAAGACAAAGCCGAGTCGAGCAAAACTGGTGAATCTCGGGGCGAGATTCCTCTTCAAGTTGGGAATGATGTCACAACTGAGCAGAACCCGCAACAATCCTGATTTCGCACTTCGTTTCTCTCACACTTGGCGCTTGCCAAATTTCGGGACGAAATTTCTTTCAAGTTGGGGATGATGTGACAACCCGAACTCTCAAGGTCAGTATCTCTTCGTCACACGATCTTGTTTCTCGTCATTTCTCTTTCGTACCTTCCCTGTGTGTGTGTAAATGTGTAGTTTGGGCCCGAATCATGTGTATAAATTGTTTAAAGCCCAATCTCATTTGTATAAATTGTTTAAAGAAGCCAAGCACATGGGCCTGGCCCAGATCGGTCATGATGGGCACGCCCTTAAAACTTTGGCTGTTATAACTCCTTGGCTAGCAAGCAAACGTAACCCACTTCATTATCCATATTGGTGCATGTATACGAAGTATACTCGGATTCTAATCTTTATTAGTTTAAAACTATAACAAACCCTACCAATCCTCTGATCGCACGAAATTGGAAGCAGACCCCCCCCCTGATCGAGATAACAACTTTGATTGGTCAAGACTTTTGGTTAGTGATTCCTGGCTGTTGTCTTTCATAATGGCATGATATTATATGTGTTATTAATTGTCTGCGGTAATGAATATATGTGTTATTAATTGTATGCGGTAATGAATCTGATGGATCGTTGCACCTCCAATAGGGACATACCCTAGGTGGTAATTTGGGGGTGTGACAATGTATATATTATAAAAGAATATTTCTATAAGTATTTAATAGTTGTGAAATATTAATTAAGATGAACATTTATTTATAATATGTTTTGTTCATGAATGCTTAGACAATTATTTAGATAATTTTGTTCGTCCCTTTAATTATTTTTATGAAAATATGTTTTCTCTTTACAGTACGAAGTATATATATTTCTATATATAATATAAAAATATTTTTTACATGTAATTGAAATTTATTAACTAAGTATGATGACTTAATTTATATATATATACTAAATAGTTATTATCATGGTTGGATATTGGTTAGTGCTGCCTTGTTTAAGCATAGGTGGCCAGTCCATGCCTAACTAAGGCTAGGCTATTCAATACATGCCCCTGATAATAACTCTAGTATCTAAAAATAATAATACTAGTAATATTACTAATAATAAAACTAATATTAATTGCCAATAATAAATGCCTAAACTTAAATGAGAGTATACTTCAAACAAAATTTTATACGTAAAAATATAAATTCTTTACCTTAATGGTTTTAACAAAAATGATAATTACAGAAATACTATATTGTAAGTTTCTATATATAATCAATTAAGTTTATACAATGTTTTTCGATTAATGAAAGGTAAGAAATATCATGAAAGGCTCGATTGGTTGTAAGGACTACGGAATTTAGGACATGAAATGGTGGATCATTATCTTAGTACATAATTGTGTTAAGATTGCTTTTATAAAATAAATCAATAAAGCGGATTCAATATAAATAAATAATTAAATCTTAGATTAGCGCAATCTTCAATTTTGTGAAAATGTCATCACAAAGTGATCGTGATCAAAGAGATGATTTGATGAATTCGAAGACTAAACAAGCATATTATGGTTTAAGAGAATTGAAGTGCTTGTTAGGACTATTTTGAATATGATGGTTTCAATCCATCATATGGGACTTTGAATTGAGTACGTATTGCGAGCAAGTTAACTGGGTTTGGATAAAACGAGTTTTAATAAGAAAGTTCAAACATGATCACAAAGAAACCATGTATCCCTTTCAAAAGAAAATCGAGTTTTTCAATAAATTCATTGATTCGATATTAAAGAGTCATTGTTTTGTAAAAACGCGGTTTACAATGCAAAGATCAAGTATAGCGGAACGATATTTGAACTTTTGATAAAACAACAAATTGAAATGATGCCTTCCTAGGGTCTTATAACTCAAATGAACCACATGCGCAACAAATAGTGCATGTGTATCGTGTGGATTTACCAAGAAACGAAATGGATCAATATTTGCTATTATGAAAGAATTCTTTATGGTATGATGACCATTAAAAGAACACGAAAGTCAACTTATTATAGGCAGAAGTTAGAATTGCAACGAAAGAAATATAAGAACTTCTTATCTGAAATTTCGTGTGATAACTATTTGTTAAATGACATTATCAGAGAATGTTGAATGAAGTGAAATGAAATCAGGGATTTGCAAAAATATATGACTTCTTTTGTAGTGCTAATAATTATGACTCAGGTTAGACTATGCACCGATGTTTGTGAAATATTGTTCCAACGTACCTCAGCGATATTTTGATCGTTTGTAAGATCATGTGGCAAAGTGCCGATTTTTTATTTAGGAGTTCTTTTACTGATGGAATTAGTGTAGGTATCATCGTGCCTAATTTATATTTTTCAAAGATCTTGCCTTTGGAAGTCGTGTGTGATAAACTTCGACATCTGTGGATGTATAATTTAAGTTTCATGTGTTTTCTTGTGCATTAGCACAACTTTACCGGCTTCTTACTAGCGTTAGTAGTTTATGGTAACGTATTGGAAATTCTTATATTTTTTTTTTTTGATGGTGTCCCAACTTAATGGGTTTCCAGTATTATTTTGTTGCATGAGTTACGAGGTAGATGATCAAACGAAAGAATGTTTGACATCAAAATTAAAGATATATGCGAAAGATTCCTGATAAAGAAATCTATATACATATGCTTGTGCTTTATTCTTAATTGACTTTTGGAATTCCTTATAGATATACATATCTATATTATATATTTCACATGTTGTAATATACATACCTTTCATAGGGTTAAATGTATATAATAGATTCATATTTCCAAAAACCAGTCAGATATTTGGTCATGATACTATTTAGGGAAATCTTGTTACTGGTTTGACATACCATTTATCCCGTCTTATCCGGTTCGCGCCGGAGCGGTAATTTCAGTATATCCGGACAAGCTGGAGAGTCTGCTACTCTATACCCAGTTTTGCCGGAGAAAATTTCCTATTTCCCATAAACAGTATCTTTTCAAAAAGTGCCTCTTTTTTTTATTAGGGCTTTTATCCAGAATCAAGGAAATTTGTATTTCCATAATATATCTTTATTCTTGACCAAGTAATACCAATAAACAAGAATAAATAGCAATTAAATGATATTGCCTGCTAGTCGTTATTCTTATTGAATACCAATTATACTTATTTATACTTATATAAGTAATTTTATTTTGAAGCTTATATTAAGACAAAATTTTTAAGTTCGAGTCTAAATATCATTCAGAGTGCTATCAGATAATATTAAGTTTCTAACTTTCCGTTTAAGCTTAGGTATTATTATAACACCTATTTGCGTAAACAAGTGGCTTAGCTTATACTAAGGCATCTTTTCTTATGTTCAAGTCTAAATGCTATCAGATGTGCTACCAGTTAAGTTAACAGCAATCTCCTAACTCTTTTATTTAAGCTTAAGTATTGTTATCACAACACTTATAGGCTTAAAGCAGTGGCTTAGCTCTGATACCACCTTCTGTCACGACCCCCGACCCCATCTAGCCGGAATCGGTGCCGTGAGCAGTCCAGTGGTACCGGTGATTATTTTGAAAAACACATTGCAGCGGAAATTTCATCAGGACCGTGAGTTAGGAAAAATATCAGAGTTTAGAAACACCGGATTTTATTTAAAAAGATGGAATAAATTCCATGTTTTACAATGGTAGCTTTTAATAAAAACAATATTTCTTAATTTGAAAATAAGCCACTTCTTGAAGTCCTTCAGTGTCGAATCCAATCCTTACTCCAATCTATTGTAATTACCTGAAACGCGTTTTAAAAAGATTTTGTCAGCGGGAAATACTGAGTGAATTATTCTAGTTGCTGAAAATGACACATTTGTTATAATTCACAGTGGTAAGATCTTTTACAATGTTTTTGATATCAACCAACTACCCACAGAACTTTACCACTCGACCCATTGGCCCATACGTCCAATGGTTTCTGTGATTATGGTCATATCACCCAATGGTTGCCCCAATGGTGACGATTATCAAGTAATGTGCACAATACCCCACATACCGGCTGTAACTTGGTGATTTACATAAACTTAATCACTGTAAGTTATAATTCTGAAAATAATTTGGAGTATTGTAAAACAGTTAACAACTCACAAACTGTGAGAAAAGAATTTATAAAAGAAGAATAACTCACTAATCATCATGCAGGATTGAGTTAACAAACTTCTTGATTCTACTTTTCCCGATAATTAAGCATGCACTTTATTATTCTGGATCTTCTGATGATTTAATAGTTTGTTTGATTGTAAGGGTGTAGTTGGGAGTATTCTTGGTAGTTTAACAGAATGGAATACGTATTGGTGTAGAACCCAAATCAAACCTTAACGGTAATCATGAGATTCGAATCTTAACGAATTTCACAAAACCGGGTTAATGATCAATACAGCTTTTACGATAACTTACGAGATCAAATTCTCACAATGAACGACAAAGTGCAATACTTCAACTCATTTATCGAATTGACGACAAACGACAAAGTATAATACTTCAACTCATTTATCGAATTATCGACAAACGACAAAGTATAATACTTCAACTCATTTATCGAATTATCGACAAACGACAAAGTATAATACTTCAACTCATTTATCGAATTATCGACAAACGACAAAGTATAACCCAATGTGGGCGGCACTTAAACATTCTTTGGATATATTGATCACTCGGAAAATGAATCGTAATAGCGATTGAGTGATTATTGGTTAGAACACCAACATATAGAGAGAAGAAGAAGAGAAATGAGCAAAGAAAAATGAATCCTAAGCTTCTTATTTATAGCAAGCAGGCAAGCACCTCAATTCACAATTCTGGTCGATGTGGGATAAGTTGACGTGCCTACCTACCTGCTTGACGTGCTAGCTAGCTTGCTTATATATATTAATTCAGCTGCTTCACTCGTTTTTCTTGCATAACTTTTAAAATATAACGTTTTATAAAACGACGAATATGTCTTTAGAACGAGCATATTTTTATCTACGTTTTAACCTAAGTTTCATTAAAAACGGAGTAAGGAAAAAAAATAATATATTTTATTATTAATATTAAATGTTCTTATACGATCCCATATATATCTATTTTTAATAGACCTTACTTAGCTTAATTAATCTTGTTAGCTTAATTAATATTGATTAACTGATTAATTAATCATACTAAACTTAATTAGGGTTTCCTTATTGCATAATTATTATACTAAATATTAATTTTAGTGAGGGTTGTTACACTGACTGTTGCCTGTTGAAGATATGCATAAGGAAACATGATTCAGTGATGATTAGCATACTTGATTGTTATTACATGTAAACTGGGAAATAAAACAGGTTGTGTAACTATTATGTGCTATCTGGTGATCACTGGTTGAATAACCATTGTGATCTGTATTTACACGTGATCTTGTGAATGCAAACTGATTGTGTATGTGTGATTACTATAGGCTTTGACAGAATTATTTGTGAACAAGTAGTTAACCATACCGAGCAAACTAAGGTGAGTTCACACTTTTATAAGGTATGGGATTCCCGGTCGGTTGGGAATGGGTTAAGAAGTTAAAACGAAACCTACATATTCAGCTCTAACAGAATATGTGCCTCCATCCTCGGTTGGGAAGGACGACTACATTTACCCTGCGTATTCTCGGTTGGGTAGAGTACGTACCTCCGTCCTCGGTTGGGAAGGACGACAACATATAACTTACTAGACAAAACTCTATCATGAAGTCCCTCATTTTTATATCGACTTAATCGCCGGGCCAATGGCAAGCGGGTCATTAGTTAATAGCGCTATTAGGGTTGACAAGCCTCACACCGTGCCGGTAGGACGGGCGTGTACTAATGGATCTGGGCACTTAGTCAATGATGATAGACATTGACGTAGTGCACAACTTCCTCAGTCAGTTGTCGATATGGTAATGGTCTAGTGGTTTACAACATGGGGTAGCCTCCACTGGTTATGGTTTGGGAAACAAGGAACTAATTAACTACTGGTTTTCGAATGAACTTATGGGTTTTTGAAAACAACTTTAAACTGGACAACCAACTGTGAACTCGCTCAACTTTATTGTTGACTCGTTGTTACATGCCTTGCAGGTCGATAGGTACTTAGCAGGAGCTTGCATGGGAGGTGTCGTTGTGGAGCATGGACATTGAGTGTTCATGATGAACTTAAACACTTTTAACTTATGATTTGGGTTTTGAACTACTTACTTCCGCTGATTACTTAGACTTGTTAAACTGTTTTTGAACACCAATTACATTGTGTGGTTGGACTTTTATTTACGTTATTATATCGTTCAATATGATTGGTGGCTTGATCCTGGTCAGTCACGCCTCCTGCGGTGATACTCCGCTTGTGGATTTTGGGGGTGTGACATATTATCATCGTCCACAATAAAAATTTTTGTCTACCCACGGCAAAATTTATCATACACATTTTGAAATTTATTGAACACATATTTAAATTTATTCTACACATATCGAATTTATTCTACATTTTATTTTACACAGCTTGTAATTTATCCTACACACTAAATTATTTTTTTTAGAAAAAATATATATTTTAAAAATAAGTTACAAATATATTGGAGTTAGCCATTAAAGAGGAAGACTAAAAATAAATGATCTATTTAAGTTTATCAATATACCCTTATGATAACATTAAATAAAATTATTAAATGAAGCAAAATAAACCATTTTATTGATTGAGTTTTCTTATTTTTACAAAAAAATTCTTTTCATTTAAACCCTCCATTATATATATTATATAGGGGAAGGTTCAAATGAAAACCACTTTTATTGTGAAAACTCGAAAACTAAGTAGAAAAGCCTAAAAAACGCACCAATTTTTTTTTACAATTTTTATTAAAAATTCGCTATTTTTTATATATAAAAGATAACTTTTTTTTCAAAAAAAAAAAAATTGTAGTACACATGTGCATTACAAAAAAGAAAAAAAAATTGAATTTTTTTATATATAAAAAGTTGCGAAAATTGGCATAAAAAAATTGGTATGTTTTTTTGGATTTTTTAAATAGTTTTCAAGTTTTCACAATAACTAGTGATTTTCATTTTAACATTCCTCTTGTTGTCTTTATAACTATGCGCTAGCAAAATTGGTATAACAATTTTGGATAATTTACATTTAAAATGTTTTTCAATTACATAATTTCAATTTACCCACCCGATCATATGGACCATGTGGCCGGCAATGTGTGATTTTATCAAAAAATATAAAAAATATTAAAAACAAAAAGTTAAAGATATTGATATACGAACCACCTCATTGAAGCATGTGAAAATAATGGACCATCTTTAAACGCACTTGCTTTTACAAGTGTCGAAATGAGTGGATCCTGCAAAACATGTTTTTTTCAAATTTTTCTATTTGTCTTTTATCTTACATCCGCAATAATATACTCCATTTTGAGCAATGACATTATTTATAATTATTTTTTTTATATTTATTTGCACACAACCAGATGTACAAAAAATATATAAGACATGAAACAAAACTAGTTTAAGTGACCTATGTTTAGTAACACATATTTTTTAGAAAATGACAGTTGGTTTTAAAAAAATCAAACAAATTATGAGTTTTCGTGTAAACTATAATTGTTTTCCAAAAAGGCTATATTAAAATATAAACAAAAAATAACAGGATTGTCTAAATCAAATATTAAAAACGAGAGATAAATTATTTTTTAAAGTCTTACAAGTAAGCATAGATGAGTGAGTTTGGTATTGTGTTTATTACTTTATTTATTAAAAAATGTCAACTTATGCAAATGAATTAAGAACAATTTTAGAATGCGCTAATGAGTTTATTCTTGCCAACTACCACACAAATGTCCCTATCGTCCCACCTTCAGTATTTTTATATTCTTTTAGGAAGCACTGAAATTACGTATGAAATTAGGGTTGTAAACAAATCGAACGTTCAGCGAACAGTTTGTGAAGTGTTTGGCGGAAAGTTCGTTTTTATTCATTTTATTAGCTTAACGAACGAACAAGAAGAAAAATAATTTGTTTGGTTAGCTTAGCGAACAAACACGAACAAATGTCTCGTTCGTTCGACTGCGTTCGTGAACGTTCGGTAATATATTTATTCGTTTCCCTCCGTTCGTGTTTGTTTAATTATATTAAAAATAATAATAAATAATTAACTTTTTATCTAAACATATTGAAAACTTGAAACCCTATTTTTTTCTAAGTTAGCTAAAATTTGTACATTCAAGACTTTTTGTGATAATTATGGCTAATTAATTCTGGATAATTATATCCAAGTTAGTTAAACTTGATTCATCATTTGGTGGTTGTAATAGACTTCTTGTGTTTTGATGTTTCAATTGATGGTTGTATTTAACTACTTATGTCAAAGAAGGCTAGTAATGTTTTTATTTTTTATTTCAAGTTTTTTTTTTTTTTTTTGAAATGAGAACTTCATTAAACCGACCAAAAACCAGGCTGGCCCAAGACTACACAGACACTACATTACACAAATTTACACCAACTATCCCAAGTGACATTCCTATACTTCGATCTATTGGAAAACCACAAAAAACCTAAAGCCTTTATCTCACATATAATTTTATCTATACAAACCGTTTTACCTTCGAATATCAAACCATTTCTGGCCTTCCAAATACTCCAACAACCAATAATCAAAATACCTTGAATAGCCTCTCTCCATTGGGCCGAAACATTTAAAGAGTTATGAAGCTCCAGGAAATCCTTAAACGAAAAGGCGAATATCTGAGGAATCTTACACCAAGAGCTCACCATATGCCAAATCGCGGAAGCGACCCAACAAGCAAAGAACAGATGATCGACCGATTCCTCACCTGATTGACACAACGGGCACGTGACATCCTCCACTTGAATATTCATGTTCCGAAGAGTCGTTCGAGTAGGAATGCTATTCAGCTCAGCACGCCAGGCAAAAATATTTCATTTCTTCGGAACCCATTTACACCAGTTAAAAACAAATCTGTCACTAGGAGACTGACCCATAGCCAACAACCTTCTAATTGCCTTAACCGAGAACTCCATAGATGAGCCGCCGATCCAGGCCCATCTATCTTGAACAGACCCGAGCGAAACATCAGCAAGAATGTCACAAAGCTGCTGCAACTCAGACAATAAACCCGTCGAGTTTAGCTGCTCCTTCCATCTCCAAGAAAATCCTTGACCCGAGCCTTGCCTTATTCTATCTTTCACCTTACAATTTTTCGAAATTTCCATCAAAAAAAGAGCCGAAAACCTGTTTTTGAGGGTTCATTTAAGACCCAAGGGTCCAGCCAAAAAGCTATGTTTTCACCGTTTCCTAACAGACCTTTGATGCGGTTACGAATCGGCTCATTGTTAACTTTAACTTTGACAAAAACTCTCGCAATATTCCTCCAAGGTCCGCTAGCTGAGTTTTTGAAAGGGATGCACTCCCAACCCACACGACTGCTATGGATGGCTTCAATTACTTTTTTCCATAAATTCTCACCCTTTGTTTTGAATCTCCAACCCCACTTAGATAGAAGAGCCACATTAAAATCCGAGAGCTTACTAAGACCAAGACCTCCATCTTTTTTATGATTAGTAACCTGATCCCATGACACCCAATGCATCTTCCTGTCTTCGTTAGAACCACCCCAAAGGAATATTTTCATCATTCTTTCCAAATCAAAAATAACTTTTTAGGCACCTTATACAACGAAAAATAATATGTCGGAAGGCTTTCTAACACCGCTTTAATCAAAGTAACTCTACCTCCAATCGAGAGCGTATTGGATTTCCATAAAGCCAAGCGGTTCTGAAACACTTCAACCACCGAGGACCAATTATTGACCCGATTCATGTTAGCTCCAACCACCAATCCTAAGTATTTAAAAGGAGCATTATCTGGAGTACAACCAAGATCATTCGCCATACTTGAAACTTCATTCCACGACACTCCAATACCATAGAGATTGGATTTACCAATGTTGATCTTAAGCCCCGAACATATATAGAAGCAACGAAGAATCCTCATAATGCTTGAAACCTCCTCCTTGGACCATTCTCCAAGGATGATAGCATCATTGGCATACAGTAAGTAGGAAATCACCGGCCCACCATTAGGCAACTGAATTCCTTTCACCCTCCCCGCAAGGACAGCCTTGTCAATCATACAAGATAAAGCTTCCATGACTGTTAGAAAGAGGAAAGGAGAAAGAGGATCTCCCTGCCTCATGCCTTTTCGACATTGGAACTGGAAGGTAGGAGCTCCATTGACCAAAACTGAAGATCTAGCAGATTCCAGAATACCTTTCGTCCACAAACGCCAGCGGTCCGGAAACCCCATTTGACGAAGGGTAGAGTCGACAAACTTCCAATTAACGTTATCGTAGGACTTCTCGAAGTCTATCTTGAAAAGGAAAGCTTTACCTTTTTCTTCTTCAACCAAGATAGAATCTCACCAACGATGAGAGGCCCATCTAGAATGCATTTACCCTTAATGAACGCCGATTGAGAAACCGAGATTACCTTGCTGAGAATTTCCTTCATCCTATTAGCTAACGCTTTAGAGATAACCTTGCTAACAACACCCACAAGGTTGATAGGACGGTAGTTATTAATCGAGACCGGGTCTTTGATTTTAGGAACCAAAGTAATGAAGGAGGATCCACTGCCACTATTGAAAACACCTCTCTGTGAAAATGTAAAAAAAGATTCCGAAAATCTTCTTCAAATAAAGACCAAAAAGCTTTAATGAACTTAAAGTTCATGCCGTCAGGGCCCGGGGCTCTATCGTCGTGACAACCAAAAACAACATCCTTGATTTCAGTACTTGTAAAAGGGGAAACCAAAAACTCTTTGTCTTCATCTGAAAGCTGCTTAAAATTCTCACATATAAGATCTGGCCGATCAGGGAGATCTTCACCAAACTTGTCTCTGAAAAAGGCAAAAATGTGTTTTTTAACTTTTGCCGGCTTCGAAATCCACGCACTATCTATGTTCAAGCCTTGGATCTTATTTAAAGCTTTCCTTTTGTTAATAACAGAATGAAAGAATCGACTATTCTCATCCCCATCAATAGACCACTTAACTCTGGATCTTTGTTTGACATCACTATTCCTTCTTGCTTCAATTTCTTTGATACCCTTCCTATTTTCTGCTAATATCCACTGCTCCTCCTCTTCTAATTCCCTATTTTCCATCTCTTGTTCAAGTCTTTCCAACTCAATCAGGGCCGACGAAATCAATTCATTTTCCTGCACAAGGAGATCATCCCGCCACTCTTTAAGGGATTTTCTAATCCTGGCAAACTTCCTGGTAATAACCACATCCGGAGGACCGTCCCCTGAGATACCTTCGACTGCTGTCACACCCCGATATTTCCACGTATTACCGGTGGGGAGTATCGTGATGTAGTTGATATCATCGTAGTCAAACAACACAATTTAATGCACAGCGGAAGCAAAAGATGAATCACATTACAAACCGAAAAAAAGTAATATCAAAGTATTAAAAACGGACTGTAAAGGATCCACAGGCGGATCAAAAGATAAAAAAGATCATTGTTCAACAGATTTTAACATCTTAAGCTCACAAGACTCTTTAGTGATGCTAGGAGTAGCCATCCTATTCCGTATAGTACCTGCACTTAGCCTTTTTGGGAAAATACGTCAGTTTACACTGGTAAATACAATTAACCGACTCATTTTGTAAAGAGTTTAAGAAAATTGGTTTGAATGCACAAGGCACAAAATATCTTTTATAACTTGGGACAATTATTTAAGAATAATCTTGTATACAATTTTACTTATTTGTCGTCCGTCAGGGCCGGTTAGAAGAGCCTGACAAGATTAACTGACACGCCATAGGTATAATGCCCACAAGGTTGATTCCTTTAAGTGGGTTACCAGTTTTTACATATGCAACTGTCAGGTGTATGCCTACACCCCGTGCTTAGGTCGTAGCCATTTCCATGAATGATGCCAAGGATATCCGGGACATGGTCATTAACCCCCAAAGGCCATACACCAAATAATACAGATTAAAACGGGTTATGTAAATACATTAATCACAATCCGATTTAAATGACTACACACCCGACCAAGTGGTATTATTATAATACCGTATCCCAAGCCCTTATAGGGAAAATAAGTTAAAAATATTTACCTGAGCAAGTATATATCACAAACAGCGAGTGCAAGTAGCTTTTACCGGGCTCCTAATCTGGAACGAAGGTTTTTAGTAACCTATTAGATTCCTAACGGGTCTTAATTAAGCCTAAACTTAGACCGGTTAGTTTTAAAGGAAGATATACGGTTTAAAACGCACGATTAAGCGAAGACCGGATTAGAATGTGGTTTAGACCCAACAAGTTTGAAGACTTGTTTAATATGGGTAAACTAAACACATTCTGTATTTTGAGACAAAAATGATAAGGTTTGACCCGTTTCGGTCAATTTATGCAAACTAGTTACATAAACCGAACCGAATGCGAAAAATGCGAAATGGTTAACCATAAGAGTCACATACAGGTTTCCTAAGTTAATATGCCTTAAATATGTTGTGATATCAGTAGGATACCTTCCATTATGCCCAAAATGGATTTAAACTCAAATTATGCCCCGCAGGGGTATTTTGGTCATTTTAAAGCTTTAAAAGGAGTTTAAATATAAATATGATTTTCAGGTCTGATATAATCAGTAAAAATATTTATTTTTATAAGTCATAACAGTAGGGTATTATATATATGTGAAATTCGTCATTTATAACTAAACTATGCACCGTAAGGGCATTTTGGTAATTTCACATAAGCTTAAAAGGTCAAATCTGGAAATCTGAGTTTAAAACTTTTGCTTACTGTTAAAGTATAAAAAATTACTAAAAACATCAGTAGGTATCAAGTCATATATGTATAAAATAGTTTTAACTCATGCTATGCGTTTAAAACGCGTAAAAAGGTGATTTTAAGCGATTTCCGGGTTTTATAAGAAAAGCTGATATTTTTATCATTCCAGAAGGCTTAAAATATTTTATTTATCATATAAAATCAGTAGCAAAAGGTTTGGTATCAAAATGTTATGTAAAACTCATTTTATAGGCCAAAAGGGCAAAACCGACAATTAACGAATCAAAGCTAGAACCCTATGTTATGCTCAGCCTAAAAATAAATAAAAATCTTCAAAAATCCCAAAATATTATTTTACATCGATAGGTAAAAAGTTTGGTATTAAAAATTGGGTTTAGATAGGCTTTATGCTAATTACGCCGTTTAATTAATAAAAAGCTTTCTAATTACGCTATTGAGCATAACTCCTAATCTAGACCTCAAACTGATGTGAAAATTTAAGAACATGTTTATAATTCAGTAACCAAGGTTATGGTCTTTTCACATTTTCAAAATTCTCGTTTTAAGGTCAAAAGGGCATAATAGTCAACATTTAGGCATATAACGGAAACATGCATATGAATCGGATAACTAAGGAACCAAGTTGTATAATCACAGAGGGTTATACTAGCATGTAACCTGGTCCTAATAAAGCTCTAAGGCATTTCTAAAATATGCTATAATGGGTCAGAACTGAAAGTCAAAGCAAAAGTCTACTTTTGCGACTTTCGGTTCCGAACCGAGCTTAGACTGAAAATTGTCGGGTTGAACATACTTAGGCATGTTCTTACATTAATTACCAAGTTATATGAGTGATAAAACAGGTTGGATGGCTTCTACATTGTTAATTATGTGTTTAGTTGAAAATTTGCTTTCTGTTGACTTTTGATAATCAAGTTTGACCCGAGAATTGACATAGTTAGAGTGGGAATCAGAGAGTGCCCTTTTAAGGGTTTATTACCCCCATAATTACCAACTCAAAGCTACTCTTAATTCGAGAATTGACTGGACCATTAGTGATTAATCACTAAGTCAAACCTTAATTACGACGGGTTTGACTTTAGGCCATTAAACAAATAAAACTGAATTAAGAGAGGTTAAAAAAGCTTACAATAGTCCTAATCACGATTATGGAACTTAGGGAAACTTGTTTGATGACCAGAGAGCTCCAGAGAATACCTTGAATGATTTCCAAATGTGCAAGTTCAAGTGTTGCAAAATAAGGGTCTATATATATGGATTTAGAATGCATGAGATCAATCCAAATAAGTCTACAAGTGTTCTCTGATCATATACATGTGTCCCTATGCATGAAATCCCATTTGCACAGCCCCTGGTATGTAAAACAAGGCTTTAAAGGCGGTGGAACAGGTTGCACAGGCACCTGTCAATGTTTTCTATCACTGGCATGCTTAGGCGGCCCGCGTAAGCTCCTAGTGAAGTCTTATGCGGCCGGTATGAGGCCCAGAAACGGTCAAACAACTTTCAGCATTTGCATGTTCGGTCACTGGTCCTTTTGAATGTGGTTTTAACTCCATAATTTGCACTTTTGACCCTCCAAATTGATTTTTAAAGGCTCCAAGACATAACCAAACTTTGTTAAGTCCTTGGTTAGTTTTATGATCACCCAAAAAGCATTAAATTTCAACGTTAACGCTTTTAACCCCTCATATACGAATGTTAGCATAACTTTCTCATACGTTATCGAAAGTTTGTGAAATTTTTATCACTTATTCTAGTGAGCATAATTAATCGTTACAAAGCTTCGGGTTCACTAAAAGGTCACTCAGAGGTATAAATTAAACATGTTGACACATTTAACCCCTGTAGTTTGTAATCTCTCACTTTCTTCCACAATTGGCTTCGTATGATTCATAATTCATTCGTTTAAGGGTATAAACATCATGTAGGATTATTGAAAGGTATATTTATCCATTGTTGACATTTTGAATCCTTTTACACATGTACATTCTTCGTTTGTCAACCTTAGTCCCTCATAAGTAATCTATTACACGTTTAGAGCTCATGACACGTGTCGATATTATATTGGACATAAATTTTCGAGGTGTTACAACTGCCTTCAGCACCGCTTCGTTAAAGCCAGGCCTACCTAGCCAGGAGCTAAATACTCTAAACGGCTTAGGCCTATACTTTAGATCCACAACCGAAAGGACAATAGGGCTATGATCAGAAAGATACCCAGGAAGAACCCTAACACAAGCGTCAAGCCATTTATTGAAGAAGTTATCACATACTAGAAAACGGTCGAGCTTGCTGAGTTTCTTGCCATTTTCCCTACTGCACGTGAATTTCTTGCCCTGCAATGGATACTCAACCAAACCTGAATTGAAAATAAAATCATTGAAGTTCCTGGCACAAGTAGCTTTAAAGTTGGATCCTTTTCTCTCGTCTAGGGAACGAACAATGTTGAAGTCCCCTACAAGCAAAAACAAGCCACCAAAACCTTCCATATTAGCTGCAATATCACTCCAAAGACGCCTCTTGGCCGTGGTTTTTTGAGGGGCATACACATTGAAAAGAAATATTTGCTCGCCACTTCCAATCAATTTGCCCTTCAACAGAAGGAAGTTCCTCTCCTTAACAGTACTTTCCACTTCCAAGACAGCAGGATCCCAGATCCAAAGTAATCCACCAGACTGTCCAGACGAACTAACATATTCCATTTTAAAATTTCCTGGACCCCAATAATTCGCAACTCCCAGATCCGTTAAAATCCCTTTTTTGGTTTCTTGAAGGGCAACAGCACCAATATAATGCCTTTTTTTCAAATCCCTAACCCAGCTACTTTTCTCCCCACCATTATAACCCCTAATATTAAGAGAAAGAACATTCATTTAGGATCCGCATTATTACCTTCTTCACCAATAATTTTCCTGACCAATTCACCATGCTGAGAGAGCTGAACCCCGATAACCTCCCCCATCTTGACTGTCGCCTCCACCTCGGTACCGTATATAAAATCCCCTGGGCTATCAACAACAACTGTATCCTTACCTTGGGATCCCCCACTAAAAACAGAGATGTTCCCCACTCCATTTTCATCCGGCGCTACACTATTGTTGAGGTCGAAGCTCCGATTTATATTGTCACCAGCCTGATCAGAAGGGACACCGCCATTTATCTCCACAGATCTAACAAAATGGGACTGACATGCATCCTGATTTCCCCTAGGAACTGAAAACGAATAACTTTTTGATTCCTCCACCTGCTTTCTTGTCCTTTTCTTTGGTCTATCCTCCGATGGCGGGCTTGTGTTTCCATTAAACTTTTCTTTATTCCTGGGCCTAAGAATAGCTTGTCTTCTCTTGGGCCTTTTATCCTTATCTCTAAACTCAACACCAAATAAACAATTGGGCTTTTCCACAGTAGGTCCTTTATCAATCGGACAAAACAACTCAGCGCCCCCCATTTTCTTGGTACTTGGACCCACCTCTTCCCCATTAAATGCACTGCCGTTCTGACTTAGACATTCGTTTTTTATTGTTTACATCTCTTTGTGTTTGAGACCAGTGTTCACGAACTGTTCGTGAACAACTGAATTTTCTTAATGAACAGACAAAAACATAAACTTATGTTCGGTACGCTTCGTGAACAGTTCGCGAACATTTTAGTTTCCTTAACGAACGAACACGGACATGACCTTGTTTGTATTCGTTCGATTCAGTTACAACCCTATATGCAATAGATATCAGATGTTTCGAATACAACGCATATTTATTTAATTTTAAGTACGAGTAAAATGTCAAAATGGACAATGAGGTTTCTGCACATTTGTCAGTTTTGATCTAAAATGTTTTCTTTGACAACTGAACCTTGAGCTAAAATGTTTTCTTTGACAACTGAACCTTGAGGTTTGACATTTCTTTTCGGTGTCATTCAATACAACATGATTATTTTTTTGTCGAGCGAGGGGCATTTTTGTCATTAACTAAACTACAACATGTTAAAGCTTGGTACAAGCAGTTCATATATATGTGTATATATATATATAGAAAAAGTGTATTGTATAAAATGGCTTAACATACGCTACGTACGCGATGTGAAATCGCATGTTATAAAATAGCATGGATGAAATCATATGTTGGTTTTTTGTAACAATTTCGCATGTGATAATTTTGATGAAATCGCATGTTGATTTTTGTAACAATTTCGCATGTGGTAATTTTGATGAAATCGCATGTTAAAAAACCAACATGCGAAATTGTTACAAAAACCCAACATAAGATTTCAATGTGGGATGAAGATCTGACGGCTGAGATGAGCGCGTACATATTGTACGATAAGGGATATTGTACGTTAACCTAACCCTAGATATATATATATATATATATATATATATATGTTGTTTTAAAAAAATATGTGTACACACATAACCACACATCTCTCTCTCCCTCTTTATCTCCCTCTCTCTCTAGAACACCCCCCACCACTAAAACCATTACTTCTGCCATCCCATGCTACCGCAAACTTCGCATAAAAAAATTCCCACCACAAACTGCCCTCATCCCACTCTCATATTCTGACACTTCCCACCTGATTCCATCTCCTCCACCATCAACATCCACCTCGAACCCGCCGCACTACGCCGTGTTCAATCAAAACCGGTATTTTTAACCGTCTAGGTCTACATCGGTCGGATGGGCCAAAGATGTGTTTCTAATGGCAGGAAAACGATGGGCCAGGTCATGGTTGTGGTTAACCTTGATGGATCGGTTACCAAGCCCATTATGATTTAGAGTGGTTGGATGAAATAAGGAAATGACATGGACAAATTGGCGGGCGTTTTGAATTTGAAGGTTAAGACTAAACCAGATTCAATGTTTTTGTTTCAGTTTGGGGTGGTGGCAGTGGTAGTGGTTGTGTTTCGGTGCCGGAAGTGAAGGTTGAAGCTTATGGTGGTGGTGTTGTGGTGTGGTGGTCCAATGATGGGGTCATGATTCTGTGACGGGGTGGTGGTGTGGTGTTTGAGAGAGAGGGGGGGGGAAGAGAGGGAGAGAGAGAGAGAGGGTGGGTTATGCGTGCGTGTTTTTTAACTAACAATATATATATATATATATATATATGTATGTATGTATATATATATATATATATATATGATAAGGATCCATTAGGAATCACCCTTTATTACGAGAACCACGAGAACCAATATGAACACAACCAAAAATACCTAAAAAAATCTAAAAACACACAATTTTTTTAATATTTAAAAAAAATCGCTATATTTCATCACTAAAAAAATTCAAGTAACAATTATTGATGTACATGTGCATATGTATCATTTCTTTGACAAATTTCGTAATACATTACCAGTATTAGACAATTGCACTTTCATTGACACTACCATCCGTAATACACTACTTTTTATATAATCAATATTACAAATGCAAATGTGCACCTATATGTATGAACATGATATAACGTGTTTTGGTACACTACTTTGAATACACTTTCCCTTTCATCTATCATACCATCCATAATATACTAACATTACCTCATACTATCCATAATATACTACCATTACCAATATCTATAATATTTTCACTTTATGCACATGTACATCAACACCCTTAATACCATACCAGACAACATATTACATCATAAAGTGACAAATATAACAAAACCATTAACCACTAGATATAACTAAACAAAAATATGTATATGGACCTAGTTCATCATTCAAAATCACAAACTTTTTGAATCAAAACACGTTATATCATGGTCATACATAAAGATGCACATGTGCATTTTTAATATTGCTGATGTAAAAAGTAGTGTATTACAGATGGTAGTGTAAATGAAAGTGCAATTATATAATACTCGTAATGTATTACGGAATTTGCAAGGAAATGATACATATGCACATGTGCATCGATAATTGTTACTCGAAATTGTTTTAGTGACGAAATATAGCGATTTTTTTTAAAAGTGTTAAAAAATTGTGTGTTTTTAGGTATTTTTTTGTGTTCACAATGGTTCTCGCGGTTCTCACAATAAAGGTGGTTCTCGCATGAACCCTACCCTATGTATATGGTTAGGTTCATTTGTGAACAACCTCTTTGATACTGAATTGTGTGAACTAATCTTGGCCCTTGATTATCAATACATAAGTGTAAATCAATGGTCAGGATTTGATCAGGATTTGATGATGAAAATACACTGATTACGATTTGATGATGTAAATCAATGCCAGGTTGTTCACTCAGTTCCGAAATTCACTAGTGTTCACTCTAGAACCCCGCCCGATATATATATATATATATATATATATATATATATATATATATATAAGGGAAGGTTCAAATGAAAACCACTAGTTATTGTGAAAACTCGAAAACTAATTAAAAAAGTCAAAAAAACATACCAAATTTTTTTTGCATACCAATTTTCGCCATTTTTAATATATAAAAAAATTTCAAAAAAAAAATTGTAGTGCACATGTGTATGTGTACTACAAATATATATATTTTTTTGAATTTTTTTTAAATAAATAAACCTGCGATTTTTATAAAAAAATTGAAAAAAAAAATGGTATGTTTTTAGGCTTTTTTTAGTTAGTTTTCGAGTTTTCACAATAAAAGTGGTTTTCATTTGAACCATCTACAAGACAACAATTGATACAACTTCCTTTTCTACGACGTGCCGTCAAAATGTAACTTCCATTTCTATAACGAGCATACTTATACCAATTTTGCTCGCTGCAGATTGTAGAGATGTAAGATCAGTGTTAAGAACTTTTAGAAGGGTGATACATTTAGGTATTAGAGTCTTATAGAGCCTAGCTTATCAATTTATTTTGGTGTGATTCGTATGTTATCACTTGTTTGTGTGTTCATAAGATGTTTTATCAATCCCTTTTATACGTTCTCACATATTGCTTATTTGGCCGCTTTAATAAGAATATTTTTAGTGTCATAGTTTTCCCGTTGTTTTTAAAGTAGCTATTTATCTATTTATGTTTCATATGACTCTTGTGTCTAGTTTCGGCTTTAAAGCTGGGGTTTCATTGAAAGTAACCTAGTTTCTCTTGACATCACACCTTTTCTAGACCTTATCAATAACTTAGCTATGGATGAAATTCTAATAAGTAACATTGTTATTCGAGAAAACCATTTCAAATAACTTGAAGAGGACTAGTGGTTTAAGTAACATTATATAAGAAAACAATATATAAAAAGTACAAAAAATGGGTTTTTATTTATTAAAAAAACTGGAAGAGACCCGAAAGCATCCAATAAAAATATTTTTTTTAAATGAAAAGTCACATGAATTTAGATAATAAATCACCGAAGGTATGAATACATGTGACCTAAATTAAAAAAAAAAAAAAAAAATCTACGGGAGAAGGATTATATCTAAGAAAATAAGAAAAAAAATCAAAGAATAATGCATGTGATAAACACATGAGTTTTAAGTAGCAAAGTGCGGTCTTCCAATCTCATTTTTCGCCTATTTTTCACTTTCAACGCGCTAGGCAACTCTTCTCTCACATCTACGGCCCACTCACTAGGCACCACACCACCACTAACTCCTCAAATCCTATATCGAGTAGTAATGATAAAAGAACAAGAATCTTAAATAAGATCCTGTATACTAGAGGTGTGCACGGTTCGGTTCGGTTCGATTATTAGCATTATTCATAATCGTATCTGAAGTTATCGGTTAATCAGTTCGGTTAATTTGTCGGTTTTCTGTTCGATTCGGTTAATTTTCGGTTAATAACCAATACAAACAAGGGCTAATTTTTTTGCTTAGAAATACATGTAATGAATGTATAAATAAATGAAATGAAGGTATAAATAAATGAATGAAGGCATAAATAAATGAAATAGAGGTATTATTACATGAAATGAAAGTATAAAACATGAAATACATCAAATAGAGGTATAAAAGCTAGAAATATATAAAAAAAAATAAACGATTCGGTTCGGTTAATTTCGGTTAACCGATGGTAAAAAAATATCCTTTAACCGACTTTCAGTTAATTCGGTTTCGGTTAATTTCGGTTCCATTTTATCAGTTTTCGGTTCGGTTTCGATTAACGGTTCGGTTATTGCACACCCCTACTATATACCTTGGATGGGTGACCAGTTATCCTGGATGGGTGACCGGTTACCGGTGTTCGAATATAAGATTAGCTTAAAAACTTTATGTGTTTAAAACAAGTGTGATGTCAAATTACACCAGCCCAATTAACCAAACCCAACATGAAAAAGGATACATATCTATATTAGCAGGATGTCCGCGCGATGCGGCGGGAGCGATACATCGCATTGCGATACTCGTTTTTTAGTAGTTTTCTTATTCACATGATATTTATTGTAGCATTATTGTGATAGATATACATCAAAAAGCGAATTAAATAATCAGGTAATCCATTTTATTGTGTTGTACATAGTTTGATCGGTTCGGTTATTATTCACAACCGAAGCCAAAACCAAAGTCATTGGTTAGTCTATTTTATCAACCAATCACTTTTCGGTTAACCACTTCGGTTTATTCAATTAAATTGACGATTTTCGGTTTGATTCATTTAATTTCAGTTAATAGCAAAAACCAAACTTGGTCTAAACCTTTTGCTTAAAAATATATGAAATTGAGGTATAAATACATGAAATGAAAGTATAAATATATGTAATGGGGATATAAAATATGAAATATATGAACATGATGTATAAAAACTAGAAATATATGAAAATATGAATGATTCGGTTCGGTTCAACCAAGTTTGCTTAAACGAGAGTACAAAAAATTGATAATAGATTTTTGGTTAATTTGGTTTTCAGTTAATTTAGTTTTTAGTTGATCTCGGTTCGGTTTCGTCTCTTTCCGGTTTGGTTTAGGTTAACGATTTACTTATTGCTCACCGATAACCAATTTGGGTTAATGACCAATAGGTGCGCGCGTGATGCGGCGGGATACACATGCATTGCCACAGTGTGCATTGTTCGGTTGGTTATATTATTATACTCAACCGAAATCGAGGTCATCGACTAGTATATTTTATTAACCAATCCAATTTCTATTAATTAGTTTGTTTATTCAGTTAGATTGACAGTTTTTGTTTGGATTTATTTAAATAAGTTAATAGCCAAAACCAAACTTGGGCTAAAACTTTTAATTAGAAATACATGAAATTTAGGTATAAATATATGAAATTGAGGTATAAATACATAAAATTGGGGTATAAATAAGAAAGACATGAACTTAAGGTATAAAAGCTAGAAATATATGAGCATATGAATTGTTCGGTTCAGTTACTTTTGGTTAAATGAGGGTAGACGATGCAGACACTAAATCATGGACAATGAAGCTCAAGAAGTAGATTGTGTATCCAACATGTCTCGACAACCACATTAGCAACCATATGTTATTCAACCTCAACACTAAAGCGAGGGACAATAACTTTATGCTTTAAACACCAAGATAACAAGTTATTACGAAGAAAAACACGATATGTAGACGTGGATCGACGAGTACTGTACAACCTCCCTAATCGGAGTCTGGATAGGCATTGACGACAGAAGCACATAGTTCAAGTCCATTATCTAATGTAACGGAGAATACGCCTAAGAGCATTAAAATGTCGCTCTCGAGGATCATGCATATAGAGAAAAAATAGTTGAACTGCATATGTGATGAGTGAACGTCAAGTACGATAATGAACCAACAAGACTTCAAAATAATGAGATAATGAGGGGTCGATAACCGTGGGAGGGGGGCTAAGATCGGGTTTAGCATTGAACTTCTTGTTGTATATTAGATATCCCAAGATCCATTAAAACACCGAAGCTATCAAGGTATAATTCAAAGAGTTACACATTGAACGAAAAACAAGTTATAATATTTAATAGTTAAATATTAGTTCATGACATGATGTATTTAAAATGAGGGAATTAAATATTTAATAAAATAATTATTTGAGAAATAATTACGGTATAACGAGATTATGGCATTTACGATTTAATGGTTAAATATAACTTATTTTGTATTTATCTGATAAACATTAAACTAGAGGGTAGGTTCTATAATTAACTAGTAATAATTTATCTAGTCGTGCCACCAGGTCCGACGCCGCACCACACGCCGTCATCAACCACCGTTGTCGGTCATGCGCTCCACGTGCTTCCTTGTCACCGGTTTTAGTTTCAAAGAGTCGCTTCAGAGGTTTTGTGAGTTCGTCAACTTGTCTGCTAGCAAGACGTTGTCGGATCCATGGTGTAATCTTTGTGGTTTTTGTCGAGGTATGAAAACTGAACACCCTATAGTTGTGATATTATTTAATGCAAATATGAATGTACTCTTGGTGGGAATATTTTATGATTGAAATTATACTCACTTCTGTTCAATTAATAAGTGTTATTAATTTATAAAATAAATAGTTTTATTTTACGTAGTACAATGATTCCTAACAGTGAATACGACTCGCACAAAGACTCCTAAATTCATCCTGAGCCTTTTCTTCCACAAGTTAACCTTACAACAAAATTCATCCCGAGACCAATTAAACAACTAAATCGTCCAAATACTGACTGTTATGGTCAGATCAGGTAAGGTTAAAGGTTGGGTTTGCACTGATGTTGTTTCAACGAGGAAGGGGAAGGGTCTGGTTCGGGTTCAGGTTCGACGTTGGTTTAAATACCATGTCCGTTGGGTTTATAACACCCAACAGTATGTGGTGTAGTGGTGGTGGTGGCACTTGTTTACCCTGGTGGCCCAAGTTCGAAACTCGGCCAGTCCCCCCCCCCCTTTATTTCATTCACATTTCAGACATTCATAATAAGACCGGTAGGCCCCTACACTTTGAGTTTCAAATTTGACAAACAAGTCCCTCAAATTAAAAAAACAAAACAACTTTACTTTGTAAAGTATAACCTTGTTTCTTTTAAAATCCATCTTTCAAATGTTAACACTTTTTACCCTTAAATATAGTTTTGGCGAGTCTATTAAACTAAATTTCTTAACCCAGCTAACATTTCCTCTCATAACTTTTAACGAGTCAAACTAAATTCTTATTTTTTAATTAGTCTTTTATCATTTAAATTACTACATTACTTAACTAATTTCAATAATATATTATTAAACAAACAATAATGAAAATTCCATTTTTACTTATCATCTGTAAGATTCGGGTTATAATACAAGTTTGGTTTCGGGGATCCGTTTTTGGCAAATATTGCGACGTGATGTGAGTGTGTATGGATTGTTGATGTATTTTTAAGTACTTTTTTACTCTTTTATCAAGCTTTAAATTTATAAAACACGAGATAAACTATTACTCTCTACAACACTTAAGGGCAAGTGCACCCATCGTTGGCATAGTGTAGTGATGGTAAGATACCGAGGTCATCCAAGGACACAAGAGCTTTTAGTACCGGTTTATCGTCAACACCTAATCGACCTAAATTTTTGAAAAGGTTTTTAAACAAGTAAAAAAATAAAGAAAGAAACTAAAATACTAAAAGAAACAAATAACAAGAAAGAATCACTTGGTTTCGAATCATCTTTTATGTATCCTTTGATGATTTCCGCACTTTGGGGTTTTTAAGAGATTATCTTAGTTATAGTGGCATGTCCCTCTTTTGGAGGCAATGCTACCCTCAGCCATATTGGTCTGAGTCAGCAGGGATACAGTACTGAAAGCCGGGATTATTGAAAGATAATTAAGTAGGTTATTAATGCAAAATATGGCATGTCCCTTTTTGGAGGCAATGGTACCCTCAGTGATATTGGTTCGAGTTAGCAGGGATACAGGCCCGCAAGGCCAGTTAAAGTTTTAATAATAGTTTATTTATATGGGATTCAGCCATTCTTACTTCCACTATTTGATGTTACCTGCTTCAAAGGAAGTTCTAATAAACTTGAATCAAGTCCTCGCAGGATCTATAGACAGAATGAAGCAAGAACTTTACCCAACCCACCCTTCTAACCCCCTTCCAGGCAGTTAACGCGCTTTATATAGACCGTAAAGACACGAATGAGTGAATCAACAAAACATGAAGAGATAATAGAATAAAATTTATTTTAAATATAAAAAAACTAGTTATTAAATTCATTAATACATACCTAATTAAAATGGACCAAAGGTTGGAAATCAAAAGTAATACATAAAAGATTTCGTCTTGATCAAGTGATGTAAGAGATTATCCAAGCATGGCCATAATTTGACGAAAGCTCTTACTATCGATCTTGGATCCCGAGACTACTACCCACTCTAACTCTAACTATTGTCATGGAAGATGATGGTATTGTGTTGGTGGAAGTGAGAGAAAAAAGTTTGCCAAGGGATAATTTGTAAATGAGTCAAGCACCTCTATTTATAGTGGGAAACACGAGGTTCACATGGCCCTGTGCCTGGTAGGCACGATCCCGTATTCGTCACCTTCTCTGTCTTCATTTAATGTTGTTGTCAGCCATCTGCACACACGGCCCCTTGTCAACGGCACAGACCCGTGGACCTTGTACTTGCTGTACGAATCCAGATTTGTAAATATGAGAGTTGACCACGGCCCTTGCTTAGGAGACACGGCCCCGTGTCCCTTGTCATCTTCTTTTTGTCTTTATCTTCAAGGAATCTTTAGTGGGGCACAGCCCCATGCCTTGTGGGCACGACCGCGTATTAGGCTTCTGATTTGTTGTTTTTATTCTTGGGGTGAAGCTTGGAGGGTCGGTATAGTGTATCAGCTTCCCTTCCTTCGTATTTATGCTGGTTTTTTGTCGTTAATTTGGTCATTTTGTTCGTTTAAGCTCTTTTGATCCTGAAAATCAAAAGTAAACAAAGAAACACACTTTTTCCAACATTAGAACTGAAACCGGTTGTTTTTATACCGTATTTGATACAATTTATATATTGCATTTGTCGCATATAATGTAACACCCCGTGTTTTCGAATGTCAAAGTCCAAGTCAACTTTGACTTTCTTTGACTGTAAATAGTCTATTTTCAGTTTTATTTGTATTATGTGGAGTAAGTGTTGTAATCAGAAATAATCGAGGTAATCGAATGTTTTAACGCGAGCCGATTTACGACTGTGAATGGTAGGAAGTAGCAATGCGATAAAGTTAACTAATCAGTAATCAAACCGATCTAACTATCATCGAACTCGAATCTCGAATTACGCGAACTTTGGGTGTTGTTATACGTGTGTGTGTGCCTTATGTGTTATCTGTGCGTGTTTACCTTATGTTTTGTGCTTTGTATGGTGATCAATCGAAACTCGAATCGAAACCTCGAAACTCAAAATCGAATACAAACGAAATCGAACTACGACGAATGGTAATGTTAGGATAAGGTGAATTATAGATGATCTTATGTTAGATATAGTAGTTGGGACTGAAAGTAATTTGAATAGGAAACTCTATCGTACTCCTAGCGCCTTTGCTCGAAACCAAAATATCAAAAATCGTCGCCCGAACCCTCGAACCAGGCTGTTGATCGATCAGGCTAACAGCCGATCGAACAACCCAGCCGATCGAACAGGCTGTTCGATCGAGCAGGTTGTCCGATCGGGGAAGCCTGGCCGATTGGCCAGCCCTTTCCTCTTTTGGAGCCTATAAATAGGGCTGTCATTGTCACTCTTTACCACTTTTGGAAAGTTCTGACCGACCAGCTCGTGCTCCTCTTCTTTCCTCAGATTTCTTCCGATTTCGGTAAGTTTCCAACCTAAATCTTGTACTTTCTTGATCAAAACATGCTCCTACATCTTTCTTAAAGATCCACTAAAAGTAATGGGATTTACTTCATAGTTTTGGAAAAACTACAAGTTCATGTGATTCTGGCGATTTACATATTTATTGACTAAGTTTGATGCTTTGAACATTGTTTTGATTGATAAGAAAATTGTTGGTTTGATTTATAAAAGAAAATGATACGCTTGAAAGCGTGGCCACCTCCAGTTACAGGGGAGACTCTGGGGAAATTTTTCAAAAACCTAACACTTAGAAATATTTTCACTATAAGTGTTAGAAATATAGTTTGACTTGTTTTCAAATTATAGATTTCGCCACGACTTTATTTACAAAATATCGGAGGTGGGATTTCACAAAATAAAACTTGATAAATATATATTTAGTATATGTATTTTTCATAACGTCACTTGTTATGTGTTTATGATTATTTTCTGAAATATACAAATATTATTTTTAGGGTAAAAATAATATTACCGTGTTAACGACTCCAAAATAATACGAACGCCTTCGCAATAATTATTTAAGTTACACCGGTAATTATTATTACCACTCGATCTTTAAAACGTAACTTACGCATTTAAGGAAATATTTATGAACGCGTATTTTTGTCAAGGTATTATTTTGGGAAAATTATATGTATTAAAATATAATATTTTTGGGAAGAATATTTATATTTTGGAATAAGAAGTAAAATATATATTAAGTGAGACTTAATAATATATTCCGAAGCTATACGAACGCTCATGTATTAAATCCCCCATCCTTGGGAAGGAAAATAATTACCAAGTATATACAGAATGTAAACACGAAATAGTTGTCTAACTATTTCCCAAAAACTTAAACCATAAAGCTAAGGCACGGCCATCCGTCTAATAGAGTTAGTACGTGTAGATCGTCGCACAGCTGCTTGATCAGGAGATATACTTGGTAGAGACGCACCACTGTGAGTTCATATCCCCCTTTTCTCTTAACTGTTTTCAGTTTTCTAAACTGCGGGGGTGAAATACATGTTACTTTGATTACGAATACTTTATACATGGTATGGTTAGCGTAAGGAGGTTTACTACTTAGATCATGTGAGTGGGTAGGCGGAAACTTGAGGCCATTAATCCTCAGGGTAGGACCGAGGGGCAGGAGCGGTAGATCTATCTGGGTGTAGCGAGCCCAGCCCCAGGCCCAGCAAAACAGACCTCGGGGTGACTTTGTACCCAACGCATAAATCTGCTAGGTTTGAGTCTTCCTACTTGCACTTCACACATATCAATGGCCTTGCAAACCATTGGTGATCTCTTTTTCCTTATTTGCTACATACCAGGGTTTTTTTATACATACAAAGGTTTATTTACTCACTTACACATGAACTCGCTCAACATTATTGTTGATTTTTCAACTTACATGTATTTCAGGGAATTAAAAGATCTGGCGCGGTATGTTATGTTTTCCCGCTGCAAGGTGTTACGAGGTCATCCGGGTTTAGGGGATGTGACTCTTTCCTGGACGAGTCACAGTCCTTAGACTGTGTTTATGTCAAGTTAATGTTTGTGAACAATGTTTTATGTTATTAGATTTTAATTCACGTTGCATGTGTCAACGTCTTCAGACAATGTTGTTGTATTTGGTTTCTAAAACTTAATTTAATGGATGATCTTGCATGGTTTTTATTTCATATAGCTTTGTTATGGTTAAGCTATGGTATTAAGAAGTCACACCAAATTAACCACGCTTCCGCAAAGCCAGGGTGTGACAGCTTGGTATCAGAGCTCATATCATAGCGAACTAGGATTCCTTCTCGAGTCTAGACTATGATCACTAGGGCTCTCACGAAAACATTTTTACACTGCATACCACTTAAGTCCAGATCCAAAACGTTTTTACAAACAAATGTTGAGCACGTTTTAATTATTATTTTTAGGCTTAGTCTGGGAGGCTGAGGCTCGGTCTGAGAGGCCGAGGCTCGGTCTTGGGGGCCGAGGTAGTTGGCTAGTGGGACTAGGGAGTCAGTCTGAGAGGCTGGGAAAATCGGCTAGTGGGACTAGGAAGAGCAGTCTGAGAGGCTGGGAAGAATCGGCTAGTGGGACTAGGAAGAGCAGTCTGAGAGGCTGGGAAGAATTTGGCTAGTGGGACTAGGAAGAGCAGTCTGAGAGGCTGGGAAGAATTTGTCTAGTGGGACTAGGAAGAGCAGTCTGAGAGGCTGGGAGAATTGGCTAGTGGGACTAGGAATATCAGTCTGGGAGGCTGGGAGGCTAGTGGGACTAGGAGAATTATTTGATTGCTTACTTGGTGACTAATGTGTTTACCTGATTGTATGACTGATTATTTGTGCATATTTGTGTTTACGTTACAGACACATGGACTCGTCCGGCACTGGTGATTCAGACACCACGGGCCCTAGACCCATAGTATCAGACGACCTAGAGTCTTCAGAGCGCGAGGTTCACACATCCGACGTTACTAGCACAGACGAGGATGACTTTCAGCCCTTTGCGTTACTTGATGGTGCTGATGAGCTCGCTGATGGCCCTTTGGCCGGGGACCTACCGCTCGTAGAGATCCCTGCTCCCATACCTTTGGCCGTTTATCCTGCTTACGATATGCTTCTCGACGCTGACGCTGATGGTGACGTCGATCTGTTTGATGACGAGCCCCTAGAGGATGATGTTCAGGGCGAGGCCCTTCTAGCTGCTGATGATCTTTTGTTACTCGCAGATGCTCTAGCTGGGGAGTCACCTGCACACTCACCGGTCCCAGATTCCTTCGAGTCTGTGGCCTCCGCACCGTCACACACTCAGAGTGCACAGCACTTCTCTCACGGTTCAGACCCTGACAGGGCATCCTCTGTTGCCCCTGCTCCGAGCTTTGCTTTCGACCACGATGTTGAGGAGGATTCCGATCCTGTCTTTCCCCCAGGATTCGACCCAGACCAGGAGATAGAGTTCATCCACTTGGATCAGCCCCTTGTTGACCCAGTAGACCCAGTTGACCCTGCATTCGCTGACGATGCAGATTTTGATATGGAGTTCGTTGACCCCGAGCCTGCCATGGCCCTTGAGCCGGTAGCCGCTCTAGACCCTGCGTTTGAGCATGACCCAGTTCATGCTGGCGCACCCGTTATTGATCATGTGATTGCTGACCCACCCTTTGATGATCACCCGGTTGATGCTCCACTATTAGAGGGTGACCATGTGGTTGTTGCTGACCCTGTTGATGCCCCTTTCATCGATGCACCCGTTGACCCTGTTGTTGCTCCCCTACCTGATCCTGTTCCCCTGGAGCCCGAGCATGCACTATTCGCGACCCACATTGATCCCAGGTATGCGCACACCCAGAATGGGTGGATTAACGCTGATGATGAGCTCCCACCTGTTCCCCCTCATACCACCGATGTACGCCACATTGATACCTCTTTTTCGTTCCCTCAGTTTACACCTCCAGCTCGACCTGGAGAGGGTTCTTCGGCTCATCCTTTTGGACACGTACCGGTATCTATCCCAGTGGTACCACAGTTTTCACCTGCTGTACCCCCTGTTCCACCATTCTCTGTACCACCTTTCGATCCAGCCAGTGAGCCATTCCTTTGGTCGTCACCACCTGTTATGCCACCGACCGACCCCTACCATCCTTTCCATATGGGGTATTCCATTGAGGACGTTTTGATGTCATTTGTTGTCCAGCACGAGGCACTCACACGGCGCATTCAGGAGCTTGAGAGAGCTCAGCCACCGCCGTGCCAGTGTCAGGGCAGACCCACCCTACTTCTTCGCAGCACCCTCGACCTTTGTTACCTGACTATGCTTCACGTATTTTGGCACTAGAGCAGCAGGTTGCTTCTTGGTTGCGTACCCAGAGAGCCATGGAGGAGGACTGGCTCCATTTGCGTCGTTTGTTCTACACCCATTTTCCCCCTCCTCCACCGCCATCAGTGTAGAGCCCTTCAGTACCGTATGGGTAGACGTTGGTGAGAAGACGGCGATTGCTTTGACTGCACAGCATTTTTGGAGACTACATTCTGATTCTGACTTTTGTTGACATGTATATGGATGTATTGACACTGATTTGATATTCTTTTGGACTGGGGTGATGTAGCCCTTAGTCATTGATGATGTATGACACTATTGTGTACCTGTACACTTTACTATGTGGTCTCGATATATGGCAATCGCAGTATTCTCATCATATATGATGTTTGATTGATTATTTATGCTGTATGACATGGGATGTTGTGTGATTAATATTTATGACATGGGATGTTGTGTGATTGATATGACTGTAACATGAGATGTTATGTACTATTACTATCATTATATACGTACGCTTTATTATGGCCTGACCAACGTGAACACATCTTTTAGAAGATGCCGAGACGTTAAACGTCGATGCCTACCAATGAGGCAGAACTCCAGCAAATCATCGCTGCTGCCATCGCGCAATACGCCGCCTCTCAAGGAGGGACTAGTGGTAGTAACTCTGGCAATACTGGCAACAACAATCCACCTCATGGTAATACTAAGTCATTAAGACATACCATGACCTAATTGAACATCCATAGCAAAGATGCTAATGCCATTCATATGTTGTAACGTATGTGCAGGGTGCACCTACAAGCAGTTTCTAGACTGCAAGCCTGTCAACTTTGATGGCACTGGAGGTGCTGTCGCCTTTGTTCGTTGGGCCGAGAAAACTGAATCTGTTCTTCGCATGAGCAAATGTGCACTAGACCAGCAAGTCACCTACATATCTGGGCTATTCTTGGATGGAGCCCTATCTTGGTGGAATTTGCAAGTGCAGACTCTTGGAGAAGCTGCTGCCTACGCACTAACCTGGACCGAACTGAAGGAACTTATGCGCAAAAAGTACTGCTCTCGCGCGGAAATCCAAAGATTGGAAACTGAGTTCTAGCATTTGAAAATGGAAGGTCCGAAGATCGCGGAATATGTTCAGAGGTTCCATGAGTTATCGCATGGGGTACCTTATATGGTCACTCCAGAGTTCAAGCGAATTGAGCGCTTCATTTGGGGATTAGCTCCTCAAATCATAAGCATGGTGACCTCATCCAAGCCTGTGACAATTACTGAGGCAATTGATCTGAGTGTGGCTCTCACTGAGGAGGCTATCCGCCTAGACAAGTTTTCTGACACTGAGCCAAAGAAGAAGGAGACTCACGTCGAGTCATCAGGAGGTAACAAACGGAAGTTCTCGAACTTCAAGCAAGGCACTAGTGGGGTTGTTAAGAAAGGAGAGTCAAGCGCGCCAGCTCAGGTTACAGCTGGTAGTGGAAAGAAAGGAAAAGGATATATGGGCACCCAACCCAAGTGCAACACCTGCCAGCGTCACCATTCCGGCCGGTGTGGTTTGAAAGCGTGTGAAGCATGTGGGAAACCTGGCCACTTGAAGGATTCTTGTTGGGCCACTGTTGGCCAGGGAGGCCAAGGAGGATTTGGAAACAGAAACAATAACCGGGGTGGAAATGGAAATCGCCCACAAGGAAACATTGGAGGAAATGGGAATCGGGGCAACAATGCGAATCAAGCGGGCGCTGTGAATCGTCACCAGAGGAATAATCAAGCTGGAAATGGTGGTGGAAACGGGCAAAGACATGGATGCTTTAACTGTGGTGATGTTGGGCACTACAAGAGAAACTGCCCAGAATTGAACCAAGCCCGGGGAATAGTGTTCAATATTGAAGCAAGGGAAGCGCGCCAGGACCCCAATGTCGTTACCGGTGCGTTCCCTGTAAACCAACGCTATGCATCCGTTTTATTTGATACTGGTGCCGATTATAGCTTTATATCGTTAGAGTTTAAGAATATGCTTGGGTTAGCCGCTAGTAAGTTAGATATTCCGTACTCAATCGAATTGGCTAATGGAAAGTTAGTAGAAGCCAATGAAGTTGTCAGAGGCTGTGTGATCGAGTTAGGAGAGCATGAGTTTGCTCTGGATCTACTACCAGTCCAGTTGGGAAGCTTCGACGTGGTAGTAGGAATGGATTGGTTATCAAGTAACAAGGCTGAGATCGTTTGTCACGAAAAGGTCATTCGCATCCCAACCGAAGATGGTGAAACAATCGTGGTTCGTGGAGAGAAGCGTGATACGCCTATAAGAATTATCAGCTGCTTGAAAGCGCGAAAGTGTTTGCAAAAGGGATGTGTTGCCTTCCTGGCACACATTGTAGACAAGAAAGCTGCTGAGCCAAAAATCGAAGACATCCCTGTTTGCAAAAGGGAATATCCAGAAGTCTTCCCAGAGGACTTGCCTGGATTGCCACCTTAGAGGCAAGTGGAGTTCCGCATCGACTTAGTTCCAGGCGTCGGGCCTGTGGCTAAGGCACCTTATCGACTTGCCCCGTCTGAGATGCAGGAATTGTCGACACAACTTCAAGAGTTGTTAGACAAAGGATTTATCCGACCAAGCTTCTCGCCTTGGGGAGCTCCGGTCCTGTTTGTCAAGAAGAAGGACGGTAGTTTTCGAATGTGTATTGACTACCGGGAGTTGAACAAGCTGACGATCAAGAATAGATACCCTCTTGTTATGGCTCATTTTCTAAGCATACATATCCTGACCAATATCCTGCCTTTGTTTGTTTATTTGTGACCAGGATGCTGGAAGAGGATATTGCTAACATCTTGGGCGATATCCTGAGGTTTATTAATTAACCACGTGCAGGTTAAAGGCTGAGACTTGCTAACGGTCAAGAGGACTTCTTCTCCTTAGGACTCGGACGAGTTTGTTGAAGGAGAGACGTTGAGCCAGAAAGACCAGGTCTACAACGTTCGATGAAGGAATATTCGGTGGATCCGGGAAGTTTAGGATAGTTTGTTATTTTATCTTTACTATAAATAGATGGGGGCGGATCACTTTAAGGCATACGATCTCCACTAACACTCTCGCATACTTTCACTTTCTAGCTCATTGCAAACAACACACTTGTATTCAAATTTCGTTGTAACACTTAGTCGATCCGCACCACATCCTACACTGTATCCTGATATTTGAAGCAATAGAAGAATAAGGCAGCTGCGATCGTCAGCTCCCGAGGTTTTATGCCAGCGATCTAGATTGATCAAGGGCTTTCCTCGTACATCTCGTGTCATTTACTTTACTTTTGCTCATAGTTTGATCTTAGATACAGCTCTATATCCTGAGCCGTATCCTAAAACTGTTTTTGCAAATAACTCAATTAACATATTTTTGAACACATTCTCTGTCACACCCCAACCGATGGCGGAAACATCGGGATGAGACGAAGTGTGTATAGATTGCTAGAGACGTCATAACACTATGTGACGATATTTAATTAAATTCAAATTTCATTTCAAAACTAAATCGTCATACAAGATTCAAATAAAAATAACAACATAGTTTCAAATTGTAACATAACGACAAAAGATAGATTAATCTAGGTGTGTATCTAGTCCACCCTAAATCTTGTTTCGTCTTGCATATCATCTCAATAATTAACCTGCAACATGTATTAAAATAGAGTTCAATGCAAAAGCAAAGGCGAGTATACAAGTTTGACTACATAGCATAATAGAATAAAACTCATATCCAACATGTTACTAAGTGAATAAATTTACTAGCAATGCAATTTTTGGCGTACAATATGATCAAACCCATGAATACAACGCATAAAAATAGCCTAATCCCAATCGTTCAGCGGGGTGGTAATGTTTAACTTAACAATACCCAATAAGAATAGCGGGCGGGGCGTTAATCCTATAGCGCTATAATTATTAAGGTGGGCTAGCAAAGTTAATGAGCATATAACGTTCCAAATCGTTCATAGAGCATACAAGCATAGCAAATATTCATAATAGTTTCATGTCACGTTCATAGATAGAGTATGTTTTGTTTAAGCATAAAAGTTGTTTTGAATAGGTATACATGTTGCATCCCAAAGTGTAAAGGGGAAAAAGGGATCGAGTATACTCACGGTTTACAAGTCTTGACTTGCAAGTTCCGAGAGTAAGTTTGGTGGATGATTTAGCTTGGAGCACCTAGTCCTTCTACATGAGGAAACGTAGGTGTGTGAGTTTGGCGTTTACGGAAGATTAAGAATATGGAAATAACTTAGTATAACGAAAGTATATGTGTATGTGAAAATAATCATCTTTTAGACTTTATAACCATCATATGACACTAGGTAACCAATATGGTTATTTAATGTTTTTCATGGGTAGTGAACCCATTAGAATCATATTAAGGTTTAGGTCTTGGATGATATTCTACTTCTTTAACATGTAAACACAAGTTTAACGTCAAAGGTTCGAGTGAGTATATGCTTATACTTAGGCTAAATATTACATATTATTTAGGTCCAATATGTCAAGTAGGAGGTAGAAGATTAAATCTCCATTTAGGCACCTCTTAGTTACAAGGATGTCATGTATGGGGTAGAAAGTCTAAGCTTCCATTTAGGCACCCCTTTGAAGTTCACCACTTCTCTTGATGTAAAGACAACCAAGGAGGGTCACGAACTAAGGTTTATACAAGTATGTAAATGAACTAAGCTAAGAGAAATCATCAAATCATGTGAGGATTGTATGTTTGGACAACCCAAGTTGTTCCATAATCACTCATGTATCAAAGTCTAAGTTTGACATGACTTGTGGGTTAAAATCCTAATCAAAACACCAAGTTTTTGAGGTTTAATCCTCTGATTTTAAGTGTCTCAACCATGTTTTTAAGCTTACCCAACCATAGGAGAGGTTTGTAAGCATTAGGACATTGGTGTGAGATGTGTTAGACACAAGTTGGATAAGAAATAACAAGTTGTTGATTAATAATAAACAAAACAGAAAGTTTCAGTCCATTTTAGGGCAAATCCAAACATGATTCTTCCAAGGAAAAACCAAGGATTCAAACCCAAGGACATAACAAAGCAATAGGAAGAAGAACCAAGTGATTTGGTTGAGAAATGAGCAAGTTACACTCACTTTTGTGAAGATACAAGAATCTGTCCAAAACTCAGATTTACTGCAGATTAGAGAGTAGTTTAGTGAAGATTTAGGAGTTATGAAAGTGTCAAATGGGTTGGAAAAGGTGGGTATTTATAATGGAGGAGTTATAAGATGATTGGAGGTGATTAGAGGTGGATTAAAGGTGATTGGGTGGGTTAGATTAATGGGATTTCGTGCACAAAGCTGGAAGAAACACACATTCTGCCGAAACAAGGGGCTCGCGTGACGTGTAGGGCCTTGGCGTCACGCGGCGCCTCACTTCTGATATGTTTCATTTTGTTGCACTTTGGTCCCTGTAGTTTCTGTTTGATCCTTTTAGGTGTAAGTTTGAGAGTTTAGGGACTTGTTTTGATATAAAAGCATAGTATAAGGTGAAATCAAGTAAGACGATCAAAATCAAAGTATAATTAGGCGTATAAATGTCATAACCAAGTATCGTTCTCGTTCAAAACACGTTCAACGCATAAGTTTAGTTTAATTACAAGTTTAGCACCTAGTTTCCAAGAATAACGTTCAAGCACAAATTGATTCACTAATCGAACATACCAGCATAATTAGAGTGCGTACGATAATAATGTAACGAAATACAAGTTTCATTAATGATCCAAGTCTCGGTTTGATAATGACTACAATGAAAGGAACGATTACAAGAATACAAGGTTTCCAAAAATAGAAATACGAACAAAACTTTCTATAAATGGAAAGTACAAAAGAGCCGGGCGTTACAGTCTCCCCTCCTTTAGGAAATTTCGTCCCGAAATTTAGGAAGACGCAGGGAAAAGATGAGGATATTTTGACTTCATATCCTTTTTGAGTTCCCAAGTAAATTCGGCGCCACGTTTTCCTTCCCATCTAACCTTGACGATAGGAATCTTACTGCGCCTTAGTAACTTGACTTGCTGGTCCATGATTTCTACCGGTTTTTCCACGAAATGCATAGTATCATTGATTTGAAGATCTTCGAGAGGAACTTGAAGTCCTTCATCAGCGAGACATTTCTTTAGGTTAGAGACGTGGAACGTTGGATGAACATTGCTGAGCTCTTGAGGTAAGTCGAGTCGATAAGCCACCTTACCAATCCTTTCGAGTATCTTGAAAGGACCAACATAGCGAGGGGCAAGTTTTCCCTTTTTACCAAAACGAACCACTCCTTTCCAAGGAGACACCTTGAGTAGGACATGGTCCCCAACGTCGAATTCCATAGGTTTGCTTCCCTTGTCTGCGTAGCTCTTTTGACGATTTCGAGCCTTGAGTAGATTGTCACGGATTTGGAGAATCTTATCCGTTGCTTCTTGTATGATCTCAGGGCCAGTAAAATGTTTGTCACCAATCTCGTGCCAGCTTAAAGGAGATCGGCATTTGCGACCATACAATGCCTCGAAAGGAGCCATTTGAATACTGGAGTGGTAGCTATTGTTATACGAGAACTCGATCAAAGGTAAATGCACATTCCAACTACCACCAAAGTCGATGACACAAGAACGGAGCATGTCCTCTAGGGTTTGGATAGTACGTTCAGTCTGTCCATCCGTTTGAGGATGAAAAGTCGTACTAAGATTCAAATGAGTACCCATAGCGGACTGAAAAGTTTGCCAGAGACGCGAAGTGAATCGACCATCACGATCAGAAATGATGTCGAGAGGAACACCATGATGGCGTATGACTTCATTGGTATAGACACGAGCAAGTCGTTCAACCTTGAAATCTTCGCGAATGGGAATGAATTGTGCGGACTTAGTCAACCGATCAATGACTACCCAAATGCTGTCGTAACCAGAAGGTGTACGCGGGAGTTTAGTTATGAAGTCCATAGCAATGCTATCCCATTTCCACACGGGGATTTCAGGTTGTTCGAGTAGACCAGAAGGTCGTTGGTGCTCGGCTTTGACTTTAGAACAGGTAAGACACCTGGAAACGTACACAGCAATGTCTCTCTTCATACCAGGCCACCAATAGGATGTACGTAGATTATGGTACATCTTGTCAGCGCCAGGGTGAATTGAGTACCTAGATTTGTGTGCTTCGTTCATGATAAGGTCACGAAGATTGTCACGATCTGGTATCCAAACGCGATCGCAACAATAGAGGAGACCATCAGGTTTTGAAACGAGTTGACTTTCAGATGCTCCACGTATTTCTACAGCCATGGAACCTTCATTGATAGAGGAGTACTGCGCTTCACGAATGCGATTGTGAAGATCGCTCGAGATATGAAAACAATGAATGACATCTACATGAGCCTTACGACTAAGTGCATCAGCCACGACATTCGCCTTACCAGGGTGGTAGCGAATCTCGCAGTCGTAGTCATTGAGCAACTCCACCCAACGTCGCTGTCGCATATTGAGTTCTTTTTGGTCAAAGATGTGTTGTAGGCTCTTATGGTCAGTGAAAACCACACACTTAGTACCATATAGGTAGTGTCGCCAAATCTTTAACGCAAAAACAACTGCGCCAAGCTCGAGGTCGTGGGTAGTATAATTTTTCTCATGTATTTTGAGTTGGCGAGAGGCGTAAGCGATGACTTTGTCTCGTTGCATGAGCACATAACCAAGACCACGATTCGACGCATCACAATACACCACGAAATCATCATTCCCATCAGGGAGCGCGAGGATAGGAGCGTTGCAAAGCAAGTCCTTGAGAGTTTGAAAGGATTCCTCTTGCTCAGGACCCCAAGCAAAAGGTTTCTCTTTTTGAGTCAACGAAGTGAGAGGAACGGCGATTTTTGAAAAATTTGAGATGAATCGACGGTAATAACCCGCCAATCCTAAGAAAGAACGGATTTCAGAAGGAGATTTAGGCGCGGTCCAATTCTTCACGGCTTCGATTTTTGAAGGGTCGACATGGATTCCTTTTTTACTAACAACGTGCCCAAGGAATTGAACTTCTTTGATCCAAAACTCGCATTTAGAAAACTTAGCATATAAACGTTCAACACGCAAAAGTTCAAGTATAAGACGAAGATGACGCTCGTGATTGGCTTGAGATTTAGAATAAATGAGAATATCATCAATGAAGACGATCACAAAGCAATCCAAGTATGGTTTACAAATACGGTTCATGAGATCCATGAACACAGCGGGTGCGTTGGTTAAGCCAAAGGGCATAACCACGAACTCGTAATGTCCATAGCGAGTGCGAAAAGCGGTTTTGGGAACGTCCTCTTCGAGGACTCAAAGTTGGTGATAACCAGAACGAAGGTCGATTTTGGAGAAACAGGTAGCGCCTTGAAGTTGATCAAAGAGGTCGTCGATACGCGGGAGAGGATAGCGATTCTTAACGGTGAGTTTGTTGAGCTCACGATAGTCGATACACATGCGGAAAGAACCATCTTTCTTTTTAACGAAGAGCACAGGAGCACCCCAAGGAGAGGTACTTGGACGAATGAAACCCTTATCGAGGAGTTCTTGAAGCTGAGAAGACAATTCTTGCATCTCGGAAGGTGCAAGACGATAAGGAGCCTTGGCAACAGGAGTCGCACCAGGTACGAGGTCAATACGAAAATCAACAGATCGAGGAGGAGGAGGACCGGGTAGATCTTCAGGAAAGACGTCAGGGAAATCACGCACCACTGGAACATCACTTAAACTTTTTCCCTTGCCCTTTTCTTCCACAACGTGGGCTAAAAAGGCAAAGTACTGTTTGCGTAAGTACTTGTTCGCTTGTGTGCAGGACATCAACTTTAGTCCCCTTGAAGGTCGGTCTCCATAAACGTGTAAAACGTCACCGGATGGAAGAGGTAAGCGAACGAATTTCTCGTGACAAGCGATTTCAGCATGATTCTTTTGAAGCCAATCCATGCCTATGATGACGTCGAAACTACCCAATTGCATGGGTATGAGATCAATAGAGAAAGCATGCTCGTTAAGAGTAAGACGACAATCGAGGAGAATGGAATCGACTAAGATAGACTTGCCATTGGCGACTTCAACGGAAAACGACTTAGGTAGCTTAGAGCGTGTGCAATTTAACAATGATTCGAATTCTAAGGACACAAAGCTTTTGTCCGCATGTGATACTGGTGCGGAACGAGACGGGCTTGCGTGTTTCAACCTTAGAGTCGACGGAAGAGTGAGGAGTTTCAGAGGCTCGAATCTCGGAAATGACCTTTGGAACGACGCGAGCAAATTGATCGGCCATGAAAGCCATCATCTTCTTGGTGGAGCGAGACTTTGACTTCCTAGACGCGTTGGAGTGTCGAGAAGACATCTAAGATTCAAAATAACGAATAGGTGAGACTTGGTCATAATGTTTGTTTAAGAAAACGAAATTGATCACATAGCATAAAGGGTCACATAGCATAAAAGGTTCAATTTGATTTACATAGCATAAAAGTGTTTCATATAGCATAGTCATGAATTCCACATAGCATAACATGAATAAACGAAAGCATTGTAAATTTAGTTTGTTCGCGAGGGATTATTATTGTTTGTGATTGCGATAACGTGCGAAATGATTAAAATGACATTTTGAAATGAATGAACGTTCAAGTATAAAAATCACATATAAAATGAGATACATAAAAGAGAGGCTCAATAAAACACTGGATGGTTTCGGGTAGAGAAACGTCGACTATTCCAAAGTGGGTCGAAAGTTCTTTCGATTTAGAGATATTGTGCTTTGGCCTATAAGTAAGATACTCTCGTCAAGAAGCGATTAACGGTATCTTACCCTTCCGGTTACTACACATCTCTAAATGATTGAAACATTCGGGACTTTGGCGAGAATAAAAATCGAGGAATGGGACTTAATCGACGAGATGCGGGTTTCACCCCTAACTTGACGATTTCGTACCCTAAATGTGGTTGGTACTCGTCGATCAAAATAAAATTTTGACACTTTAACGAGGGTCCACTAGAGTTGAAATGGAAATTACCATTAAGTTGTGGATGTCACTCCTAGCTTAATGGTGAAATTTCGTGCAAAATAGATTAAAGGTAGAATGAGAGTCATTTACCAAATTGTAGGTTTCACGCCTATTTTGGTAAATTCTTCTCGTTGGTGTTACAAGAGTATAAAAATAGCATGAGTGTATTCGTGTTAGCCTTAGGAAAGGCACATAAATTTAATCAAAAGTATAGCTAGGAAGCATGCATGGTAGAGCACAAAAGTTTTAAACAACAAATAAGAGGCAAAATTCCTAGAACTATAGATTAGGGCAAAAGCATGGCAATTTTCCTAATTCCCTATAGTTATGGCTCTGATACCAATCTGTCACACCCCAACCGATGGCGGAAACATCGGGATGAGACGAAGTGTGTATAGATTGCTAGAGACGTCATAACACTATGTGACAATATTTAATTAAATTCAAATTTCATTTCAAAACTAAATTGTCATACAAGATTCAAATAAAAATAACAACATAGTTTCAAATTGTAACATAACGACAAAAGATAGATTAATCTAGGTGTGTATCTAGTCCACCCTAAATCTTGTTTCGTCTTGCATATCATCTCAATAATTAACCTGCAACATGTATTAAAATAGAGTTCAATGCAAAAGCAAAGGCGAGTATACAAGTTTGACTACATAGCATAATAGAATAAAACTCATATCCAACATGTTACTAAGTGAATAAATTTACTAGCAATGCAATTTTTGGCGTACAATATGATCAAACCCATGAATACAACGCATAAAAATAGCCTAATCCCAATCGTTCAGCGGGGTGGTAATGTTTAACTTAACAATACCCGATTAGAATAGCGGGCGGGGCGTTAATCCTATAGCGCTATAATTGTTAAGGTGGGCTAGCAAAGTTAATGAGCATATAACGTTCCAAATCGTTCATAGAGCATACAAGCATAGCAAATATTCATAATAGTTTCATGTCACGTTCATAGATAGAGTATGTTTTGTTTAAGCATAAAAGTTGTTTTGAATAGGTATACATGTTGCATCCCAAAGTGTAAAGGGGAAAAAGGGATCGAGTATACTCACGGTTTAAAAGTCTTGACTTGGAAGTTCCGAGAGTAAGTTTGGTGGATGATTTAGCTTGGAGCACCTAGTCCTTCTACACGAGGAAACGTAGGTGTGTGAGTTTGGCGTTTACGGAAGATTAAGAATATGGAAATAACTTAGTATAACGAAAGTATATGTGTATGTGAAAATAATCATCTTTTAGACTTTATAACCATCATATGACACTAGGTAATCAATATGGTTATTTAATGTTTTTCATGGGTAGTGAACCCATTAGAATCATATTAAGGTTTAGGTCTTGGATGATATTCTACTTCTTTAACATGTAAACACAAGTTTAACGTCAAAGGTTCGAATGAGTATATGCTTATACTTAGGCTAAATATTACATATTATTTAGGTCCAATATGTCAAGTAGGAGGTAGAAGATTAAATCTCCATTTAGGCACCTCTTAGTTACAAGGATGTCATGTATGGGGTAGAAAGTCTAAGCTTCCATTTAGGCACCCCTTTGAAGTTCACCACTTCTCTTGATGTAAAGACAACCAAGGAGGGTCACGAACTAAGGTTTATACAAGTATGTAAATGAACTAAGCTTAGAGAAATCATCAAATCATGTGAGGATTGTATGTTTGGACAACCCAAGTTGTTCCATAATCACTCATGTATCAAAGTCTAAGTTTGACATGACTTGTGGGTTAAAACCCTAATCAAAACACCAAGTTTTTGAGGTTTAATCCTCTGATTTTAAGTGTCTCAACCATGTTTTTAAGCTTACCCAACCATAGGAGAGGTTGTAAGCATTAGGACATTGGTGTGAGATGTGTTAGACACAAGTTGGATAAGAAATAACAAGTTGTTGATTAATAATAAACAAAACAGAAAGTTTCAGTCCATTTTAGGGCAAATCCAAACATGATTCTTCCAAGGAAAAACCAAGGATTCAAACCCAAGGACATAACAAAGCAATAGGAAGAAGAACCAAGTGATTTGGTTGAGAAATGAGCAAGTTACACTCACTTTTGTGAAGATACAAGAATCTGTCCAAAACTCAGATTTACTGCAGATTAGAGAGTAGTTTAGTGAAGATTTAGGAGTTGTGAAAGTGTCAAATGGGTTAGAGAAGGTGTGTATTTATAATGGAGGAGTTATAAGATGATTGGAGGTGATTAGAGGTGGATTAAAGGTGATTGGGTGGGTTAGATTAATGGGATTTCGTGCACAAAGCTGGAAGAAACACACATTCTGCCGAAACAAGGGGCTCGCGTGACGTGTAGGGCCTTGGCGTCACGCGGCGCCTCACTTCTGATATGTTTCATTTTGTTGCACTTTGGTCCCTGTAGTTTCTGTTTGATCCTTTTAGGTGTAAGTTTGAGAGTTTAGGGACTTGTTTTGATATAAAAGCATAGTATAAGGTGAAATCAAGTAAGACGATCAAAATCAAAGTATAATTAGGCGTATAAATGTCATAACCAAGTATCGTTCTCGTTCAAAACACGTTCAACGCATAAGTTTAGTTTAATTACAAGTTTAGCACCTAGTTTCCAAGAATAACGTTCAAGCACAAATTGATTCACTAATCGAACATACCAGCATAATTAGAGTGCGTACGATAATAATGTAACGAAATACAAGTTTCATTAATGATCCAAGTCTCGGTTTGATAATGACTACAATGAAAGGAACGATTACAAGAATACAAGGTTTCCAAAAATAGAAATACGAACAAAACTTTCTATAAATGGAAAGTACAAAAGAGACGGGATTTACATTCTCTTAGCACACTACCTCACTTAACTAATTTGATCACTTAATTGCTTCGGTAATTTTTGACCAAAACAATTTGGCGCCCACCGTGGGGCAAGTGGTGCTCTCTTTACTAAAATCTTTTTGTCAAATCGCTAATCAGTTTTCTATTTTCAAAACTTTTTGCCACATTGTCCATAATGGCCTCAAGATCAAACATGAGTTCCTCTACTGTGTCTGCTATGACTTCTGCTACTACTGGTTCGGTGCTTCCACCACCTCCTCCAAGGACGCCAGCCTCTTCACAACCTCAGGATATTATCCCTACCCGTAGTGTTCAGGAACCTGCTCCCGTTCTAGCTTCTAATGATGAAATTCTTACTTTATTTGGAAGTGTACAGGAACAAATGAGGCAGCAACAGGAAACAAACCAAATGCTTTTAAGGGGAATACAACTCCTGAAGTCTGGCTCGAGCAGATCTGCTGAGGATAATGTCACTCCATTACACCCCAGAGCGTTGAACTTTAGTTCAGCTGTGTATACTAAGGATAACAGTGGGAATATTGTGCCCAGTCTTCCTCAGAATCATACACCTGAAATACCCTCCTCGGTCAGGATGTCAACCATGAGGAGCTCAGGATATGCTTCAGGATATGGGCAAAATCCTCCAACGGGTAACGTGTCAAATAATAATAATACTCATGCTACTAACAATAGTGGATCTTTGCAGGATACAGGTGTGACATCAGAACTTACTAGGGAACTTCAGAAGTTGAAGGACATGATATCCAGTGTACCTGGGGTGGTCCAGCCGATCCCGGAAGTGTCCCAAGACAGCCATAAGATATCTCGTTTTGCACATCCTATCTGCGATGCTGAGATCCCAAAGAGATTTCAAACCCCCAACATGAAGCTTTACGACGGAACTACGGATCCTGAGGAGCATATTACTCAGTATAGGGAAAGAATGGAGATTAACCCTATCCCTCCGGAACTCAAGGAAGCGTGCTTGTGCAAGGGATTTGGTTCTACTGTAACAGGATCAGCCTTAAAATGGCTGTTAAACGTTCCTCCTCACTCAATTACTTCGTTTGCTCATTTGGTTAATTTATTTAACAGTCAATTTTCTTGTAGTCGGAGTTTTGAGAAACTAACCAGTGATCTTTACAGGATAACTCAAGGGCCTCAGGAATCCTTGAGGGATTATGTGAACAAATTCAGTCGAGAATCCTTGGATATCCCACATCTTGATGTTGCAACAGCTGTGCAAGCTTTCAAGATGGGATTACAAAAGGATTCTCAGTTTTATCAGGATCTTGTAATGAATCCCTGCAGGAATCTCGACGAAGCTCGTAACAGGGCTTTGAGATATATCCGTCTGGAGGATGACAGGAAGATGCAAGAAAGGATGAACTCATCTAACACTTATGAGTCAACTAACAGGAAGTCAGAATCCTCATTCAAGTCATATCGGCCTAAGCCATATGGTAGAAATGAAAACAAGAGAGTGAATGCTGTCGAAGATGAGGATCCTGAAGAGTATCCTAAGTTGTCTGAATATTGCTTTTCTGTTAACATTCCCGAATTGATGTATGCCATGCAGGGTCTAGGAGACAAGGCTAGGTGGCCTCGAAAGAATCAACAAAAGGCTGACTGGAAAGATAAGTCAAAATGGTGTGCTTTCCATGAAGATTTCGGACATGTAACTGAGGATTGCATTGCTCTAAGGAAAGAAATAAGTTATCTTCTAAGAAAGGGATATCTGAAAGATCTCTTAGGAAGAAAGAAGAATAAAGGTCAGGATACTGAGAAGGATCCTGAGCGAGCAGCATCACCTCCCGCGGATGCCAAGATAATCAACTTCATTTCGGGAGGATCCGACATTTGTGGGACTTCGTATTCGGCAGCAAAGAGACATGCAAAGGAAGCTAAGGCCGAAAGGGGAGACAAACCTGTCAGGATGACTACCCTCACAACTGACAAAGTGATCACTTTTGATGCAGATGACAGGGATACTGTCCAGGATCCTCACCATGATGCTCTAGTAATAACGTTATATGTGGCTAACCATTTTGTACGCAGGATACTGGTTGATAATGACAGCTCTGTCAACATAATCCAACTAGAAACTCTGAAGAGAATGAATGTATCTCCAATGGATATCACTTCAAAGTCTACCGTGCTTGTTGGGTTCAGGGGAGAGGCTAGAAACACAGTGGGAGAGATAAAGTTGCCAGTATACGTTGAAGGAGTCAACTCGATACAACGTTTCTGTGTGATGGATTCTTTATCCTGCTATAACATCATACTGGGAAGACCGTGGATTCACGATATAAAGGCCGTGCCATCAACATATCACCAATGCATCAAGATACCTACCCCTTGGGGAGTTGTCAAAGTTGATAGTGATCAGCAGGAGGCGAAAGAATGCTACTCATCCTCGATGAAATCCTCAACCAAACCTAGTGCAGCATAGCAATTAAAGACGCGGGCCCAGGATATCGTGGAGGATCCGGAGCAGGATGTGAAGAAAATTATCCTAGACCAGGATAATCCCGATATTTCGGTGCTCGTGGGAACCAATATCCCTCAGGATATTGAAGAACAATTAATTAACTTTTTGAAATGCAGGATGTCAATGTTTGCATGGAAGCATGAGGATATGACAGGCATATCCAAAGATATTATCACTCACAAGCTTGGAATTGATAAATCATTCAAGCCTGTGCAACAAAAAAGAAGGAAGTTTGCTCCTGAGCAGAACACTATTATCCAGGAGGAAGTTGAAAGACTATTAAAGTCCAGAATGATCAGAGAGGTTAAGTTCCCAAGATGGCTAGCAAACGTGGTTGTAGTACAAAAGAAAAATGGGAAATGGAGAGTTTGTGTAGACTACACAGACTTGAACAAAGCCTGTCCTAAAGACCCATTTCCTCTTCCCCACATTGATGCAATGGTAGATGCCACTGCCGGGCATGAAATGCTGACTTTCATGGACGCATCTTCAGGATTTCAACAGATCCAAATGGAGCCTTCTGACCAGGAGGATACTGCCTTCATGACACCAACAGGTATTTATTGTTATACAGCTATGCCTTTTGGTTTGAAAAATGCAGGTGCAACATACCAAAGATTGGTAAACATGATGTTCAAAGACAAACTGGGGGACACCATGGAGGTATATATCGATGATATGGTGGTGAAATCTAAAAAGGCTGAGGATCACCTCCAGGATATCAAGGGAGCATTTGATATCCTGGATCAATACAACATGAAGCTGAATCCTGCTAAATGCCATTTCGGAGTGGGGGCAGGAAAGTTTCTTGGATATATGGTGACAAAAAGGGGGATAGAAGCAAGCCCAGAGCAGATCAAAGCTATCCTGGATATAAAATCACCCTCAAATATGAAGGACGTACAAAGATTGACAGGCCGAGTAGCAGCTTTAAACAGGTTTATCTCAAGATCCTCAGAGAAATGCAAAGGCTTTTATGATATCCTGAAGAAGAACAAAAGATTCGAATGGGGGGAGAAGCATGAAGCAGCCCTGCAGGATTTGAAACGATATCTCTCAACCGCACCTCTATTGATGAAGCCTGAAAATGGTGAACCACTATCCCTATACCTTGCTGTATCAGGGAATGCTGTAAGTGCCGTTCTTATAAAAGACCATGAAGGTCAGCAATATCTTGTTTATTATGTTAGTAAAAGTTTATTAGATGCTGAAACTAGGTACTCTCACTTAGAAAAATTAATACTAGCATTGGTCATGGCATCAACAAAGCTTAGACATTATTTCGAGACACATAGGATACATGTTAAGACAAATTATCCTATCAAAAATGTGCTTAGGAAACCAGAGATGTCGGGCAGGATGGCCAAGTGGTCAGTAAAGTTGAGTGCTTATGATTTAGTATATGAACCTAGAAATGCCATAAAGTCTCAGGCTTTAGCTGACTTTGTGGCTGATTTTAGTAGTGACATTCAGGACGAGGTAGACCTAGAAGTTCAACAGTTAGGAGAATCCTCAGGATCCTGGACATTATATACTGATGGTGCATCTAATGTAAGAGGAGTAGGATTAGGAATACTACTAAAATCGCCACAGGGGGACATATTACCCCAGGCTATTAGGTGTGAATTTCCTGCTACTAACAATGAGGCAGAATATGAAGCTTTAATCGCAGGATTAGAATTGGCTAAGAGTATGAGTATCAAAATTTTGCAAGTATATGTTGACTCTTTGTTAATTACTAACCATTTTAATGGATCCTATGCAGTTAAGGGTGAGAAATTAATCGAATATCTCGATATTCTCAAAAAATTAGCAGGATATTTCGATGTTTTTATACTTGAACAGGTACCAAGGGAGGATAATGCTGAAGCGGATGCCTTAGCAAATTTGGGATCATCGATCAGGATACCTGAAGGGACCCAAATACCAATATTACATATCTTGTATCCTACAACGAATCCTCAGGAAAAAGAAGTAGCAGGTATTCAGGATCCTGGAGCGGAGTATCCTGAAAAGGATCCTAAATCCTGGACGACTCCAATCATGAGATATCTCAAGGAAGGACATATCCCCGAAGATGAAAATCCTAAGGCATTTAGGATGAAGGTATCACGATTCACTATTATAAACAATGTTTTATACAAAAAATCTCTTGCGGGACCGTATTTGAGGTGCTTGGAGGGTCCTGAAGCCAAAGAAGTACTTCAGGATATACATGAAGGGGATTGTGGTAACCATACTGGGGGCAGGTCGTTATTCTCAAAAGTATTAAGGACAGGATATTATTGGCCAACAATGAGAAAAGATGCCGCAGAATATGCTCGAAGATGTGACGCATGCCAGAGACATAGTAACATACTGCATCAACCTACTGAACCATTATATCCTATTGTTTCCCCTTGGCCATTTATGAAGTGGGGTATGGATATAGTGGGAAAGCTACCAAAAGCCCCGGGAGGAAAAGTTTTTATGCTAGCAATGACGGACTATTTCTCTAAGTGGGTCGAAGCGGAAGCATTTGTTCAAGTTAGAGACCAAGAAGTAGTATCCTTCATAAAGAGGAATATCCTGACCAGATTCGGAGTACCAGCCGAAATAATCTGTGACAATGGTTCTCAGTTTATAAGCAAGAGAACTACTGACTTTTGCAAGAGTTGGGGAATCAAAATGGTAACATCTACTCCAGTACATCCTCAAGCGAATGGACAAGCAGAATCCTCAAACAAGATAATTGTCAATAACTTAAAGAAAAGGCTTGGAGCCAAAAAAGGAAGATGGGCAGAAGAATTACCCTTTCTTTTATGGGCTGATAGGACAACGGTAAAGAATGCAACAGGCCAAACCCCATTTTCCTTGGTATTTGGAGCAGAAGCAATGATTCCGACGGAAATGACAATACCCACTGCAAGATCTACCCTAAATGATCCTGAGCAGAATCCTGAAGCCTTGAGTCAGGATTTAGACACTGTAGATGAGAAGAGAGATGCGGCAAGGCTAAGGATGGTAGCGTATCAACAGAGAATATCCAGGGCATATAACAAGAATATTAGGACCAGAAGATTTAAGGTTGGAGATTGGGTGCTAAGAAAGGCTTTTCAGAATACTACTAATCCTGCCGATGGCAAGTTAGCTCCAAAATGGGAAGGACCATACGAAGTTGAATCAGAAGCAGGGAAAGGAGCATACAGACTCAAGAATATGGAGGGGGATATGCTACCGAGGTCTTGGAATGCTATACACTTTAAGCTCTATTTCAAGTGAGTTTAGAATTTGATTTCTAACTCAGGATGGTATGAATTCTACCTTTTTTAAATATGTTTGGTTTAATTTGTTCTTTGTAACCCAATACTGACTTAAGCATCGGAGGGGTGTTAGCCAAGCTGACACCCACCTTAGTTTATAATTGTTTTGCAAGATATGTTTCAGGATACAGCTCCAGGATATGCACTCAGGATAACTCGAAAGATTAGAGGATTGGCCCCCTCTCTCACGTTTAAGGGATACTGATCCCTTCACAGGTTTAAAGGTATTCACCTTTCTTCCGAATTGGGTTTAAACACCCCGCCTGGAGCGCAAGTTATTCAGGGATAGTTCAAGGTGGCGGGACCAGTCCATGTAAAAGTGGCTGACAATTTCGTTACTGTTGGCTATATCCTGAATCCTAAAGGTATATGAGGATTGATCACCCTCTCTCACGAAAGGGTATTTTCATACTCTCTAAGGTTTAAAGGTTTTCACCTTTCTAAGTCTTGGAGTTTATACACTCCCGCCTGTAGCGCATGAAAATTTGGGATTTTCCCCAGGATACAAGGGATTTATCTCCAGTACATCCTTGGGTTTTGCCCTTGGGACGTAAAAAATTGCCTATACAATGGAAACTGACATTCAGAAGATTTCTAAAGTATTTGAAGGCATTGTACACAGGGGACATTCCCACCAAGGTGGTGGTGTAAAGCTAAAAGGATGGGGCTTGGAACTAATGCACTAAGTACCTTGCACAGGGGACATCTTCATTGGAAGAATTGCAAAGGGATTGAAGTTTGGTAATAGGTTTATACCCTATTTTTGGTATGATCTTTCCTTTGTAAACATCGTCTAAGTTTTTAGTAACATTATGTTTTATAAAAGGATAAGTATCCTGATATATTCTCAAAGTCTTTTTCAGGATATTTGATTAGGGTGTTTGAAACTAGTGTTAGTTTGGAACTTTGATCATTTAAATATTATCGAAAACTGGTTTTGGAAAAATAGATTGTTTATCAAAAACTTTCTACAAAGTTGAAGGGATGTTTGGAAGTTCTATCTAATAAAAAGTTTTTACAGTATATCGCTGAGCATACTGATCAGGATATTTTATAAGATAACAGTATGAAATTTTTTGCAAAGCTAAGAGTTACACTAAGTAATGCAAGGTAACAGAAAATAAGTCAAAAGATAGTTATATTAACAAGTCAAAAGTTGTGCTTTTGGTTTCACCTCAAACCGAGGCCCATCCGCCAAAAGCACGATTAGTTTTTACCATACTTGTGTAACGGTTGCAGGGTATATCTCAAAACAGGACCTGTCCACCTACAACCGTTATCACATTCAAAACAAGTTATACTAATTGATGACCAAGGGCTTCGTCCTAAAACCTAGGATCCATCCACCTTTGGTCATCACATTGTTCTAGTGCAGGAAATGTAAATTGTTCGAAGACAGGAAAAGTAAATTGTTTATGCAACCACAACCATGAAATTAAAAAGTGGGCTCCGGCCTTGGCACGTATATCCATCATCGCCCACTCCGCTACCTAAGGGGCAGCACCCTCTTGAACAGCAACCTCTTTCCCAGCATCCATACCAGCATCATCCTCGGGATTCTTCTCAGTATCTGCAGCAGCATCCTTTTCACCAGCATTCTTTCCAGCATTTGCCCCAGCATTCTCAGAAACATCCTTTGAAGCGCTAGCATCCATTGCTTTGGCAGACTCTTCCACAGCAGACTTGACAGGAGGCTCCACAGGATTTCCCCCGAGATCTCTTAACTTCGCCTCCCAGGCCTTGGTGTTCCAAGAAGGGCATTGCAAACCCAAAGCCATCGCCTCGTAAGCCATTTTCAGCCTGGCCTGGAGAAGGGAGATCACGACGGAATTCTTGAGGCTCTCTCGGTATGACGCCATGGCCTGTTCGTGTTGGAGTTGGGCTGCGTCAGACTTGGCTTGGGCCTCTTGGGTGATCTTTTGGATGGCGGCTTGGTGGTCCAGAGTCATAGCTTTATACTTAGCTTCATAGTGTTCCAATTTAGCGGTGGCAATTGCTGCTTGATCTGCAATGGTGGCCTTGGCCTTTTTCAGCTGGCTTTCAAGCATGATGTTGGAGCCACATGCGTCCTCGTAGAGGAAGACTAGGCGTTCAAGGCCCTACAAGGTGATACAACAGGCATTGTTCTAAATGAACATTTCTATTGAGCATATGATGCAGGATACAGGTCAGGATACTAACCTGGTTAAGGAAGCCGGTCATAAATGTGCTGGATTCTGTGAACCCGTGGTTCTCGAATAGGAATACGTGAGGTGGAGCAGAGGGTTCGACTTCCTTTCTTTTCCGGGAGCTGGAGGCCCGGGTCCGGGATGCAGGGGGAGCTTTGGGAGCAGCGGAGGTCTTTGAACTGGTGAGTTTTGGTGTAACGGATGATTTCGGGTTAGATTCTTGCTTGACAGGTTCAAGGATGGAATAACTATCCAGCTCATCGAGTTGGAAGCCTTCGAGATTAATAACTGGCACTGCACAAGGGAAGATGTTTTAAACTTGTTATATTACTGTACAATAAAATAATAATTAATTCCTGAAAATATGCTTACCAGACATGTTGGAACTTGATCTTTGACTTGAGCTTGTGTGTAACAGGTTAAAGGTTTTTTCACCCTCTGGAAGCTTGTAGATCTCTTTTATCCTCCCTTCCGATTCAGCACTGGGAGGAGCTAGTTCTTTAAAGTTTGCTGCAAGAAGAGAAATAAAAATATCAGGATGATGGTTCAGGGTAGAGGATACTCCTAAAACCCTAAGTCCTACCAGAAGTCAACCATCTTTTAGGGAGGTCAAAACCCTTATCGATGGAGTCTCTTTTCACAAAGAAAAATTTTCTTGTCCATTTATCCTCATTCTTGGTGGCCTTAAGAATGAGGGGATCGCTGGAAATGGAAAAAAGGAGAAACCGGCTGGAACCATGTGACCTTAGACGGTAGGCCATCGGAAGGTCTTCAATGCATAGATCAGGCATATGATGAGCCTTAATCTGCTCCAGAGTGATTAACACACGCCAAACCATAGGCATGATTTGGACGAAACTAAGACCGGTAAGCTCAAAGAAGTGGGATATGAAGGGAGAAAATGGATATTGAAGCCCTAATGAAAAAGGATATGCAAAGAAGCAAACCCATTCGTCGGAACAAAAATCTGACCGGACCTCTCGGTCGAATGGACGGAAGATTGTCCCGACCGGAAAAGCACCGGAAGCTCGTAGGGCTGCGATGTCGGAATTATCAAAAGAACACACTTCTTTAGAAGGATTCTGAAGCAGATTTTGTTTGTAAAAGGGGGAACCGAGTCCGCCACTTACGATCTGGTATGAGTCGCCATGGAAGAGTACAGTCGGAGAAAAGAAGATATAAAACAAGGAAAATAGAAAGGGCAGAGAGGAAAATACCTGATGTCCGCTTGAAGATAAGGATAACCATGATAAGGAGTCCCTCGGTTAATATAGGATGAATATAGGGGGTAAAGAGTAAATAATGCTTTGGAAGTTGTACCGATGTCATTTCAAGAGTCTAGTTGTAACAACTGTCACTAAAATCAATAATTAGGACGATAATTAGTCAATAAGAAAACCCTAATTGAGACACCCAAGTAATTCTGCACTAACCCTAAAATTTTCAGAACAATCGGAATCAGGATCAGGACCCCTAAAACTCAAAGGGGGCAAACCCTAGTTGAATAATTATCTAAATTATACGTTGCTTAAAGCTGATTGGCCAAAATAGTTTATTCATGCAAGCTAGTCCCGAGCCTAGGCAGCCTATAATTAGACTGCTTAGCTTACGGACCGTAAGGGATCAGGCATACGGTCCGTAAGTGAGTCCCAAAAATCAGTATAAATAGCCGACCTTGGCACTTGAAATCTGTTGTGAAAACGACGTAAAGTTGCTGTCTGTACGTCGAGTTAAGGCCGTAATACTACAATAAAACACACACGAATCACGAGGTGCTGCCGCAATCAGGGTAATAACTCGATCGCTATTACGATTCAACGTCCGATCGATTATAACTACCCAACGATTGTCTGAGTGCTGCTCAAATTGAGCTGATACTTTGTTATTCATTGTGATTTCGACTTGAATGTTTGAGTGCTATTCGAATTCGGACTATGCTCTGGAATTCGTTGTGAATCCATTGAATTATTAAGTATTGCACTTATTAATTGTTGTGAGGGTTTAATCTCGTGAATTGACGTAACTGCTGAATTAGTTACTAACCCGTTTGTGTGTGCATTGTTAATTAAATTAGGTTAATCACAGGCAACTCAGTAAGGCTTAAACTCTGCTCGTAAAATCTGCAATGTGAGTCATTCTCTTTTTATCAACTGTTTTACAAAACTCCAAGTTATTTTCAAAGGTTATAATTACAGGGATTAAGTCTATGTAATCACCAAATTACAGCCGGTATGTGGGGTTTTGTATACATTACTTATTTCCTGTCACACTTGGACAACGAGTTAGCCAAGGGGTGATCTGACCACAGTCACAGACACCATTTGGACAACGAGATAGCCAATGGGTAGTCGAGTGACAAATACTGTGGGTAGTTGGTTTGATATCAGAAGCATTGTAATTCCCCTTAATATTGTAAATTATAACAAGTGTGTCGTTTTAATAAACTGAATGATTCACTCAGTATTTCCCCGCTGACAAAACCTTTTTCAAACATGTTTCAGGTGATCTGTTGTGAGCAAGGAAAAGTGCCGTGGAGCACTCTCAGCTTAGAAAAGTGGCTCAATGTAAATAAATAAAAGAAACATGTTTTGAAAAATAAAGATTTCCCTGAGAAATCACATTATTGTAAATTACGGGAATTTATCCCTAAATTATGAAACGGGCAGTTTAAATTATTGAAAGATCCTGTTTTAAAAGTCTTCCGTTGTCGCCTAAATTAAATACCATGGGATTTCTGTCCCGCGGCTCCTGAAATGGGTCAAACCGGGTCGGGGCCCGTGACAGAAATAAGGTGGTATCAGAGCCACTGTTTTAAGCTTACTGATTAAGTTCACTGTTCTAATTGATTTAAGCCTATTACAATTAGGAAAATTTTATTTGTCATTCTGTAAATATATGCGCATTAACTTATTAATTGTTAAAATTACAGTATGGGTAAACAAAAGATTTCTGCTATCTACCGCAAATTAGATAGTACACCTAAATAACAAGGAACCTCTTCCTCCAATTCTCCCACCAAGTTAGAGGAAGGAATCTTTGTCCGTAAGGCAAATTATGAAAACCCGCTTACCCCGAAGAAAAGGAATTTGATTATTAGGAAGGGTCAAGAGAAAAAGAAACCCCAAACCAAGAGAGTGAGGTTTAACCCAGAGATTCAGGAAATTAGCAATAATCCACCAGGGGAAAATAACCTAGATGAAAAATGGGCAAATCTGTATCTGCTCGCTACCGTAGCAGAAAATGCAAATCTTTAAACTCTAAATCTAGAAATAAGTACTTCCCAGTAAATAAATAAATAAATCTGAGTGTGTTCTGTTTGCTATTATGTTGTACAAATTAGTGTGCAATAAAAATGTTTATTTGTTAAACTTTGTTCCAAAGTTTTAACTTAGCATTTTTGTGCATTTTGCATATATGCTACACAGCATGAGTGAGCTATCCGAGGCGTTTCAGAACCTCAACCTCTATCCTGTGCCAATTGAAGTCTCCCACAACTTCACTGGTTACATTGCTGACATAGAGGAACCTCTGGAATTCCAAGCTCCACCGCTGGAAAAAGCAAAACCTAAAAGGAGGAGAAGATATGTAGGGTGGCCAAAAGTGCGCAGAAGGAAACCTGCAACTAGGAGACTCCCTAAAATAGAAAATCCTGTAAGTGTGAGCAAGGGAAAGGAAATAGAAACCGGAGAAAGTTCCAAACCAGTAGGGACAGAAATAGGGATAGACCTAAAGCAAAAGGGAATAGAGATCGGAGAAAGCTCTAAACAGCCAGAGGAGATCACATTCCAGGACGAAATAGATCGTCTACTGGCCAATTGTGACGTCATAGAGCCTGTCAACAATAATCTCTTCTCTTATCCTGCTACAGCCCAATTCCCAATAAACCTAGAACCAGTTATTCCAGACCCACTAGTACACACACGACCATTAGGCCAAATGGAAGAATGGTGGACCAATGACTGGCAATTCCAGAATATAGTCAATAGTCCCTATAGTTTTCTCCCACAGTTTGATCCAGAACCTGTCCCCAATCCGCATATGAGCTATGAAAACCTGGCCGAGCTTCATCAGTTTGGTGAAGAACTGATAGGCACTGGGAATAGGATCAGGGAAATTGGGGAGCAGATTTCCTGGAAGTATGACGAAAGGGAACGTCACTACTGAACTGCCAGTAATCCAAGAATAGTGGGGAGGGTTTGGAAAAGTCTATTTGTATTATAACTAATACAGTAAAACTAACTCTGTAAAATGGGCAATAAAACAATGTAAGATAAAAGGTGTGTATTGAAGCAGGTATAATATATAAAACAAAACAGAAGTCGAGACATCGACAATTTTGGGTTATATTTGTATGTTGTAATAATCTATGTGTTATCTGTGCTGATTTTGTTACCAATAATTAGATACTAATAATTCCTATCAATATAAATTAGCAGATGGAAAACGCTAGTAATGAACCAGTTAACGAAGAGAATCAATCTGAGCAAAATCAGGAAAACCAATACATGACTAGACAAGATATTGAAAATATCATCACTCAAGGGATAGCCAATGCTATTCCAGAAATCATGGTTGCTGCTAGGAAACCTGTTGAATCACAACAAATCATTCCTAGTAAACGTACTCAGGAAGATAATTTTAGCCACGGTGTAAATGGAGGTGGCAATCATGATAATCATGATAACAATCCGCAACAGGCCCCACTCCCTAAGAAAATGAAAAGAAAATGAAAGCTGCAACGCCTGGTTGCACTTACAAGGAATTTCTTGCCTGTAAACCAGCAGAATTTGCAGGTAACGAAGGGGCAACTGCAACACTGCGATGGTTAGAGAAAACCGAAGCAGTAATTGCAATAAGTAAATGTGCTGAAGAAGATCAAGTGATGTATGCGTCAAACCTGTTCCAAGAAGGGGCGCTAGAATGGTGGAACACAGTACTACAAGCAAAAGGAAGAAGAGTGGCCTATGCGATGAATTAGGAAGAATTTAAGAATCTTGTCGAAAGAAAATTCTGTCCCGAATACGAAAAGGAACAAATGGCAAACAAATTCCTGAGTCATCGTATGATAGGCGTCGACTGTCGGGGATATACTTCGACATTCTTCGAATATGCGAGAGTAGTACCTAACTTGGCTTCGCCAGAACCGGTACTCATTTCCCGTTATATTTGGGGATTAATCGGAGAAATCCGTAACATCGTTAAAGCTGCAAGACCACGCACTATTGACGATGCTGTAGAGTTAGCCAACACCTTAACCGATGAACTGGTGCGCACAAGAGAAGAAGATCGAAAGAAAGAATTGGCTCAAAAGATTACCCAAGGATTTCGTATGGATAATAATAACCGCTTCAAAAGAAGAGGAACAGGGCAATCCTCATCACCTTCTGTCTGCAGAAATTGCAATAAGAAACACTATGGGCAATGCAATATAGTTTGCAACTTTTGCAAGGCAAGAGGACATCGTGAGGAGGATTGTAGGAAAAAAACCAGAATTTGCTATAACTGCGGAGAAACAGGGCATATCAAACCCGACTGCCCTAAGCTAGTCAAAACCGCAGATAATAAAGGCAAACAAGTTGAGGGGACAACCAAGAAAAATGCTCGCGCATTCCAGCTGACCACTCAAGAAGCCGAACTCATTCCAGACGTGATAGCGGGTATGTTCTTAGTGCATAACGTCTATGCAAAAGTATTATTTGACTCTGGTGCAAACCAAAGTTTCATTAATACTTCATTCTGCCAAGCTCTTAACCTACCTTTAACTACCCTTAGGCAGATTTTTACAGTCGAAACGGCAGATGGAAATTCTGTCAACATAGACAAAGTATTGCAAGAAGGAAAGATAGAACTGTTAGGCCATAAGTTTTCTGCAAACTTGTTACCTATGAATTTAGCCGGATTCGATGTAGTATTAGGAATGGATTGGTTAGTCGCCAACCATGCTCGAATCCTGTGTGATAAGAATTCCGTAGAAATCCGTACCCCCACAGGAGAAGTAATCTTAATTACAGGAGATAGACCTCGGAAGCCATTAAAATTCATTTCAGTAATGAAATTGGCTAGTTATTCAAGGAAACAAGAAATGGTGTATATGATTTCTGTAATCATTAACACTAAAAGTAAGGAACTCCAGGACATTCCTATAGTTTCAGAATACCCAGATGTCTTTCCAGAAGAATTACCTGGGTTACCACCGGATAGGGAAGTAGAGTTTAGAATTCATCTAATTCCAGGTACTACACCAATAGCTAAGGCACCTTATCGATTAGCACCTACTGAAATGCTAGAATTGAAAAAGCAGTTAGATGAATTACTAAGCAAAGGATTTATACAACCTAGTTCATCCCCTTGGGGTGCACCAATATTGTTTGTGAAAAAGAAAGATGGGTCGATGAGAATGTGTATCGATTATAGGGAATTGAATAAGGTTACAATTAAGAATCGATACCCACTACCTAGGATTGATGATCTTTTTGATCAATTGCAAGGAGCTAGGTATTTCTCTAAGATAGACTTAAGATCTGGATATCACCAGCTGAAAGTGCAAGAGGAGGACATACCTAAAACTGCTTTCAGAACTAGGTATGGTCATTATGAGTTTACAGTCATGCCCTTCGGATTAACAAATGCTCCAACCGCATTTATGGACATGATGAATAGGATCTGTAAACCATACTTGGATAAATTTGTAATCGTGTTCATTGACGATATACTCATTTATTCCAAAAGTCAGGAAGAACATTGTGAGCACCTGCATGCACTCTTAACCTTGTTAAGAAAGGAAAAGCTTTATGCCAAATTCTCGAAGTGTGAATTCTGGCTGCAGGAAGTACAATTTTTAGGTCATATGGTGAATCACGAAGGAATTCACGTAGATCCTGCTAAAATAGAAGCAGTCACCAATTGGAAGGTTCCACGAACGGCTATGGAAGTTAGAAGTTTTCTGGGATTAGCTGGATATTATAGACGATTTATTAAAGATTTCTCTAAGATAGCTGTACCTTTGACTAAGCTAACCGGTAAGGCAGTTAAGTTCGAATGGGGAACTAGACAAGAGGAAGCTTTTAAGATTCTAAAGCACAAATTGACGAATGCTCCAATCTTAGCTTTACCCGAAGGAACCGAAGATTTTGAAGTATACTGTGATGCTTCAAAATTAGGATATGGATGTGTGTTGATGCAACACAAAAAGGTAATTGCATATGCCTCTAGACAGTTGAAAAAGCACGAGGAAAATTATACAACTCATGACCTAGAGTTAGGAGCCATAATTTTTGCCCTTAAAATTTGGAGACATTATCTGTATGGAAGTAAGTTTACTATCTATATAGATCATAAAATTTTAAGGTATATATTTGGGCAAAAAGAGTTAAACATGAGACAAAGAAGGTGGATGGAAATCCTAAGCGATTACGACTGTGATATTCAATATCACGAAGGGAAAGCGAATGTAGTAGCAGATGCCTTAAGTCGTAAGTATCATGAAAAGCAAAAACGAGTCCGTGCTCTTAGGTTAAATCTACAATTAGATTTAATGGAACAATTAAAGAAAATTCAGGGAACGGCAATCAAGGACGATGCCGAAGGAATGAAAGGTTACCTAAAGGAACTAGAACAAGGAAAGGATGGAATATGGAGATTCCACAAGAAACGAATTTGGGTACCTAAGCAGGGAGAATTAAGAAATAAAATTTTAGAAGAAGCACATAAATCTAGGTATACTGTACATCCGGGAAATAATAAGATGTACCAAGATTTAAGAAATAATTTTTGGTGGATAGGAATGAAAAAGGACATAGCTGAATATGTAACCAAGTGTCTTACTTGTTCGCAAGTTAAGGCAGAACACCAGAAACCTTCAGGACTACTACAACAGTTAGAAATGCCTGTATGGAAATGGGAACTCATAACAATGGACTTTGTTACTAAGTTACCCAAAACCAGAAAAGGTAATGATGCTATTTGGGTAATTGTGGATCGATTAACCAAATCAGCTCATTTTCTACCAATGAAGGAAACCTTTAGCACGGAAAGGTTAGCCAAGTTGTATCTAGATGAAGTAGTATCCTTACATGGAGTCCCACTCTCCATTGTATCGGATAGAGATAGTCGTTTCACTTCCCGTTTCTGGACAAGTTTCCAGGAGGCAATGGGAACTCGACTCAATTTAAGTACTGCATATCATCCTCAAACGGACGAACAAAGTGAAAGGACGATATAAACCCTAGAAGACATGCTCCGAGCATGTGTAATTGATTTTGGTGGTAATTGGGATAGCCATTTACCATTAATTGAATTCTACTATAACAATAGTTATCATTCGAGCATCGAAGCTGCTCCATTTGAAGCACTGTATGGACGCAAGTGCAGAACTCCCATATGTTGGGCAGAAATAGGAGAAAGTCAATTATCAGGTCCAGAGATTGTGCAAGAAACTACTGACAAGATATCTCAAATCAAGGAAAAACTGAAGACTGCTAGAGATCGTCAGAAGAGCTATGCAGACAATCGCCGCAAGCCGTTAGAATTCCAAGTCGGAGACAAAGTACTATTAAAAGTATCTCCTTGGAAAGGACTAGTACGATTTGGTAAGAAAGGAAAACTGAGTCCAAGATATGTTGGACCATTCCCCGTGATCCAATGAATAGGACCAATAGCTTATCGTTTACAACTACCAGAAGAATTAGCTGGAGTACATGATGTGTTTCATGTATCCAATCTCAAGAAATGTCTATCAGACGAATCCCTGGTAGTACCTCTTCAAGATATAGAGGTAAATGAAAAGCTGAAATTTGTAGAGAAACCCTTACAAATAGAAGATCGGAAGATCAAGTTTCTCAAACACAAACGACTAGTGCTAGTGAAAGTCAAATGGGAATCCAGGAGAGGACCAGAGTACACTTGGGAACTGGAATCAGAAATGAAGCGAAAGTACCCTCATCTATTTCAATAAATCTCGAGGACGAGATTTTTCTCAAGGTGGGGAGGATGTAACAACTGTCACTAAAATCAATAATTAGGACAATAATTAGTCAATAAGAAAACCCTAATTGAGACACCCAAGTAATTCTGCACTAACCCTAAAATTTTCAGAACAATCGGAATCAGGATCAGGACCCCTAAAACTCAAAGGGGGCAAACCCTAGTTGAATAATTATCTAAATTATACGTTGCTTAAAGCTGATTGGCCAAAATAGTTGATTCATGTAAGCTAGTCCCGAGCCTAGGCAGCCTATAATTAGACTGCTTAGCTTACGGACCGTAAGGGATCAGGCATACGGTCCGTAAGGGAGTCTCAAAAATCAGTATAAATAGCCGACCTTGGCACTTGAAATCTGTTGTGAAAACGACGTAAAGTTGCTATCTGTACGTCGAGTTAAGGCCGTAATACTACAATAAAACACACACGAATCACGAGGTGTTGCCGCAATCAGGGTAATAACTCGATCGCTATTACGATTCAACGTCTGATCGATTATAACTATCCAACGATTGTCTGAGTGCTGCTCAAATTGAGCTGATACTTTGTTATTCATTGTGATTTCGACTTGAATGTTTGAGTGCTGTTCGAATTCGGACTATGCTCTGTCATTCGTTGTGAATCCATTGAATTATTAAGTATTGCACTTATTAATTGTTGTGAGGGTTTAATCTCGTGAATTGACGTAACTGCTGAATTAGTTACTAACCCGTTTGTGTGTGCATTGTTAATTAAATTAGGTTAATCACAGGCAAATCAGTAAGGCTTAAACTCTGCTCGTAAAATCTGCAATGTGAGTCATTCTCTTTTTATCAACTGTTTTACAAAACTCCAAGTTATTTTCAAAGGTTATAATTACAGGGATTAAGTCTATGTAATCACCAAATTACAGCCAGTATGTGGGGTTTTGTATACATTACTTATTTCCCGTCACACTTGAACAACGAGTTAGCCAAGGGGTGATCTGACCACAGTCACAGACACCATTTGGACAACGAGATAGCCAATGGGTAGTCGAGTGACAAATACTGTGGGTAGTTGGTTTGATATCAGAAGCATTGTAATTCCCCTTAATACTGTAAATTATAACAAGTGTGTTGTTTTAATAAACTGAATGATTCACTCAGTATTTCCCCACTGACAAAACCTTTTTCAAACATGTTTCAGGTGATCTGTTGTGAGCAAGGAAAAGTGCCGTGGAGCACTCTCAGCTTAGAAAAGTGGCTCAATGTAAATAAATAAAAGAAACATGTTTTGAAAAATAAAGATTTCCCTGAGAAATCACATTATTGTAAATTACGGGAATTTATCCCTAAATTATGAAACGGGCAGTTTAAATTATTGAAAGATCCTGTTTTAAAAGTCTTCCACTGTCGCCTAAATTAAATACCACGGGATTTCTGTCCCGCGGCTCCTGAAACGGGTCAAACCGGGTCGGGGCCCGTGACACTAGTCATATTAATTGCCTTAAGTTATGAGGTGAAACTTTTGAAATATATCCGTTGGATTGGTATCCCAACCGATATATTTGGGGACAATTGTTATGGCTCATTTTCTAAGCATACATATCCTGACCAATATCCTGCCTTTGTTTGTTTATTTGTGACCAGAATGCTGGAAGAGGATATTGCTAACATCTTGGGCGATATCCTGAGGTTTATTAATTAACCACGTGCAGGTTAAAGGCTGAGACTTGCTAACGGTCAAGAGGACTTCTTCTCCTCAGGACTCAGACAAGTTTGTTGAAGGAGAGACGTTGAGCCCGAAAGACCAGGTCTACAACGTTCGATGAAGGAATATTCGGTGGATCCCGGAAGTTTAGGATAGTTTGTTATTTTATCTTTACTATAAATAGATCGGGGCGGATCAGTTTAAGGCATACGATCTCCACTAACACTCTCGCATACTTTCACTTTCTAGCTCATTGCAAACAACACACTTGTATTCAAATTTCGTTGTAACACTTAGTCGATCCGCACCACATCCTGCACTGTATCCTGATATTTGAAGCAATAGAAGAACAAGGCAGCTGCGATCGTCAGCTCCCGAGGTTTTATGCCGGCGATCTAGATTGATCAAGGGCTTTCCTCGTACATCTCGTGTCATTTACTTTACTTTTGCTCATAGTTTGATCTTAGATACAGCTCTATATCCTGAGCCGTATCCTAAAACTGTTTTTGCAAATAACTCAATTAACATATTTTTGAACACATTCTCTTAGCACACTACCTCACTTAACTAATTTGATCACTTAATTGCTTCGGTAATTTTTGACCAAAACACTTCTGCCAAGGATCGATGATCTATTCGACCAACTGCAAGGTTCAAGCTTTTACTCTAAGATCGATCTTCGATCTGGATACCATCAGTTAAGGATACAAGAGGAGAGTATCCCGAAGACAGCCTTCAGAACTCGTTATGGACACTACGAGTTCCTAGTTATGCCGTTTGGGTTGACAAACGCACCTGCAGTGTTCATGGATTTTATGAATCGAGTTTGCAAGCCGTACTTGGATAAGTTCGTGATTGTGTTTATCGACGACATTTTGATTTATTCAAAAACAAAGGCTGAGCACGAACAGCATTTAAGAGCTATTCTGGAGCTGCTGAAGAAGGAACAGTTGTATGCCAAATTCTCTAAGTGCGAGTTTTGGCTACGTGAAGTCCAATTTCTCGAACACGTGGTGAATGGAGATGGAATCCACGTGGATCCAACCAAGATCGAAGCGATCAAGAATTGGGAAACGCCAAAGATGCCAACCGAGATTCGACAATTCTTGGGTTTGGCTGGCTATTATCGAAGGTTCATTGAGGATTTTTCGAAGATCGCTCAACCATTGACGCTCCTCACGCAGAGAGATAAGAAGTTTGATTGGGGAATCAAACAGGAAGAAGCGGTCCAGATATTGAAGGATAAGCTCTGCAATGCGCCAATCTTAGCACTACCGAAAGGTACAGATGATTTTGTGGTCTACTGTGACGCCTCACGTCAAGGATTGGGTTGCGTGTTGATGCAACGCCAAAAGGTTATTGCTTACGCGTCACGCCAATTGAAAGTGCATGAAAAGAACTATACCACACACGATTTGGAACTTGGCGCAGTGGTTTTTGCATTAAAGATCTGGAGACACTACCTTTATGGTACGAAATGTACAATTTTTACAGATCATAAGAGCCTACAACACATATTCAACCAGAAGGAGTTGAATATGCGACAGAGACGATGGGTTGAGTTGTTGAATGATTACGACTGCGAGATAAAGTATCATCCAGGGAAGGCGAATGTGGTCGCCGATGCCCTAAGTCGAAAAGAAAGGATCAAGCCCATAAGGGTTAGGGCTTTAGAAATGATTATCCAAACCGATCTTTCCTTGCGCATTCGTGCCGCGCAAAAAGAAGCTCTCAAGGAAAGAAATCTTGAAGAAGAATATCTCCGTGGGATGGAGAAGCAATTGGTTCCAAACGAGGAAGGAACATTATGTTTTGAGAAAAGGATTTGGGTTCCTCTGTTTGGTGGTTTAAGGAAGGTTATTTTTGATGAAGCTCACAAATCGCGGTACTCTATCCATCCAGGAGCGGATAAGATGTACCAAGACCTTAAAGATTACTACTGGTGGCCTAGGATGAAAGGCGATGTTGCTGTTTATGTGAGCAAGTGTTTAACGTGTGCTAAGGTGAAAGCGGAATACCAGAAGCCTTCAGGACTTCTGCAACAACCAGAAATTCCCAAGTGGAAATGGGAACAAATTTCCATGGATTTTATTACAAAGTTGCCAAGAACGCCAAGAGGCCATGACACTATTTGGGTGACAGTGGACCGATTAACGAAATCTGCGCACTTCTTACCCATCAGGGAGAAGGATAATACGAGCAAGTTGGCTAAAATTTACATGAGAGAAATCGTTACGCGCCATGGAGTACCTCTCTCAATCATCTCTGATAGAGACGGAAGGTTTGTATCAAGGATTTGGCAATCCTTCCAAGAAGCTTTGGCTCACAATTGAATCTGAGCACTGCGTTTCACCCACAGGCCGACGGACAAAGCGAACGGACTATTCAGACGTTGGAAGATATGCTGAGAGCATGTGTTATGGATTTGGGAGGTAGCTGGGATAAGCATTTGCCACTAGTTGAATTTTCATACAACAACAGCTACCACACCAGTATTGGTGCCGCGCCATTTGAAGCTCTTTATGGCCGCAAGTGCAGATCACCGCTTGTTGGTCTGACGCAGGTGATAGACAATTGGTTGGTCCTGATATGGTCCAGGAAACCACAAATAAGATTGCACAGATCTGAGATCGCATCAAGGCGGCTCGTGATCGTCAAAAGTGTTATGCGGATCGAAGAAGGAAACCTCTAGAGTTTGAGGTAGGTGATATGGTATTATTGAAGGTATCACCCTGGAAGGGTGTGGCACGCTTCGGGAAGCGTGGGAAGTTGAATCCACGGTATATTGGTCCGTTCAGAATTATGGAAAGAATTGGGCTAGTAGCATACAAGCTGGACTTACCTGCTGAACTGAATGGCGTTCACGATACATTTCATGTATCCAGCTTGAAGAAAAGTCCAACGCAAGATACCGTAGTCATTCCCACCGACGAGATTCATGTTGACGACACGCTCCATTTTGTCGAAGAACCTGTTGAGGTTTCGGATTGGAAGGTGAACAAAACCCGCCGGAGCAGTGTCAAGCTCGTCAAAGTCAGATGGAATGCCAGACATGGTCCTGAATACACCTGGGAGCGTGAGGATCGGATGAAAGAGAAATACCCCCACTTATTTCCCAAGAACCCTGCGACTAGAAGCAGAACCTAAAATTTCGGGACGAAATTTTTCTAACGGGGGGAGAATGTGACAACCCTCACTAAATCAGGTATCCGTACGACTTAATTAATAATTAATTACTGCTTAATTACTGTGCTTACCTGAAATTGTGGATAAACTGCTACTTGAATTACTGATACATGTACATACCTGCATCATACTTTATTTACTGTCAATACATTATTTACATGCTGAACTTTAGTGACAAACATGATGCACAAAAGCACAGTAGCACAATGAACGGATAACCTATTGAACATGCTGATATAGCCAGCATCAGGCAGTCACTGCCTCTAAGGCCTGTATGAGCCCGAGATAGTTTACCACACTAATAGTGAGTGTAGAGATACAAGGGTTGTAGAACTGCGTCTCTAGGAATAAGTTACAGTGACAGGATGTGCCTAAAACGTACTCTAAGTACAAAATTCAGCATTTTAACTAAAAATTCAGCATTTGGTTAACTAATAAAGTGCCAAAACATGAGAAAAATATTACAAGACACTTTCCAAAGTGTCGGGAATAAGTTGTGTCACTAAAATTAATAATAACGACACTTTAAAGCTTTGTTAAGCGCTTTAACGGATTACTATCCAACCGAACAACCGGACTTTACCCGGAACATGAAAATATTGCCATTTACATTGTTTATCTTTTTCTGAACCAGTTAGGGTCCCTGAATACCCTAACACCCGCTATAACACACAACACGTTAGTAACCGGGTTAATCCCTAAACTAACTTAACTTAACTAACTAATACCTAATGTTTAGTTGAAAACCAACCGGATCAACCCCCTTGTACCATGCATGATTATTTTAATCACTCATGCCTAATATCTAGAAGACATGGAGACCTTTGGTTAATAAACTCTAACTTTGCCTATAAGATCAAGACTAAACACCACATAACATTCATACACACAATTCACCAACACACACTCTCTCCCTCTCTTCACAAAGCTCTCGGCCGAACTCCCCTATATCATCCATCCATTTTTCGATTTTGTTCAAGCTATTCCAAGAGCATACAAGTGTTGAGGATCACCTACAAGGAAGCTTGGTGCATTCGGAAAGCAAAGGACCTCATCTCATTTCTTTTATCCACTCATTCTTCGACTAGAATCTTCCCTAGCCTCGAGCTAGTAGTAAGTTGCTTGAAACACCCTCTCGATCTATTTCAAAGTGGTTAAAATGATAAATGACGGTTAAAACTCGTAAACACACAAGATGAAGTGTTAAAAGTCTACTAAAATGTTAAAGATATTGGTTAATAGCACAAGGGTTGTGTAAATCTTGTAAGATTTGTTTTGTGTAGTTATTTAAGGCCGATCTATGTTGTGGTAGCTCGGATCATCGTCTAACCCGGATTGGTCATGATCATGGATCATGACATAGAGTTTGTTTAAATGTAACAAGGGTTAAGTGATGAAACTCTACCACACACGAATCCTGAACTTGTGTAAAAACGATTTTTCTTATGAAATAGTGTTTAAAACTAGTAGATCTACGGATCTACAAGCGGTATTTTCAAAGGACCAAGTGTCAAAGAAATCATATTTTCCGAAACCGGATCTTACACAAACAAGAATGATTTTTAAAACACACAAGTGTGTAAACACTTGTGTAACGCTAAGTTTCGACAAAGAACTAGTTTTGTCAAATTTTACAAGAAGTTGTAAAGATGGAATTTCTTTAAAAGCGAGGTTTTTGCGAAACCGGATTGATTTATATAAAGATCCACTAAAAGTAATGGGATTTACTTCATAGTTTTGGAAAAACTACAAGTTCATGTGATTCTGGCGATTTACATATTTATTGACTAAGTTTGATGCTTTGAACATTGTTTTGATTGATAAGAAAATTGTTGGTTTGATTTATAAAAGAAAATGATACGCTTGAAAGCGTGGCCACGTCCAGTTACAGGGGAGACTCTGGCGAAATTTTTCCAAAAACCTAACACTTAGAAATATTTTCACTATAAGTGTTAGAAATACAGTTTGACTTGTTTTCAAATTATAGATTTCGCCACGACTTTATTTACAAAATATCAGAGGTGGGATTTCACAAAATAAAACTTGATAAATATATATTTAGTATATGTATTTTTCATAACGTCACTTGTTATGTGTTTATGATTATTTTGTGAAATATACAAATATTATTTTTAGGGTAAAAATAATATTACCGTGTTAACGACTCCAAAATAATACGATCGCCTTCGCAATAATTATTTAAGTTACACCGGTAATTATTATTACCACTCGATCTTTAAAACGTAACTTACGCATTTAAGGAAATATTTATGAACGCGTATTTTTGTCAAGGTATTATTTTGGGAAAATTTTATGTATTAAAATATAATATTTTTGGGAAGAATATTTATATTTTGGAATAAGAAGTAAAATATATATTAAGTGAGACTTAATAATATATTCCGAAGCTATACGAACGCTCATGTATTAAATCCCCCATCCTTGGGAAGGAAAATAATTACCAAGTATATACAGAATGTAAACACGAAATAGTTGTCTAACTATTTCCCAAAAACTTAAACCATAAAGCTAAGGCACGGTCGTCCGTCTAATAGAGTTAGTACGTGTAGGTCGTCGCACAGCTGCTTGATCAGGAGATATACTTGGTAGAGACGCACCACTGTGAGTTCATGTCCCCCTTTTCTCTTAACTGTTTTCAGTTTTCTAAACTGCGGGGGTGAAATACATGTTACTTTGATTACGAATACTTTATACATGGTATGGTTAGCGTAAGGAGGTTTACTACTTAGATCATGTGAGTGGGTAGGCGGAAACTTGAGGCCATTAATCCTCAGGGTAGGACCGAGGGGCAGGAGCGGTAGATCTATCTGGGTGTAGCGAGCCCAGCCCCAGGCCCAGCATAACGGACCTCGGGGTGACTTTGTACCCAACGCATAAATCTGCTAGGTTTGAGTCTTCCTACTTGCACTTCACACATATCAATGGCCTTGCAAACCATTGGTGATCTCTTTTTCCTTATTTGCTACATACCAGGGTTTTTTTATACATACAAAGGTTTATTTACTCACTTACACATGAACTCACTCAACATTATTGTTGATTTTTCAACTTACATGTATTTCAGGGAATTAAAAGATCTGGCGCGGTATGTTATGTTTTCCCGCTGCAAGGTGTTACGAGGTCATCCGGGTTTAGGGGATGTGACTCTTTCCTGGACGAGTCACAGTCCTTAAACTGTGTTTATGTCAAGTTAATGTTTGTGAACAATGTTTTATGTTGTTAGATTTTAATTCACGTTGCATGTGTCAACGTCTTCAGACAATGTTGTTGTATTTGGTTTCTAAAACTTAATTTAATGGATGATCTTGCATGGTTTTTATTTCATATAGCTTTGTTATGGTTAAGCTATGGTATTAAGAAGTCACACCAAATTAACCACGCTTCCGCAAAGCCAGGGTGTGACACAATCGGTGTAATCTGCATCACAGCGGGCAGTGCAACAAGGGCCGTTGTCAGAGATGTCACAAGCTGGGCCATGAAGCCAAAGATTGCAGGAGCCCACGTCCTGTGAACCAGAATCGCCAACAACAACAAGCTCCACAGAACCACCAGCAGCAGCATCAGCAGGGAAATAAAGGATGCTTTCAGTGTGGCGCCGAAGGCCACTTTAAGAGGAACTGCCCCCAGCTGAACCAGAATCAGAACAACAACCACAGGAACGGGAACCACAATGGAAACAACAACGGAGGCAACAATGGAGGTAACAATAATGGCAATGGCGCCCAAGGTCGGGTGTTCGTGATTGGTCAGGGAGAAGCAAGGAACGATCCCAACGTGGTGATGGGTAAGTTTCTTCTGGATGATTTCTTTGTTACTGTTTTATTTGATTCGGGTGCCGATACTAGCTACGTGTCCTTAAAAGTTAGCCAAATGCTTAAGCGCACTCCAACACTTTTGAACACCAAACACACGGTAGAAATAGCAAACGGTAAAAGTCTTGAAGCCACACACATAGTTAAGGGCTGTAACCTCGTCCTAGCTGGTCAGACCTTCTCCATCGATCTTATTCCTATCATTCTGGATAGTTTGGACGTTGTCATTGGAATGGATTGGTTGTCTCGACACCAAGCAGAGATTATTTGCAAGGAGAAAATTGTCCGTATTCCTCGTCCTGGTAAAGAACCCCTCGTGATTCGTGGCGATAAGAGTGGTGCTGTTGTAGGCATCATCTCTTTCCTTAAGGCCCAGAAGTGTTTGCGAAAGGGCCACACCGCTATTCTAGCCCTCGTTTCTGATTCATCCGCGGAAGAAAGAAAGATAAAAGACATACCTATTGTACAGGACTATCCCGAGGTATTTCCTGAGGAATTACCTGGTCTCCCGCCTCATCGCCAAGTCGAGTTTCAAATCGAGCTAGCTCCTGGAGTAGCCCCAATAGCTCGTGCACCTTATCGACTTGCTCCGTCAGAACTTGAAGCCACGCAACTACAAGAACTCTTGGTGTTGGTGCATATTTGTGACAACAGCTTAGATTTGGTCTTTGGATATCTTGTAATTAGTTAAACGATAAACAGTTAGCGGGTTTAGCTTTGTATTAGTGAGATAATTGAGTTTGGGCTAAACTAAACCCACATTGGGTGATGGGGGCGAATTGGGCCTGTCCAATTCGCAGCCCAAGAGTGTTTAACCTAGCCCAGTTGTAACCCTTGTGTTATATAAACAAGGTTAGACATTAGGGTTTAGGTTAATCAGCCAAAACAGTATTTGTGAGAGAGAAATTTCGTGAGAGCTAGTCTTGGACGAAATTAGGTTGGATAGGGTTTTAGATTGATTGTAATTCCTTGTGATTGATAATCAATAGAAAACCCAGATTGAAAGTGAATTGTTGTTTCTGTTTCTACACGTTTCTGCTTATTCTGATCAAGAGGATTCTGCACTATTGATCGGATTGACAATTCTGTTGAAGATTCATATACATCAAGGGGACCTACAGTTGGTATCAGAGCATTAGGCTCTTGAAGGCTCGATTCAGAATTGTTTGCTGCAGAAACAGGGAGTGATTTCGAAATTTTTGAAACCTGAAAATTAGGTTTTTTGAAGTTTTCGAAATTTTTGTGTGTTTGATACTGATTTTCGAAATTGTTTGGCTGTTTTGATATTCTGGTTTGTTTATTTGCTGTTTTGCAGGTTTTTGAGACTGTTTGGTTGATTATCTTGTAGAATTTTGGCTGAAAGACTTGAAGATTCGAAGACTGTTCTTCGTGATCTTCGTGGTTTTCCATCTGTTCTTCATAATTTTCGAAGTTATTGTGCTGATTAGGTTTTCTGATTTTGCAGATTTGTGTTAGCAGAATCCAGAAAATCATCAAAAATTTCGAACAGATTGAGTTTCCAAAGTTACTGGGCGAAATTGGTTGTACTGGCGAAATAGACTGATCTGCGAATTTAACCAGCAAACTTACCGGCGAAATTAAATCCAAAGGAGAATTTGGTAACCGTATAATTTTCCACAGCGAAATTATTACGGTTTTCGGCGACTTTACTGGTCGTCGTAATAGCGAAATTACACAGCGAATTTGGGCGAAATTGATCAGCGAACTTGGCAGCAACTTTATCAGCGAACTTGAACATGACAGCGAAATAGACCAGCAAATTTAACTGACTGACCAGCGAATTTAATTGCCTCCCAGCGAAATTAACAGCAAATTTAAAATCCAGCAAATTTAAAAAGGTGGAATTTCCATTGGCAAGCGTCGATAAAATTTCAGTGTTTTGCAAAATTGATCCGTAGCTCGTTTGACGAAACCGTTTGCGCCGTTGAATTCGTGTGATTTTTAGGACAAAAAAAAAGAAACCGCCCAAGATGATGAAGGTGTAATTTGGTAACCACTGTTTTCGGAAAAATTTTATACGATTTTTGACATTATATATCATTGGATTCGTCTTTTCGAGACGATTCTAACGGTGTAATTTAGTAACCACTGTTTTCGGAAAAATTTTATACGGTTTTATCAGTCTGTTACGTTAAAAATGTCGAACATATCTAGTTTGAATGAGCTGTTGAGAATGGAGCATGAGGTTGGCACTACCAACAAACCGCCTAAGATGATGAAGGTGGAAAATTACTTGACTTGGAAGGATCGTTTTCAGTCCTTCATTCAATATCAGGATACGCGCATGTGGATATGTATCGAAGATGGGTACACGAACCCTACACACGACTTTGAGGGCAGACCACGTAGAACAGCCTATGTGAACATGCAAGATAATGATAAAAAGATGTATGAGGCTGAAAAGAGAGCCTTGGCTGCAATCAAAATGTCGTTACCTGATAGCATCAAGCATACCTTCAAGAAGTACACTAACTCAAAGGATATGTGGGATGCTTTGGAGAAAAGATACGCGGGAAATGCTGATGTCAAGAAGAACAAGATTGATCTACTGAAGAAGCAGTTTGCTGTTTTCAAGTACATGAAGCATGAGTCACTTGAAGACATCATCACTCGTTACTACCATCTGATGTCAGAAATGGAAAACTATGAGATCGATTGCTATTCTGACGTAGAGAAGAATGACAAGCTACTCGATGCCTTACCTACCAAGTGGGATATCTACACTCTCATGATCAAGGGTGAAGCAGATTATGAGACAAAAGAGCTTGAAGAGGTTGTTGGCAAGCTGAGAGCTTATGAGCTCAGCATGAAGAAGAAAGATACTGGATATGATCAGGTTCAAGATCCAGCAGTTTACAATGGGCTTACATCTTCTTCATCTCACAACGCTTCTAGCGACTCTGCTACTGCGTTTCTATCATGTGAAAATGAGCAGGTTATGGTGAATGAGGATGGTGATGTGTGTTTTGTTGCTGCTTAAGGAAATTCATCAGGAGCAAAGAAAACATCAGCTTCTAAGCAGAGTAGTAGTGCTAAGTCAATGCCTATGAGTGTGAAGTATGCTAAAGAACATTTGGCTCTACTTGCTTCGTTTGTTACCTCTTATGAAAACTACATTCAGGGAAAGATTTCTGATCCTGCTACTTTAGATGAAGACTATGATCAGATTGACCCTGATGATCTTGAGGAGATGGATTTGCAATGGCAAATGGCCATGATTTCTAGGCGTGTGAAAAGGTTCATGAACAGAACAGGAAGGAAGTTTGTAGGGAGAAGTGTTGGTTTCGATAAGACCAAAGTAAGGTGCTTTAATTGTCAAAGTTATGGGCATTTTGCTAGGGAATGTCAGAAACAAAAGCAAAATAATTCGAGTCAGAGTTCAAACAACTCTAGCTCAAAGGCCTTGATCTCTACAGCACGAGAAGGTTCATATGACTGGAGCATTCATCTAGAAGACAATGAGAATGCCACTCAGGCATTCATGGCAGAGATAGTGCCTATTGATGATAATAAAGCTACTGAGGGAGATGCTGAAGTGAAAGTTGATGCTGAGGTGAAGGTTGAGAATCAAGCTGAAGAAAAGATGGCTGATCAGACATCAGTTGCTGCTGAAGATGAAAAGCAAAAGTCTGACCATGAAAGAGAAGCTGAAGAAAAAGATGCTAAATACAAGAGAATGGAAGCTCAGCTTGCGGCTCTAATGGCCAACCTTGATAAACAAACAGGAGAGGTAAAAACTAATTCTGTGTGTTTAAAATGCCGTGAACTACAGGGTGTGTTTAAAATGTCGTGAACTACAGGGTGAGGTTGACAGGTTGTCCACACACAACCAAAGTTTGGTAAGCGAAATGTCTAACATAAAAGAATCAAACTTTTTCGCTAAAAGAAATGAATCTCTATACTTGAAGAAAATTAAAGGTTATGAAACTGAAATTGATTCTTTAACCTGCAAACTAAATGAAAAACTTCAAGTCATAGACTTAGCTCATGACATGATGGCTGAGAAAACAAAAGAGATTTCTGAAAAACGCAAAGAGTTGACAGATGCACAACTCAAAATTGTTGAACTTGAAAAGAAGTTAGGACAATTCAGGGATTCTACTTTTGTCATGAAACACATGATGAGTGGGTTAAAGAAGAGTAATGACAAGACTAGTGTGGGATTCCAAGGCTTTAATGAAGTCCCACCTCCTCTTAGTCATGATTATTCATTCCTACCTGATGAAGATGAGCTAACCAATTTTATGTCAACAGCACCAAGTAGTTCCACCTCAAGTCAAGGAGATGAGTTTGAGAGAAGTGATGCTAAGAAGGATAATTACAGTAAACCTGTTTTGAAAAAGAAAACTTCACAACCTAAGAATAAAAATTCGACTTTTGCTAAAAAGATAAATTTTGTTCAAGGAAGTGACATGAAAAACGAAACAGCTGTTATTGAAAATGAATCGAACGTAGAGTTTGCTAAAAACAAAAACAAAGAAAATTCTGAAACTAAGCAAACTGAACCAGATTCTTCTAAAGCATCATCATCAAAGCCTGAATCTAGTTCAAAGGCTTCAGATAAGAAGTCTTCGAAAAAGATGTCGTGCTTCAAATGTCACACCAAAGGACATGTAGCTAGCTGCTGTCCTAACAAAAAGAATGAAGCACAAGCGAATGAGAGGAAGAGAGAGAAGTCACCAGAGAAAAGTGGTGATAAGCAGGAGAGGGAGTCCAACTCTCCAAAGAAATCTGCTCCTAAGCAACCAGAGAAAGTTGTTGTTGGTGTGGATAAGGCTGAAAAAGGAACTCCACAAGTTCCTCGATTTCAAAGAAATCAACCTAGATTTCAGCCTAGATCTCCACCAGGCAGATTTGAGAGACCTAGAAGCAGTTCACCAAGAATGAACAATCAAAATACAAATAATTTCAGAAGTCAAGGTCAATATCAAAATCGATACCAAAATAATGGTGGTCGAAATTTTTATAACAATGGCTTTAGAAATTACAACAATAATGCTTTTTGGAATCAAAATCAAAATTTCCAAAGGTCAAATAGTCCAAACACACATAGGAACCCTTAGGACCAAAGACCTAGTGGAAATCAAAATCAAATTCCAACAGGTTTACGATCCAAGACTCCAGTTAGGAGTAATGGATATTGGATGGATGTTCCGGTGGTTGGTGAATATGGACGACCCAACACCATTAAGGCTTGGGTCCCCCAATCTAACTAATTTTTTGGTTGGTGTGTGCAGGAGCTGCTAAGGAGGATTATCAACTTGTGGTATGTTGATAGTGGCTGCTCCAGGCACATGACGGGGGATGCGAGGTTGTTGACTGAATTTGAAGATTATGATGGAGGACATGTGAATTTTGCGGGTGCTAAAGGTGGTAGAATTACTGGACGAGGAAAGGTGACCAATGGGAAGATCACACTGGACAAAGTGAACTATGTGGAGCAGCTTAAACACAATCTGATGAGCGTGTCACAAGTCTGCGACAAGGGTCACTCGGTCCATTTTACCAAGAATGAAGCATTAGTGTTGAAACCAGGTTTGGAGATACCGGACGATTGGATAGTGATGCGAGCGCCAAGGAGAAATGACACTTATGTCATGGACATGGGTGCTAAGGATCCAACTGCTGTGGTGGCGTGTTTACTATCAAAAGCATCTGAAGCTGAATCAATGTTGTGGCACGGACGCATGGCCCATATTCACTATCGAAAAATGAATTACCTTGTGAAAAATGAGCTAGTGAAAGGGGTTCCAATGCAGAGGTTTCAAGTGGAAGACAAATGTCTTCCATGTCAAAAGGGAAAACAACATAAGAAACCTCACAAGTCTAAAACAGTAAATTCCATAGATGCCCCTTACGAATTACTTCACATGGATTTATTCGGTCCAGTGAATGTGAGGAGCATAGGTGGAAAGTACTATTGTTTAGTTGTCACTGATGACTACTCACGTTATTCATGGGTTTTCTTTTTAGGTACAAAAGATGAGACGGCAGAAATGTTGATAGATCTTTTTACAAAATTGGAAAACGTCCATGATGCAAAGATCAAGAGGATAAGGAGTGATAATGGCACGGAGTTCAAGAATCGTATTCTGGATCTCTATTGTCTTCGCAAGGGAATTGAACATCAATATTCTGCTCCTTATACGCCTCAACAGAATGGAGTAGCTGAGAGGAAAAACAGGACGTTGATTGAAGCCGCTAGGACAATGCTTTCAGATTCTAAGCTACCGGTTCTTTTCTGGGGAGAAGCTGTGAATACAGCTTGCTATGTCCTAAACAAAGTTTTGACTGTTAAACATTTTAACAAAACTTGTCATGAGTTGATGTTTAACAAGAAACCAAACTTAGAAGGCTTTGAACCATTTGGATTACCCTGCACCATTGTGCGTAATAAAGATAAACAAAAATTCAGTGAGGTGGCTGACGATGGCTACTTTCTAGGTTACGTGCCTGGCACACCGAATAAAAGGGTTTTTAATCTAAAAACTGGTAAAATTGAGGTTGTGTTTAATGTTGAAATTACTTCTTACAAACCTCAACAGTCAACGAGTGGACCTGCTATATTATATGATTATGAAAGTGTTTTTAAGTCATCTAAAATTCCTGAGTTTTCCAATGCAGATGAGTCTCAGCTGATTCAAACAGTGATAAGTGGAGATGATGAAGGCGAGTTCATGCCTAGATCGAATGTTGATATGACAGATGCTCGGGAAACTTCCCAAGATGCTGCTGATACTGATTCAAGTGACAGTGAACCCGAACCCAATCAGGGAGAGGATTTCATTAATCCGTTTGCAAATCAGAACATTCAGGGGGAGGTTGGATCAAACCTGGGTGATAATCTAGAAGTCGATGCGGTTGCTACTACACGAGCAAATAGAGATCATCCAGTTGACATGATACTTGGAGTCCTACTGCAGGTGTTCAGACGAGAAGAAGCATAGCAGCGAATACTGGTTTATTTGTGTCGATTGAGAAGACTGGGATTGTGAACGAGTGCTTGTATAGTTGCTTTATTTCCCAAGAGGAGCCGAAGAACATTCATATGGCTCTTAAAGACAATTCATGGGTTGAAGCTATGCAAGAGGAATTGGCCCAGTTTGCGAAGTTGAAGGTTTGGGAGTTGGTTGATCTTCCTAAAGGTGAAAGAGAGATCGGCACTAAATGGGTGTTTAGGTGCAAGAAGGATGAAAGAGGTATAGTCAAGCGAAACAAGGCTCGATTGGTGGTCAAAGGTTTCAATCAGCAAGAAGGGATAGATTACAATGAAGTGTTTGCACCAGTGGCAAGGTTGGAGGCAATTCGTTTGTTTCTGGCTTTCGCAACTTTCAAGCGCTTCAAAGTTTACCAACTAGACGTGAAGAGTGCGTTTCTTTACGGGAAAGTCCAAGAAGTGGTGTATGTCTCACAACCAGATGGGTTCGTTGATCCAGATTATCCAGATCGGGTGTACAAACTTGATAAGGCTTTATATGGATTACATCAAGCTCCCAGGGCGTGGTACGAGACACTGTCTACACATCTGATAAAGAATGGTTTTGAAAGAGGTCAGATTGACAGTACACTGTTCATCAAGAAGAAGAAGGAAGATTTTCTGCTGGTACAGGTGTACGTGGATGACATCATCTTTGGGTCATCTGATGAAAGCATGTGTAAAGAGTTCGAGCAGGTGATGAAGAGCAAGTTCGAAATGAGTGCTATGGGTGAGCTGTCTTACTTTCTGGGATTACAAGTTGAACAGAAGGAGGATGGGATGTTTATTCATCAAACAAAGTATGTGTATGACATTTTGAGTCGGTTCAAAATGAATGATTGCTCTACTTCCAACACACCCATATGTGAAAATCACAATCTTGGCCCAGATCATGAAAGTACTGAAGACGTTGATCCAACTCAATACAGGGCAATGATTGGTTCTCTAATGTACTTGACTGCTTCAAGACCCGACATTATGTTTGCCGTATGCTTGTGTGCCAGATATCAGGCAAATCCAAAAGAGTCACACATGAAAGCAGTGAAGCAGATTCTTCGTTACTTGAAGGGGAAACCTAAACTTGGGTTGTGGTATCCAGCTGATAGTGATTTGACATTTGTTGCTTACACTGACTTAGACTTTGGAGGATGCAAGTCGAACAGAAAGTCTACAACAGGTGGTTGTCAGTTCTTAGGAGGCAGGATTGTGTCTTGGCAATGCAAGAAGCAATCTTGTGTGTCTACCTCTACGTGTGAAGCTGAATATATTGTTGCTGGAAGCTGCTGCTCTCAGGTTCTCTGGATACAACAGCAGATGCGCGATTACGGTTTGGATTTCACTTGTACTCCTATTATGATAGACAATAATGCCACAATTTCAATAACTAATAATCCCGTGAACCACAGTCGCACAAAACATATTGACATACGTCATCATTTTATACGGGATTGTGCTGAAAAGAGATTAATTGAACTTCATCGAGTCGACACAGAAGATAACATGGCAGATCTTTATACTAAAGCATTTGACAGTGCTCGCTTTGAACATTTAGTCGAACTCAACGGGATGAGGAATCCTGAATAACTGGTTTTTCATAAGAATTTTTGTAAATAGTTTACTGTTTTTCATAAAAATCAAAAACATAAAAAAAATTGAAAAATCAAAAACATAAAAAAAATAGAAAATCCAAAATGAGTTATCACTGTGTGAAAAAGAAGAAATGATAGTACATCAGCAAGTTAGACTGTCACACTGAAACTGAAATTAAATTGCTTAAGGTGTGATAGCAGCTTCATCATACGATGTACCAGTAGGCAAAAAGCATGAAATAATCAACTTACCAATGTGATATAAACATAAATGCACTGAATATGAGTGGGGAACACATCAGTGGTGTATGGTTTAATGACCTTAATTCTTGCGTTGATAGATTGCGAAAATCTGAAGTTTTGGGTCTTTATACTGTTATTTCATCTGGGATATCTTGGATGTCTGTCTGTTTAAAACTAAAATTGTACATGACCCCAGGAAAGAAAGTTACTTGGAATTAGCTCATTTCTATTTGAATGTCTGTATGTTTTCCCGATACACACAATTTTGATCTGATTCTGAAATCTTCTCTGAAAAAAGTCGTGTACCTCCTCTGCTGCATCCAGATATATGCTGACCTGGAGGTGCTAGGCAACGACAGCTTCTGCTGCATCCAGATACATGCTGACCTAGCTGTACGTTGTCGCGCTATAGATCTAATACACCCGAAAGAGGCCCTCAAGTGCCCAAAAGAAACCCAAGAAACCTATATCAAACTGAGAAAATCTCGTTTGATCTGTATATTATACCATCTCTGCTAAAGATCTATTCTGTTCTCTTCTCAACCTATTCCCAGTTAAGATTTCAGAAATCTGGATTGGACTTGTGAAATATGTGGTAGGGAAGATACTTGCATGATAGAGTGTGTTGTTTATATTTCCAGGATTTGATTAGTATTTATTTGGGTGTTCATGGTTAAGCAATTAAAACATGATAAAACAGATTATATGCAGACCTAGACGCAGTCAGGATATCTTAAAGGATGACATCAGTATACTCACCTACTACGATGAATCTTTGTGCATACCTTGATCGCGGGGGTATATCCTGAAGTGGGACACACTAGTATATCAGTAATAAAATTACCTTAACGTATCATATGGTAATGGTACTTGAAATGTTCATGTATTTTGTTTAAGAGGATAAACAATACTGGTAATCGTCTTGAACTACTTTTCACTAAAACATTAAATAAAGAATAATCTAATTGTGTGACACAGTTTGATTATGCTGATATGATCTTCTTACCAGTGATTCTCACAAAAATAGAGTGTTTATTGCTTTTGTATTTACTTGCTTTCAGAAAATATAAAAATCCAAAAATAGTGTCTTTTTCTGTTTAGAATTCTTAACGTACGGAAAACTGTTATTCTTGGAGGAATTGTTACCAATAGGGGGAGACGGTGTTAGAAAGTGAGTTCAAAAATTTTTAAATCATGCAGGTTCTTGTGTGTTGAACAAAAAGTTTTGCGTGTTGGTGAAACGTTGAAATTGCTTCATCTGTGATACAGTTAAACTATCTCTTGAAAAATAATAATTTATTTAACCTTGTTGAAAAATTCTTATGGTTTCTCGAGATGTTTGTTTTATAGTACACAGATTGAAGCAGTATGTTGCTGAGAAGTTGCTGTGAAGATGAGAGTTTGATTGGATGCATGGTAGAACCTCCTTTCTATATTGCAGACAAGATTGAAGAGTTTGAAGATTGTTGTGCAAATGCTAAACTGGAGTTTACTCAAACACTAACGTGTTGAAGATTTGGTGATTGGATGCATCAGCTTAGGGGGAGTCTGTTGCTGACAGTCTGTTGCTGACAGAAGCTATTGAAGCTGAAGCTATCCAAAGACCAAAGACAGTGCAAGATTACTTGAAGATTGCAAGAAGACCGAAGATAACGTTTTGACTGAAGACAAAGTTTTTATGAAGCTATTGTCAAGGGGGAGTTTGTTGGTGCATATTTGTGACAACAGCTTAGATTTGGTCTTTGGATATCTTGTAATTAGTTAAACGATAAACAGTTAGCGGGTTTAGCTTTGTATTAGTGAGATAATTGAGTTTGGGCTAAACTAAACCCACATTGGGTGATGGGGGCGAATTGGGTCTGTCCAATTCGCAGCCCAAGAGTGTTTCACCTAGCCCAGTTGTAACCCTTGTGTTATATAAACAAGGTTAGACATTAGGGTTTAGGTTAATCAGCCAAAACAGTATTTGTGAGAGAGAAATTTCGTGAGAGCTAGTCTTGGACGAAATTAGGGTTGGTTAGGGTTTTAGATTGATTGTAATTCCTTGTGATTGATAATCAATAGAAAACCCAGATTGAAAGTGAATTGTTGTTTCTGTATCTACACGTTTCTGCTTATTCTGATCAAGAGGATTCCACACTCTTGATCGGATTGACAATTCTGTTGAAGATTCATATACATCAAGGGGACCTACACTTGGAAAAGGGTTTCATACGTCCTAGCTCTTCGCCTTGGGGAGCTCCAGTGTTATTCGTGAAGAAGAAGGACGGTACCTTCAGGATGTGTATAGACTATCGCGAACTTAACAAGGTAACAGTGAAGAATCGTTATCCTCTTCCACGCATTGATGACTTGTTCAACCAGTTGCAAGGGTCGAGTTATTATTCTAAGATTGACCTAAGGTCAGGCTACCATCAGCTGAGAGTCCGGGAGGAGGACGTCTCCAAAACAGCATTCAGAACTCGTTACGGCCATTACGAGTTTCTCGTTATGCCTTTCGGATTAACGAATGCACCTGCAGTTTTCATGGACCTCATGAACCGAGTGTGCAAGCGTTACCTGGATAAGTTTGTCATAGTGTTCATTGACGACATCCTGATCTATTCTAAGAGTCGGGAGGAACACGAGCAACATCTGAGGCTTATTCTGGAACTTCTTCGAAAAGAGCAGTTGTATGCCAAGTTTTCGAAATGTGACTTCTGGCTTCGTGAAGTCCACTTTCTAGGCCATGTGGTAAACAAGGATGGGATTCATGTTGATCCATCCAAGGTTGACTCAATCAAGAACTGGCCTGCACCCCGCACACCAACAGAAATCCGCCAATTCTTGGGTTTGGCAGGATATTACCGAAGATTTATCAAGGATTTCTCCAAGATTGCGCAACCCCTTACTTCACTGACTCAGAAGGGTGTCACCTACCGTTGGGGTGATGCACAGGAGTCCGCATTTCAGCACTTGAAGGATAGACTTTGTAGCGCACCTATCCTCTCATTGCCTGAAGGCACGGACGATTTCGTGGTTTATTGAGACGCTTCCATCCAAGGACTTGGTTGTGTGCTGATGCAACGTGACAAGGTCATTGCCTACGCATCATGCCAACTTAAGGTTCACGAAAGGAACTACACTACACACGACCTGGAATTAGGAGCAGTTGTTTTCGCGCTTAAGATGTGGAGACATTACCTGTACGGTACCAAGTGCACCATTTACACCGATCACAGGAGTCTTGAGCATGTCTTCAAGCAAAAGGAATTGAATATGCGACAACGCCGATGGGTAGAACTCTTGAATGATTATGAATGCGCGATCAAGTATCATCCGGGCAAAGCCAATGTTGTGGCCGACACCCTCAGCCGAAAGGATACCATACCTAAGCGTGTACGTGCGTTACAGCTTACCATCCAATCTAATCTTCCCGCTCAGATTCGCGATGCTCAGGCTGAAGCATTGAAGGCTGAGAACATCAGTGCTGAGTCCCTGTGAGGATCGAGGCAACGGCTAGAACAAAAAGAAAACGGTGCCTACTATGTTAACGGACGCATCTGGGTTCCACTTTATGGAGACTTACGTGAGCTTGTGATGGATGAAGCACATAAGTCTTGTTATTCAGTACATCCTGGTTCGGATAAGATGTTCCACGACCTAAAAACTACATACTGGTGGCCTGGTATGAAAGCCAGCATAGCGACCTACGTCAGCAAATGTTTGACTTGTGCGAGGGTCAAGGTCGAATACCAGAAACCATCAGGCCCACTTCAACAACCAGAGATACCTAAATGGAAATGGGAGCAAATTTCCATGGATTTCGTTACTGGCCTACCCAGATCTCAACGCGGAAATGATACCATTTGGGTGATCGTGGATCGACTGACCAAGTCTGCACATTTTCTGCCTATCAAATAAACGGATAAGTTTTCTACTCTAGCAGCTATCTACCTAAAAGAAGTAGTATCAAGGCACGGAGTGCCAACCTCCATCATTTCTGATCGGGACGCTCGTTTTACCTCTGAACTATGGCAAGCTATGCATAAGTCTTTTGGCTCACGATTAGACATGAGCACCACTTATCATCCACAGACGGATGGGCAATCTGAACGCACCATTCAGACTCTCGAAGACATGCTTAGGGCATGCGTGATCGACTTCGGCAATGGCTGGGAAAAGCATCTCCCGTTAGTGGAGTTTTCGTATAACAACAGCTACCACACCAGCATCCAGGCCGCTCCGTTTGAGGCATTGTATGGACGTAAATGTCGATCACCTCTCTGTTCGGCAGAAGTTGGTGACAGTCAAATCACTGGCCCAGAACTCGTAGTAGATACGACAGAAAAGATTGCTCAGATACGACAACGAATGGCGGCAGCTCGTGACCGTTAGAAAAGCTATGCCGATAAGTGAAGAAAACCACTCGAGTTCCAGGTTGGGGATCGAGTGCTACTCAAAGTCTCACCTTGGAAAGGTGTAGTTCGTTTTGGCAAACGAGGCAAACTCAATCCGCGTTATGTCGGACCGTTCGAAATCATTGAGAGAATTGGCAAAGTGGCCTACAAGTTGAACCTACCTGAAGAACTCAGTGGAGTTCACAACGTATTCCATGTGTCAAATCTGAAGAAGTGTCTGTCAGATGAGACCCTCATAGTTCCTCTCAAAGAGCTCACAATCGATGACAAGCTGCGATTCGTCAAGGAACCAGTAGAGATTACGGATCAAGACGTTAAGATCCTCAAGCACACCAGAATACCTCTCGTCCGAGTTCGTTGGAATTCCCGTCGTGGCCCAGAGTATACCTGGGAACGAGAAGACCAAATGAAACTCAAGTATCCCCGGTTATTTAAGAAAAGTGCAACCATTACTGAGACTGAAGCTACTGCAGAATTTCGGGACGAAATTCCAAATCAACGGGGGGATGATGTGACACCCCAGGAAAACCAGTAAACCACACAACTCAACTAGCTTCCTCAGTAACCACGTGCTAAATTTCGGGATGAAATTTTCTTAACAAGGGGAGAATGTGACAACTCTCAAAATTTACATGTAACCGTACAGTTTATTAATGATAATAAAAGTACTTGATGACTGTGCTGAATCATTTAACTACTCTCCGATTACTGTGTTATAGTTACATGTGCGTGTTAGCATACTAGTAGTATACAGAAAAGTTACTAAATGGTCCGGTATATTTTCCTATGTGTTAGGAATTAATTGTGTTACAAAAATATATGTATAAGACGCCTTACGGAGCAATTAAACAATTTAACGAAACAGTGTCCGACCGAACAACCGGACATTACCCGGGACACCAAATATTTGTCAAACACATTATTTAATTATTTTTGGCTAGTCATGGTCCCCGTGTACCATAACACTCACTAGAAATATACTAACTAATATATGTAACTATTACTTGAACTTGAACTAATTTTGATCAACTATCCATCAAATGTTACACATAACGCCCCCCCCCCCCATGTGCAAACCGTCCCCCAAGAGGGGCCCCACCAAGATCATCTTAGATTCTACTAAATCTTCTCAAATATTTTGTGTAAGACCTTGAGTGTTGCTTTGAACAAAATATGATGATTGAGATTTGAGAAGATCTTACACACCACTACATATCTTGCACTAGATCACTCTCTCAGCTCACTCCTCTCCCTCTCATTTTCGGCCCTCCATAGCAGCCACCATCACCACCACTTCACAACCATAAACATCCATCATCAAGTTTCATTCAAAGCTTGAAGTTCATTCATGGAGGTTGCAAGTTGAAGGACTTTCTAAGGAGCTTTGTTCTAGTCTTTTTCATCATCTTCTCTCTACATCTTCATCACTAGAATCATCCCTAGCCTTGTGCTAGTAGTAAGTCCCTTCACACCATAGTTTCATCTTGTTCTTTGTTATGATACTTAGTAGGAGGATGATAATCAAGTAACACAAGAAAATGAACACTAAAAAGATGAACATGAAATTCTGCATAGAAACCCTATATAAAAAGTTTGTATGAAGTTGAAATCTGGTTGGTTTAGGGTTGGTTAAAGCATGATTGAGATTTGAACATTAAATCCTCGATAAACCATGGTTAGGGTCTTTGATGATGCGTTTTTAGTAACTTCTGCAATGTAAACAGCAAGCTGAGTTGTATTTCCAGCCAACTTCAACAGGCTGTAACTGGACCGTTTTAAATTGAAAAACAGATTTTCTGAAGCCTAAAATGTGTATTTTTGAATACCCAACAAATGGCACTGGAATCGTAATTTTTCGAGATCGTTTACTATTTTTAAGGGACTGTTTTTGGACAGCAGCCCAAGCTGCATTTTTACTGCAGAAACAGTGCGTCGTATTCAAGGTCATAACTTGAAACCTGAGTAAAATCGACTCATGGAATTTTTACAGTAGTTGGTCACCATTGTCACGATGACCCTCCAACTGGAATTTCGTCAATCGGACTTGCAAATAATTTTTAGTGAATCATTCCGTAAACTGCAATCAGAAAGTGACAAATCTGATTGCAGTCGGTAAAATGATTTTCTGTAAAACATTGGTAACGAACTGGACCCCGATATTTTTACACAATAAATTTTGGAACATATAGGACCTTACAAAATTTGAGAATTTTTGAAACAAGTTAACTATTTTATTAAAATCCCTGAAAACAGCCCAGTTTTGAATATAAAAGCTGAAACGACATAAGTAGTGATTTTGCGTGTCTAAATGTCGGGTAGGCTATCTGAGAATAATCTAACATGTTATATGTCAATAAAAGTGCTATGTGCAATGTCGTATGCTTGCTTATGAACGGGAATAGATGGGAGGTTACATGGGCATAAACCGCTAAAGTGATGCATGTTATGTGTTAGATGCGTGTAGGAATTTTATGCTTATTTGAAGTCACTAATAAATTTAGTGGTAATCATATTAGGACGTGATTGACCGACGTTGACTGTTAGCTATCCTTGAGAATCTAACCGAGCAAACCGAGGTGAGTTCACACACTTTCTAAGGCATGGGATTCCCGGTGGTTTGGGAATGGGTTAAAGAATTTAAAACTAAATCTACATATCCTCCTTGGGTAGGATGCCAATATTACTCCTGCGTATTCTCCTTGGGTAGAACTACGTACGTTCATCCTCCTTGGGTAGGACAACAACCTTAAAACTTACTAGATAAAACTCTATCATAAGTCCCTCATTTTTATATCGACTTAATCGCCGAGGCCAATGGCGAGCGGGTCATTAGTTAATAGCGCTATAAGGTTTAACAAACCTCACACCGTGCCAGTCAGACGGGCGTGTACAAATGGACTATGGCAAACCGTCAGTGATGATAGACACTGATGTAGGGCACAACTTATTTGCGTTAGTGGTCGATATGGTGCAGTCTAGTGGTTCACATGGGGATGCCCCCACTAATCATGAATATGGTTTGGGTAATAAGGAATGAACTGGTTAAACATACTTTCAACTACGGGGTAACCCCCACGGCAATTACGCCAACGAAAGACAAACCACGTTTTCAGAAACAACTTAAAACTAATCAACCAACCGTGAACTCACTCAACTATGTTGTTGACTCGTTGTTACATGCCTTACAGGTCGCTAGATGCTTATGGATCTTACACGAGGAGGAGGTTGTTGTGGGATACGGACTGTCATGTTCCATAATAAACACTTAATCCTTTTGAACTTATTAAATCTACGTTTTGGATTTTAAACTTATGGACTATGAACTTATATTTCGGGTTTTACTTTTAATGCTTCCGTTGTTTAATTCGAACTTAGTTAACTAGCTTTGGTCACCAATTATATTGTGGTTGGTTTCATTTACTTAATTACGTTGTTCAATATGATTGGTGGCTCGATCCTGTTCACGTCACGCCTCCAAGCAGTGGTACTCCGCATGGTGGATTTTGGGGGTGTGACATTAATCTAGTTCTTGGTCTCAAGGTTTCTAGGCATGTATCTTGATCAAACCAATGATTATAAAGTCTTACTCATAAAACGTCGACGTGATATGCTTTGTGTTTATATCTTTTTTTTTAACCATAGATCAACTGGATTTTCAGCTTACTCCAAAGGGCCAACATATGTTGTTTAAACCCCTCAAGAAGATATGGTGGTGTATGGTAAAAATAGATTTCTTGAAAAAAAAATCCCGAGAAGCCTAGTTTGATTGGTTTGCCAGTATTTTTTTTTTTTTGCAAAGATACTATGTTTTTCATAATTTCAAAATATTAGGTTAAGGGTCATAACATATATTTATAGAATACTAGCTTAAGATCCCGTGTGTTACACGGGTTGGTAAAAGAAATTTCTTCATTAATACCGCTGACATTAAATATTATACTTTTATACACGTTAAACACAAACGAATATATTAAGACTACAACGACAAATTGAAATACATGAATACGCAACGATCACAATTCGTTGAAAATATCTTTATAAACCACATTAGTTGTTTTATCTGAAGGTTTGTCGTTGTCAAGTATTGGTATTTTTACTCCATCTCGTGTTTTTACCCTTGATAAAGCAACATACAATTGAACATGAGAGAAGACAGGTTGTTTCAAGTACAAAACAACTTTAAAGGTGGTCCAGTTTATTTTGTCATAATTTGAAAAGCTTTATAAACTACATTTGTCGTTTTATTAGGAGGTTTGCCGTCGTTGTCCAAAATCAAAAGTTTAACTCCTTGTCTGGTTTTTACTCTGGATAAAGCAACATACAGCTGACTGTGGGTGAAAACTGGCTGTTTCAAGTACAGACCAACTCTAGACAGTGATTGGCCCTGGCTCTTGTTGATTGTCATTGCGAAACATACAACCAACTGATATTGTCACATTTGAAACTCAAATGGAATCTTTTTATCTAAAATTCAAAAGCTTAAACTGAAATGCGAAATAAAATAAAACATTTAAGTTATTGTGCCCTCTAAATTCACTATTAGGTAAACTTTAAAGCCATACCTAAACATGAAATATATCAAATAGGTAATCTTTACACTACTGCTCAAGGTCTTCCAAACCCGTTGAATAGAAAACAAAAATTGTTGACAGGTCAAACTAACCCATTTTGACCCGTATAGCAAAAATACTCATCAAATATGTAATGACTGTAGGTACTACATTATGGGCAGACACCGGGTCATCCTAATAAGTATCAAATGAGATTCTTTATAGAACTATAAAACATGTAAACTTTTTTTCTGAATTTTGAATAATATAAGGTCACCCGGTAAAAGAGCTAATGGAAACCATATTTCATAATTTAAAACAGTACATATAAAAGAAACAATGACTTGTCGAGATCTTCAGATTGTTGAGCCGATTCTCAGTCTAGGTACTGCTAGAGAATTATGTGGTCATCTTCGTGCATAACTCATACTAAATAAATTTGTTACCATATATGATAAGGATATGACCCTGAAAATAAAATTCCAGTTAAGTTAGATAAGGTACAATTTACTAAGAAAATAAGTTTTCACATAAGAGAAAAGGCAATATACCTGAAGTGGCAGAGAGTATGAACACTAATGTGGACTTTAGAGGTGCAGAAAGATTGAACTTGACACTTAAACCCTAATAAATCTATTTCTTGTAGGAAGGCCATTGATTCAAAGTATACATAGGAAGGATTTAGCAAACTAAACTCACTTGACATTTGAATCCTTAACACCCTTTTACATGAAAGAAAGAATTGACACTTGAATACTTAAGGATCTGTGGTAGAACACTTTACTGGATCACGGGTCAGTTTTAGTTCCTTTTAATCTCATAATCTCACATGAGTCAAATCAGCCAAATCTAAAAGTTTAACTAACAAGAGGACAGGTCAAACAGGTTAAAGGTTTCCCAATGTCTATTTCTAGTGCATAAAAAATCCTGAATCTTTCTATATAAAAATCCAGATTATTATTGTAAAAGTATTGTTTTTATAACCATAATTAGTGCATTAGTTGTTTATAAAAATAACACCAAACATACTCGGTATGAAAAAAGAAAAAAAAATAATAATAAAAAGAAAGATGAAAAAAAGGTTAGCAAGTCAACCCAACCCGGCTAAAATTTATCCATACCATATTCTACCAGAACCTATTTTGACCCGTTACCCAACCTGCCCACTAATTATAATTTAAATCACTTGAGAACCAACAATTCTTTCAAATAAAAAACCAACTTACTTTGACTCTAATACACTCAACTTTAGCATCTTGAAATCCGTTACATCAATACGAAGTCTGTAACATAAGAAAAATGTAAGCTAGTTGCTTTAATGTTGTATGGCTTGTTTTTTTAATTATAAGCACAATCACAATATACATAGCTTTCTCTTTCTCTATATTAGTGTCTAAATTAACTTAGTTTAAATAAATTTTGGTTTAAAACTACTATTTGCAACCATTTGATCCAATACTGCAAAGATATATTAAAAAGTGGTGATGCACTTGGAACCGACACCTTATCTAATGAAACTGATCCGTTAACGCTGACATCATCATCATTATCAGATGCAACTTTTGAACCCTCTACAAATGTAGCAAAAGATAGTTATATTGTTTAAAAAACGAACATTAAAGTTTGCATGTTAAATATTAAAGTTCCATCAAACTCACCCTATGACTCATGATTGAGTTATCTATTTAAAGGACATCGGCATCATATATTAGCGTTTTATAAATGAATCAAAGTTTATGTTTATTGTTCTTGTTTTAAAAATTATGCAATTTTTTCAACAAAAAACACCAAAACGGCTGCTTTTTTCCGACAAAAAAACCAAAAAAATGCCGTTTTTTGCTGAAAAAAAACTGCCCGAAATACTGTTGTTTTTTTTAACTAAAAAGTGCCCAAAACTCTGCATGTTTTTTCGTGTAAAAACTACCAAAAAATCTGCAGATTTTTACAACTAAAAACCCCCAAAAACTGCATGTCTTTTTTACTAAAAGCTGCCCAAAACTCTGCAATTTTTCGTGTAAAAACTGCCCAAAACTCTGCAGATTTTTGCGACTAAAAACACCCCAAAACTGCATGTTTTTTTGCTTGAAAAATGCCCAACAAAATGCAGTTTTTTTTTGACGAAATAGTGCAGTGTTTTAAATAAATTTTGCAGACCGGTTTTTTCTGCATGTTTATTTCTGCAAACCAGTTTTTTTCGACGAAACTGCCCAGCAAGTTTTTTCTGCTTTCGACTAAAAACTACCCAAAACTACATATTTTTTGGACTAAAAGCTACCACTTAAATGGGTTGCAGGTTGCTCAAAGTCTATATTCAATGGACACACACGCCTTAATCTTTCTATTAAAAGAGTTAGATTATAATTATAACTAGCGGGGTTGCCCGCGCTACGCGGCGGGTATTCGGTCGATTTCGTTTTGGCTCGTTACATTCGGTCGGTTTTATTTCGGCTCGTTAGGGTTTAGACACTTGCAATAACAACCAAAAGAGGAAACATAAAAAATATATGTTATATTAGAGCCAACTCGGTTCCGCACAACGCCTCGGAAATTTGGTTGATTTTGTTTCGGCTCGTTATAATTCTGGCGCTCACTATACCAACCGAAAGAGAAGACCCCCAAAAAGGTTTATCAAATTTGATCAGACTCAGTCTTAAATCAAATTTAGAGAAAAGTGTCCGTATAGTCCCCGTGGTTTGCTCCGTTTTCACCTATTGTCCATACACTTTTAAAATTATAGCTATAGTCCTCAACTTTTGCATATTCGTTCTCAGATAGTCCCTAGCGTGAATGTGGGTTAGTTTGAAATTTTGTAAAACAACTTATTAAAAAGTTATATAAGGAAAACAAAATATATTTCAACTAATTATGTTATCAAAATAACCAAATGAATTAATTGAATAGTAAAACGCTTGTGTCATAAGCGACATTTTCTTGATTGGCAAAAAAAATATGGCTGAATAAAAATCATGAAAATTTTTGTGGTGAATATGGAAAACTTAAAAAGTCTACTATATTTGCAACTTCAAAATGTTATAGTATATAATTGTAATAGTATTGTTTTAGTAATCATAATAATGCATTAGTTATTTATATAAAAAAAATAGAAAAAAAGGTTAGTGAGCCAACCCAACCCGGCCGGTTGTTAGCCGTACCAAAATATAACCCATTTCCACCGGCACCCGTTTTCCAGCTCAACCCACTAACTACTGGTAATTTTCATGCCCTGTAGCGTAGTTAAATTTGTGAGATAATTTAAAGAGTTTTAAGAAGTTATGTATCACATACACGTCCTCAATGGCTTACCATCTCCCTTGAACCGAGTCAATTAGGTGGTGAGGTATTAAGAAGGCTGATACTGAAGCCTGAAGAGAATCCTCTGCTTGGCCATGCTGGTAAATGATGTAGCTTTAAAGTTGATTCTATCCAGCTAATACTTGGCGATTAAACTATTTCTAATGGCATGCCTACACCTCATTTAGTTGACTTGTTGATGAATGACATACATTGGATAAGCTCCATAAGCTGCAGCATACATACTTGGGTCATTGAGTGGCGTCATCGCGTACTCATAGCCATCATAAATATGCCCTCCATAGTATAGTGTGGCCTGGCCCACCGGTTCCCAAAATCGTTTCTCCTCTGCAAATTTTTATATAAATTTTGAGAGATCGGTTTAAAGAATGTGTAAACGTGACATCCTCCGTTAACATAAAAGAAATTAATAAAATGGTCAATGTTTTAACGTAGTCAAAGATAAATGATTCAAACGGGCCGAGCAGGTTTCATCGGGTCAAAGTCGTCTATGTTCATGTAAATGCTTATCTTATCTTAAATCATTTTATTTAGAAGAAGTTAATATGATATTTAGGCTAAACTAATCAGAATCAGTCGAATTCAGTAATCCATAGACATCGAACTTACACTTGAATCCGCGTAGAGCCAAACCAGTTTCGAATTTTGATTTTTCTTTCAAGCTTCAAGTCTGGTGATTTTTTTAGGTATGGCCGAAATAAGAACGATATATATTAATAATCAACTAACTTCAAATATGAGGATCATGGACAACAGAAAGACCAACCTATATTCTGCCACATCTATATCTTCTCATCTCATTGAGTCTAACCTTCAACCACTTGCACCTTGAGCAACGGTGGTGCCATGTCACCAGCCCACTGAGCATTTGGAATTTGAGCAGATCATTGGTCACCCATACCAAGTGCACCTGCTGCAGGAACTGCCACATAATCATCGACATGTTCAATTACCAGAGAATTGTGCAAATAATTGAGCATTTTAGTGGAAAAAGTTACTAAATTTCATGCCTCTAACGCAACAATAACATCAAATATCGTCTACTCGCCAAATCTTCGGTTCACATAGTTGTACCCAGACGTTTTTATAATATTCAACTTGAAAAAAGACGTATATCAAAGGAAAAATCAAAGTGACTTTTACTCCAAGCTTCAAAATTAATGCCACGCATATGCTTGTTGAAGAAGAACAATTTTTTTTGTTCCTGTGCCTGTGGATGGAAATCAAATATCAATAATATCCTGATGCAGATTGTTTCACAAAATTTCTAAATCTATTTATAAACATGCGAATAGTAAGATCATGGAACAGTGGATCCCTCTGTACTATTGATTAAAAAAAATAAATAGCAACATCATGTGCTTTGGGATCTTACAAATAGCTTAGAATGTTCTCGATTAATATAATGTATCCCAAAACTGACCCAACCTGTAAGAAGCGGGTCAATTTGGGTGAGTTTTCCTTACCTTGTGGCTTGATTTGGACAACTCTAAAAAGGTGTATCAGTCAAACGGGTCATGTAGATTATATTACAAATGATAGAAGAGGTCGCAGAAAACCACCAGCTATCAACATTAGAACAAAAGGGATTTTTATTTTTTAAGACCTTACCGACCCTGCATACTACCATAGTCGAGGAACTGGCAGCCACATTACCGGCGAGACCACGTTTGGTAAACCATGATTCTGGTATTTGTGACAGCGCGATGCTGCATATTTGTGTATTAAGCAAACCCGTGTATTGCATCTCGCTAGATTGCTGAAGAAAATAATGTTCCCGAAACTTTAAATAAAAAAACTTAAACCATGAATAATAGATTATATTATACAAATAGCTTAGCATATAACTTAGAATATTCTCGATTAATATAATGTCTTGCAAAACTGACCCAACCTTTAAGAAGGGGGTCAAATTGGGTGAGTTTTCCTTACCTCGTGGGTTGATTTGGGCAACTCTAAAAAAACGTATCAGTCAAGCTGGATTTTGGTCTCTAGATGGTTGATGATCGGCCAACACTTAAACTTGTCATGACAGAAGCTTTTGAATCTTTCCTTAAGACATACATGTACAACAAAGGAGGAACCATCATACATATAATTAAATACGAAGCTAGAACAGAACTAATTCTATTTACTCGTAAGCACTTAGAAGAAATGAAAAATAGACAAACCTGGATGACAAAAGCAGTTATGATCAATTGACAGGGTATAGCAGCATATGTTTTCACTTTTTGTGCAGAAGTGATTATCATTAACTCAACTCGACTGAACTCTCATTCCTCTAAACAGACATTTAATCAACACTTAGGGGGGCAAACTTTAGGGATCACTATCAAACGTTTAACATCCCAAATCTGGTTAATCGACTATAAATCAGGTTAATTTCAAGAAACAATAAATAACAAATGTAGAACACTACTCAATGGAGTGTGGCAGCAACTGAGAGAACAATTCAAATAAGCGGTTATATATTCCAAACTAACAAATTTCGAGTCTGATTAAAATTGAGTGGCATTAGGTTAGAAAATTAAACATATAATCATTTTAATTGACAAACAGAACAAACCTTATCCAAATTGAACTTCTTTACTATAATATATTTATTAAGAACAAACCCTAGATCTATGATAACAACCAACACAAAAAGGCTTCAGACGATTAACGATTAGATTAACTGAATACCTAAATTTAAGAATCAACAGAATGCTGGAAGTGAATAACTGCGTCCTTTTTTATCAATCTTTTTCAGCCCTTCGACAAAAAGATAGAACCAGGATTCAAATGATAGATCTTAGTAACTTAATTCGCCTACAAAGCATCCGAAAATAGTATAAAAACATTCGAAAAACAATTATCAAAATTGAACAATTAGACAAATTAGTTCAATGTAATCTTTAGCGATTGAACATGTAACACATCATAATCGGAAATAGAGTGCTCATATTAATCAAGTAGCAAATAACAAAGAGAAAATTATTGACTTCTGTTACACTGATTCTGTAACAGAAAATTATTCACTACTGCAAGTTATTCTATTGAGATTACCATATTAATCAATAGTGTACCCACCACAACTTCCTTCATCTTTGACTTCTGTTACAGCACCTGATTCTCTCCAATCTATTGATTCCGACAATGAATCACCTGATCGAAAAGCATACCGATCACTCTTAACAGAGGACAACTTCTTCATTGCATCAACCGTCTTGACACCATTATAACTTGCACGGTACCCTTCATTAATCAGGTCAGCGAACTTGATGAGTCTTGAATGCCAATATCATCAATCCCCTTTGTCATTAAAACAACATTAGCTCTAGCCTTTAGAAGCTTCTCAGTGAATTTAAATCGCCTTGCTTAAACAAACATAGAACCGAAAATCCTAAAAAATGAACTTTAATATGTTTTTTTCTAACATGAGCTGCAACATCCATTTCACAACCCTAACCGTGTGAAACACCACCCTGCCTTTTGAAAGAAATCAAATTCATCATTACAAAATTACACAAACTGTAATCTATTACCTAATTAATTAGTGACAAAGTATTAATTGGTCAAAAAAGATTAAAGCTGAAAGAATGAGGGTTTCCCTAAAATTAAAAAAAATACATTCAGATCACATTTTCATAAGAACCTCAGTTCACCATCGAGTTGCATCAGGCATATAATATGGGTATATGTTATAATTACCAGAAACAAAAAAAAACCCCTACTTTTTCCTCCGATTTAAGAGAAATCAAATTATAAAATACATAATCAACAGTTTTGATCTAAAAGGCGAACAAATCGCACACTTCATAAACCCTAGGTCATAAATCAATCTACCGATTCAGTTACTCTAACCAATTTGATAGAAAAAAGAACATATACATCAGATTATTGTTCAAGATCTAGATGAAATCGAATAATGAAAGCGTACCTTTGGAATCGCCCAAGTAGAATACAGAGGGATTTAGGGTTCTTGATTAGAAAAAGCTTCAGTTTCAATTAAATAGGAGAATAAAAAAGGAAACTCATAGGACGACCGCGTGAATGAAAAAGAGAAGAAATCAAAATCCTGCTCAAAACCAATTATCAGCCTTTAGAGCATGTCCACATCATCAAAATGATTGGCTAAGAATAAATCTTGTGGCTTAAGAGAATTCATTTAGTATAATAGATAGATATTAGCATGTGTATCACAAAAAAAAACAAAAAAAAAAAAAAAAACAACAGGTTAAGGGTCAAAACATCTATTTATAAAATATATTAGTTGAGTCAATGTATAACACGGCTAACTAACCTAGTATAGTTATATAATAATGAATAATGAATGTTAAAAATTTTAACTATTAGCCATTGAGTGACAACGATCTCAACTTAAAAAATAACCGGTGCTGATCCCATCTTTTCACATATTTTAAACAAATTGATATTTGCTAACAAAACCTTATTTTTTTTATCCCCTTATCGTTTTTATTTTATTAAAAGTTTATTGATTTACAATATGTAAAATTGTGGGACCACTGAAACTGAATATGTATAAGACCGTGGGGTATGGTGGGGCGGGGGTTTGGGGCATGGGTTGACACGTGGAGTTCGAACCCCCCGCTGATGAGTGACGTGTCTGTGGGGTACGTCGGGGCGTGGCTAGCCCGCGTGGCTTGGCCAGGTTTATTAAAATAAAAAAAAAACCCTAAAATTAAAAATACACACAACATTTAAAAAAAGCCAAAAATTTTATTAAAAATTCCTAAAAATTACAAAATTCTACAAAAAAAAGGATTATAACAAAAACCTAAAGCGTTAGGTAGATTTCGAAAAGAGCGAGCTTGTCAAACGGCTTCCGCTCCTTGCCCCGGAACTCGATGTTGGCGACCGCCGCCCGGTCTTCGTGACTTATCTCACCGCCCGGGACGTTATCGTAGTAGGCTTTAAAACGATCGAGTTTCGGTCGTAGCTCGCGCCACTTGTGTTGGCACGCGTTTAAATTGTGTCGGTCGTTTCCCACGTTGTGCCGGTAGCTAGCGAAAGCTTCCGACCAGTAACGGGTCTCACCGGGTTGGCGGCCCTTCATCGCGTCCACCACGCTCGTGACAAGGGCTAGCTCTTCCTCGTGCGTCCAAGAGGCCATCGATCAAGTGTTTGTGGGTAGCGGTTCGGGTAGGTGACTTGGGTTGGGGTAGTGATGTGGACAGCCGGTGGGGTTGGGGGTTATATAGCGATGTGGACAGGTGGGTGGGTGAACCGTTTGGCTTGGCCAAACGGTTATGTTTTAAAATTTAAACATGGCCCGTTATGCCCTAGCCAACAAGTCAATAAGAGCCGGTCACATAGGACCGCTAGGCATGCCCAACGCCCGGGCTGAATCCCTCCGCCCAAGGGGCCACGCCGAAACCCAAACCCACCCGGGTAGTGACTTGAACGTTTTCAGCCAACCTACGCCCCAACCCCGCCCCATACCTAATAGTCTAAAAAAAATAAGAAAAACAACTAACCCCACCGACTTTCTCTGGCTTTGAAACCCTAACCGGCAAATATGAGCGGGGTGGGAGCATGGTAACGATTGGTGGTAGCGTTGACGGTGTTCAACAGCCACCGGAACAGAAACAGGTGATCGGAATTTGAGAAACATTGATATGCAAACATCATCAACTTGCTGACACTCTAAAACCCTAGCCAACAATGGCGTTACTACTCTGTTTCTCTCGATCTTCTCGCAATCTTCACCGTCACGTCTCACTCGCAATATCCCAATCCATTTTCCCTCATCTAACCAACCCTTCCGGTAATCACTGTTCATCTAATTCCAATTCGAACACACAATTGTACATCCCAAAGTTCCACAATTCCAGGTTTAGCTACTTCAATTGGATACAAGTAGGTCAAGGTTATGGCATTTCTACGTCTCCGCATAGTTTCAGGGATCTAGAAAAGGAAAAACGTGACAAGCGTCCTTCTGCTTCGTGGATTGATCTGCATTTGCCGCAAATTGTACGGCCGTATGCGCATCTTGCTCGCCTCGACAAGCCTATTGGGACTTGGTTACTTGCTTGGCCATGTATGTGGTAAGATTAGTGGTTTCAAAACCGGCTTGCATTTGGCAAATTGGATTTTAATAATCCAAAGTAACTCTTTTCATTCATCTTGTTTCAAACATTCCTATTGAGATAAAATTCGTCAATTCTACTTTTCCGTTGGCGTGGGATTGGCCTTGGCAACGAAAGATAAAGTTAGGAATGTGATTGGTCACATTATTATTATTATTATTATCCGCTTTGGATTGTTAAAATCCAGTTTGCCTTTGTGTTTTTAGATTGATTTGGTTGCGAATGAACATCTTTTCCTAATTAATCTAGGTCGATCACATTAGCAGCATCCCCTGGACACCTTCCTGATTTTAAGATGATGGCACTGTTTGGCTGTGGAGCCTTTCTGTTACGGGGTGCCGGATGTACTATCAATGATTTGCTTGACCGCGATATTGATACAAAGGTTTGAAGATTTTCTACTTTTTGGTTGTGGTATATGTATATGCTGAATACAAAGTGGCAGGTTGGATAACGCGTAGAAACAGACCAATTTTGAGTATGTTTTGAAATGGGCAAGATCGGGCTGGTTGACCCGTAAATGGTTTATAAATAGTGCATTTGTTAATTATTATTACAAATACAGTATTGCTACATTAATACTTCAAAGTATGCATTAAAAGTAGACTCTAGACGAATTCAACTGGTTTGACTTGTTTTACTCATTATAATTATAATTACTACACGGAGTCGATGGTGGTTGTTTGGGTACTTTGAATCTTAATCAATAAGATTTTTGTCACCACTTGTATCAAGAATCAGAATCTTTATCTACACATGTGTACCTGAGTAGAATTAAGGGCGTTCATGTGCTGCAAGCTGTATAACATCCATGTTTTCTTGGTGGACATGGCATTTTGGTTCTATAGGATTATTTGTTTGTCCTTTTCATATTCTACGAAATAATTATCGGCTTCTTTGTGACTCAGGTGGAACGAACAAAGTCAAGACCAATTGCAAGCGGTGCCTTGACACCATCTCAGGGGGTTTCTTTTCTTGGTTTACAATTGCTTTTGGGTCTTGGTATTCTTCTCCAGCTAAACAACTATAGGTTTGTTTGGCTAAAATTGACTTCACTATAGTTCTAATGTTTCTATCTGCATATTAATCTTAAATATTAATTTTCTTAACGGGATGTTTCGTTCCTCTATAACAAAACCTTTATATTGTGCATTCGAGGGTGCACCTGCAACCTATAGCATAACATTTTTCTACTATAATGAATGATATTCCTTTCTTATGTTGTTTATATGTGATTTTTTTTACAGCATCATATTGGGGGCTTCATCTTTGTTACTTGTCTTTTCATATCCCCTTATGAAAAGGATTACATTTTGGGTAAAATATCTATTTTTGTTTCATAGTGTGTCTTATTTCTTTTTGGTTCTGCTTTTTTTTTTTTTTAATTCTTTGGAACTTGTTCAGCCTCAAGCTTTTCTTGGCTTAACTTTTAATTGGGGAGCATTATTGGGATGGTCTGCCATTAGGGGAAGCCTTGATCCTGCTATCGTGTTGCCGCTTTATCTTTCTGGAGTATTTTGGACACTCGTCTATGATACTATATATGCCCATCAGGTAAAAACATCTACTTTTGTGCACAATATCAGTAAATATTCAAAAAGTAGAAATTGGAAGTTTATATGGTTAACCTTGAGGTGGGCCCATTTACCTATGAGTTGGTCAATTTGCGATGTTTATTTATATCTCAAATGAATCAAATAATAATAAGTAGCTAAAAGGCAAACCGGTCAAGGTGGGGTGAAAATCACAAAGGTCTGTTCTTAACGCATACAAGATCCTAATTCGTTTTATTCAAGAATTTTGATTTTGATTTCTTCTGTAAATATAGTTAACACGCTGATTCTTTATTAAAAGTTTATAGAGGGGCCATCTAGTGATTGTGGTCAACTTAAACCTGCTCGTCTTGCCACCTCTAGCGTTTATCATGGCGCCCATACAATTTCCTTCTCCCAAAGTTATTGTCCAACTTTTTATTAACATAATAATCTAGAATTCTATAAGACAATTTATTTATATTTGTAACTTAGGTAGTTATATTACTATAGCCGAACATATTAGAGTAGGATTAAGTGGACAGGGATGGTTAGTTACTAAAACAACCTGAACTGTCATTTGACAGTTGTTGGCACCAAGAACAACTGTTCCATATCCTATTTGAATTAGTCTCTGCAAATTCTATCTTGATTCTGATCAAACAGGACTTCCTACTTGTTTGATCTTTCGACTCTTATTACTACTTACATTACCACGCTTCTGCCAAGACTTTTTATTGTTAGTTTGTCTAAATATAATTGTATAACTTAGAGCATTTTCGTGATAAAACCCACATACCTCCAACATATCAGCAACACCCACAAAATTACCAAGCTTTTCACTCTACCACAATTACACTCATCACCCTTAGTTATAAGTTCCTAAAAACTGGTATTCAGCTAATAACTAAAAACTGCATCAGTTTCACGTTCCTAATACTTTGTTTCTTTGATATTTCTTGTGGACAACAAGATTGGGACGGCGTGAGTAATATTATAATGACAAAAGGTATAATATTCAAAACTTAAGTTCTCAAAGAACATAAAGGAGAATAGGGAAAACTTACTGAATAAACCCTTTGGATATTATCAAGTTTTGTTGTGTCGAGTATCGGAGATTTGAGTTTTAGTACATGTGCCATTTATTAGCCAATTGATCTTTACGTGTGCCGATTACATGCATCCAGGATAAAGAAGAAGATAAGATAGTTGGAGTGAAGTCTACAGCCTTAAGATTTGGGGATTCCACAAAGTTGTGGGTCAGCGGATTTGGAATCGCTTGCATTAGTAGCCTTGCACTCAGTGGCTTCAATGCAAATCTTGGTATTACTTTACTCCCCGTTTAAATTATCTGGACAAAAGGTCTCAACCAAACAGACCAGACCCGTACAAGATCCGTTACCAACTCTTTTTCTGTCCATCAAGTGACAAAGTTTGACTTAACACATAATTTAAGTAATTTTTTTTTTCAGTATCAGTAATCAGTTATGTAGTAATAAGCAAATAGGCTATTTACACCTGATACATCTCTAAAACTGGAAATGTTGCTTTTTTAATGGTATATGAAAGTGTAGGAATACTGTATAATAATGTACTTATACAAGCACGGCCTTGCTTTCAATCAAGCAGGATTGCCATATTATGTGTTTTTGGCAGCAGCATCTGGTCAACTAGCATGGCAAATTTGGACAGTAGACATATCCTCTGCACCTGATTGCAGTAGAAAGTAAGTGAAATAGTACAGAACGCATAAACACTTTTACATAGTGCTGACCAGATATGGTGGAAGAGATAAAGAGCTGCCTCATATATCACACTCAAAGCAACATGTATTGGTGTTTATGAAACATTCGTACATAATGATATGATTTGAGTTCATATTCCCCCTAATATGGTTTCCCCTTGTTTCTTTTATGTTTTGTTGTAGATTTGTGTCAAACAAGTGGTTTGGAGCCCTCGTGTTTGGTGGCATTCTAATGGGCAGACTATCATCATAACAGTTAGACCAGACCCGTGCGGTTGAACCCACCAAATTTTTGAAGGTGTTTGTTATTTATAGTAGACCGACTAATAAAAGGAGGGTCGTTCAATAGAGAATTTGTTTTAGTTAGAGAACTCCAAGAACAAGTGGTTAAAAAGTGGTATTTGTTGTTGTAACGGTAATAAATGTTACAGAACCGTATAATTGTCTCTGTTATCTCTCACTACATCTAATAATCACTACGTACAACTGCTAACGCTGTTCTCTTGTAATTTTGATTTGTTGCGCCAGTCCGCCCGATGTCACAATACGTGTTTTGGTTGTGTTTTATACTCATTTGTTAGCAATTAAGTTTCTTTGGTCATGTGGTTATCTTTCGATGCCTGTGTTGGAATAAGCCAATCCATCCCGCTCTTTGGATTGGTCATTGGTTTCGTCCTGTCTTGGACTCATCAGGAGAGGGGCAACAACTCTCAACCAATGGAGGGTTCGTCGCATAGACGTCATTCGGCATGTACACCTTAATCCGCTAAAGTCGTCCTTGATAAAGTCCTGAACTAGCCAGTAACCTAAGCGTTCAAGTACAACCATAGTATAACGATCTTCGAACACTTGGCCTGTAACACTCTCCCATCACTATTTCTGACCTTGATGTAGTTAGGTACAATAAAGACCCAATCATGCTTCTGTAAAGTGTTTGATCAACCAAGTCATCTTTATCATCAAAAGTGACTAGTTTTGTGGTTGTCATGGGTGTACTACATGATTTACAATCATTCCTATCAAATTTTGTTAACACTTCTTTGACATATTTACTTTGATGAATGAATGTACCATTTTGCAATTTCTTAACTTGGAGACCAAGAAAGCATTGAAGTTCACCCACGGCACTCATCTCAAACTTGTTGTCATGAGTTCCCTAAACTCTTCACACGTGGAATTGCATGTGGATCAAAAAAATAATGTCATCCACATAAATTTGGACAATCATCAAATCCTTTCCTTTCCATTTTAAAAACAATGTTTTATCAATTTTACATCTTGTGAAGCCTATGGATAAGAGAAAGGTGGATAGAGTTTCATACCAGGCCCTTGGTGCTTGTAGACATGATTTGGATAAAAGGCATCTTCAAAACCAGGATATTGGCATACATATACCTCTTCCTGTATCTTACCATAAAGGAATGCACATTTGATATCCATCTGATACACCTTGATGTTATGGTTGACAGCAAAGACTAAGAACAATCTAAAAGCTTCCAATCTTGCTACAGGAGCAAATGTTTCATCATAATCAATGCCTTCTTCTTGTCTAGAGCCTTGAACCACAAACCTAGCTTTGTTCTTGACAACAATGCCGCTTTCATCTATTTGTTCTTGAAGACCCATTTTGTGCCAATTGGACATACATCCTTAGGCAATGGTACAAGTTCCCATACTTGTTGTCTCTTGAACTGTTGGAGCTCTTCTTACATGGCCTCTACCCAACTATTGTCTTTCGGTGCCTCTTGGTACTTGACAGGTCGTGTGAGTGATATAAAACCATGTAACAACCCGACTTTTCGGATCGTTACTTATTGTTGTCTATTCTCTCGTAATCACTTGTACTCCCGAGATTTCGATTAACGCTACGGGTAAAACTATTTTCAACGTGTATTTTCAAACTCATTTTAAACGCTTATTAAAACGCTAATTCAAAACGCAGTTATCGCATTTAACGCTTACTACTTATATGCATTTATCGCATATCACATCGCTTATTTAGACTAAACGCTATCGCAACGCAAACTCAACGCAAACTCGAAACGCGGATTTACTTATGTTATGTGTGTTATTTGTGTGATTATTTGTTTAAATGTTATGTGGTTATCAACGCAACGCTTACACGCCTTGTCCTTGTGTTAAACACTTTGTAGGTTTTGGCAGTAGTTGAGTATCCCAAAAAATAACCACAATCCACTTTGGCTGCAGATTTTGAAATTGAATCTTTTAAGTCTAAAATGAAACATGGGATTTTGAAATAAGAGATCAGTGGTTTGATTTTGAACAGAGTTTCATAAGCAGTCTTTTGATGTATGGGGTTGATTAAAACTATGTTTTGCATATAACAAGCAATGTTTATAGCCTCTGCCCAAAAAGACAATGGTAAACCTTAATCTGCAAGCATTGTTCTGCCAGCCTCAGTTAAGATCCTATTTTTTCTTTCAACCACCGCATTTTGTTTTGGTGTTCTTAGGATACTGTACTGCCTTACAATCCCTTTTTGTCACACCCCTTTCAGAGGCGGAAGCGCGAGGTGTGATCGTGATTGATTCTCATTGCATACGATAAGTAACCATGCTACATGATATAAAACAAACTCCAAATTTGCCATTCAATGTTTCAACATCCAAAATAGAAGTTAAGTTTAGAGTTTACATCTCAACAAAAAACAATTGTTCAAAAATAGTTTACAACATCATTTCAAATTAAAGATCAAGGTTTTGTTTCCTATATCACCGCAAGGAGGCGGGATATAACAACAAATCCATCAAAAGGTGGCAATGGAACATAGACACATAACATCTTAAAAATAAAACTACTTCTTGAACAAAAGGCCGCGAGCATCCACTAATTTCCTGAAATACATGTAAGTTTAAAATCGTCAACAAAAGTTGGTGTGAATTCATGCAGTTTGTATAAAACGTATGAGTTGTAATAATATAAAACATGGTATGTAAATTTTAAAATGTATTCTGTAAATGTAAGAAAATCGAGATCGCTAATGTTTCGCGAGGACATTAACATGTGTGACGACATAGGAAGCTTCCAATCCTAGGCGACTTTTCATCCATCGATTCACGACTGTGACCCAAAAGCACTCTATGGCAAATGTGTGGGCCACGAGATTGAGGCTGCCCGTACCTGCTAGATCTAACCTTTGCTCTTTGGTCTAACTTAAATAAATGATGCTTACGTATACCCTATTCGTGACATGATCTATGTATCATCCTTTGTTTTTAACATACCATTGTACATGTATTTTCCCCAAAGTTTAGAAAACAAGAAAAATGTTTAAAAGCGGGGACATGAACTCACTGGTTTGCGTCTAACTTCACCAGTGTCCGCTTCGTAGATGGCGTAACCTATAAACGTTCTACGTATGTTAATCACCTAAACTTGTAATTCTCTAAGTACAAGTTACCATCTTGTCTTATGTATATGTTGTGTTTTATATGCATATGTTTTTGATTCGTTTATATATATATATATATATATATATAGTAGGGTTCCTGCGGAAAGTGTGTTTTTCCTAGAAAGTCTAGGAAGCAATAAGAACGCGACATGTGACATTGAAGGATTTTAACTAAAAGGGCAATTGTGTAATTTGAATATTATTTTAATTATGGATTATTTTATTAGGATAACTAACTAACCAGAAAATTATGGAAACTAAATATTCCATTTAAATCAAATTGACAGTTTCAATTTAAATCATACAAGACGCTGTGTTTCTTGACAATGTGTTTTAACAACAAGCAGATTTCTTGACGCTGTGTTTTAACAGCAAGCAAATTGCTGGAGGATTCTTGACACTGTGTTTTAACAGCAAGCAGATTGCTGGAGGATTCTTGACACTGTGTTTTAACAACAAGCAAATTTCTTGACATTATGTTTTAACAGCAAGCAGATTTCCTTGACACTGTGTTTTAACAGCAAGCAGATTTCTTGACGCTGTGTTTTAACAGCAAGCAAATTGCTGGAGGATTCTTGACACCGTGTTTTATCAGCAAGCAGATTGCTGGAGGATTCTTGACACGGTGTTTTAACAGCAAGCATATTTCTTGACATTGTGTTTTAACAGCAAGCAGATTGCTGGACACACTGTCAGTGTCTTCGTCTTCAACACAACCCAGTGTCTTCGTCTTCAACACACTGTCATCATCAACATTAAAATGGTAAAACACATAAACCTTAAAACACACTGCCATCATCAACATATTCAGATGTCATTTTAAAACACAATTACATCTGTAGGTACTGCCAACAAGACGTCTGTAGGTAACCCCAATTACATCTAGAGCCCACTCTAAGATGTCAAGCATTGAGGTCCATTGACTAAAAATAAGAACCCGATTCAATGATAGATAAAAAAATTGAAACAAGTATGAAAAACAACAACCGATAGGGAAACATCACCGGCCGACCAACGATTCCGACTACTGTTTGAACGACAACCGTCAGCAACATCAACAACACTGATCAACTGTCAAACAGAAGGCGTGACTGATGACGTCATGATCGGCTTATACCTCGAAGGAACCGATATATGACCAATCGGAGAAGAATATTTGCAGGAAATATGGCTGGTTCTTCTTTGGTTGCGGTTAGGGAGAGAGAGAAAGAGGGGAAATCCCATGATTTTAGGGATTCGTTATTGATATGGCAGTTTCTTGACTGATTTAAAAAACTTCCAATTACCAAAATACCCTCACTATATTAAAAGTCTCTAATTATATAACTCAGATATTACGAAAATGCCATCCTTTTGATCTAAGCCATTAAAAACACCAATCGGAGGGCCTAGATCGCTTCCTAGACTTTCTAGGAAAAACACACTTTCCGCAGAACTCCTACTCTCTCTCTCTCTCTCTATATATATATAGTTTTGTGTTCGTTATTTGTAATTATATATTTTTATTCCCAAAAATATATATATTTGCATGTAGAGTTTGAAAATGGTATATGTTAAAAATAATATACTTTTAACTTATCCAACTATGGAATACTATATTATTCTTCAAAATAGATATAAGTAATTTGTTAAATAAAATTTCCAATATTATTTTAGTATAAGTATACTTAGGAAAGTATACTTTTATTTAAGTGTAAATACTTGTGTATTTTTACGTTAATTGCCAAAAATCAATTCTTTTGATTTTTAATACTTTCCGGAATTATATTTCTTAAAAATAATATATTTTTAAGGTTTGTTTGTAATATATATATATATATATATATATATATATTGTCATACTTGTTAAATATATATATTTATTTTTGTCAACTTGTCCGATTTGTTTAATTTTTATTATTTGTAGTAATTATATATACTTGTCCATAAATATATAATCGTCCAATGTTGTCTAAGTCCATGAATTTGTAAGTAATATATTTATATTAATATATATTTTAGTATTTGTCCATATACCCATTTATGGGTAATTTTTGTATATATATTCTTAAATATTTTCTTGTGTATTTTTATGTGTATTTTGGTAGTCATACTCCTTTGGAGTATTTATTGTATTTTCAAGTTCCTAACTATACACTAATATATATATTACACATAATATACGCAGAGCACATCATTTTTTTGTGACCACTAAATATATATATTTTCCTAAAAATATACATATTTATAATTGTTTTTATTCTTGAAGAAAACTTTATTTTCTTAACTTGTAATTTGGTATAAAAACTAGGGAAACCCTTGTTAAATCTTTTTGAACAATTTTTGTAGAAAAAGTTTCACCAAATCTTATATTTTTTTATGTGTCAAAGTTTTATAAAAATTTTGACATAGTTTCCCCTAAAAATGGAAGTTTCCCATGTTTTAAAACACGTGTTTATTTTCTTCAAATCACCAAGATTCAAGATTCAACAAATTTAACAAGTAAGAATCACTAAAACCATCATACTTTTCATGTGATGAACTTGAATATTCATAAAAATGTGTAGTCTTTTAAATCCATGCATTAAACACTTAGATCTTCTTAAACTCAAGCTTCTTGGTAAACTTTTATAAACTTTAATAAAACTTTATTTCACAAAATTAATCATCCATATGTTTAGTGGTTTCAAGATCATGAAAAATCTATTTTAAAACCATTTTCAAGCTTACTTTGAAGATCTTCAAGTTCATCATCAAGTTTCTTCATGGATCTTTCAAGATCCATGCTTAAACTTGTTAGATCTAAGCTTCTAACAAGCTTACACATGATGGATCTAACTAAAAACATAAGATCAACAACAACAACTTCATATCATACATCAAACACCACTAAAATCACTTGTTTTTCTTTAGATTATGTTAGATCTTCATGTCTTCATCTTTTAAAGTTTAGATTCTTAGATGGTGTAACTTGTACATATCACTAACATGAAGTAAAAATGAGTTTATGATGTTTACCACTAGCTCTTGTGGCTAAGGATGTGGCAAGAACAAGAAGAAGAAGAAGATTGATGAAGAAGTGATGGTTAAAAGCTCCAAATGGTGGTCCTTCAACTTCTAATGCTTAACACCTTCTTAGATCATCTTCTAGCACCTTTGGATACCCTTGGATTTGCTTGAATATGAAAGGAATATGGTGGTGTATGTGGGTGGGGTTATGGCCGAGAGCAAAGGGAGGGAGGAAGAAGAGAATGAGTTTGAATGTTTGGTGAAAATGATAAGGATCTTCTTCTAATGGTCACTACTTATAACTCTCCAACATGCTGTTAACCATAGATCATTATGTTTGGCATCTTTGACTAAACAAGAGGTTGGTCAAAGGGTGGTGATGTGGGGCCTCTTTGAGGCTGGCCTAAACCAGGGGGGGTAAATGGTAAGTTTTGGAAGGTGAGGGGTTAAAGAGGTAAACTAGAAGGTTTAATGTAAAGTTAAGTGTGTTTAAGTGTTTTTATGGTTTTTAATGTGTTCTTTGATCATAACTAGCTTTAAAACACTAAAACTATGCTTCTAGTTTATTTTTGGTGTTTTGGGTAGTGTCTAGTTAATTGTTCGGTTGTCGGTTTGTTAAAGTGTTAAATTGTGAAATTTACAAGGTATGAAGTACCTTTTGTGATATGTTTTTATTCGCGACACTTTACAAGTTATTCTGGATGCTTAATCATTATTTCTGCATGTTATTTTAGTGTTTAAGTGCTGAATTTTGCTGAAAATGCAGAATGATGTGTTTAAAGTGTGTTTCGGATAGTTTTTAGTGCTTATTTTAGCTTCCGGAAAATGTTAATATAAACCCTTGTTTACCCACTTGGGTTTTAATGTATTTGTGATATTAGACCTACATCTAAGTACTAAATCTATCGTTTAACCCGCTGACACAGCTTGCCTAACCAGTGAGTTTACTAATTGTTTTGACGCAACGCTTAAGTTATTTCACAATGCGATAAATGAAGTATGTAACATGCATGATTTCAAACGTGTAACATGCAAGCATATAATGTTGACATTTAAACATAGAAATGCAGATAATAAATAATTATTAAAATAGTATGAAAATTACCGGTTTCGTGCCAGTTGTCACACTTTTGAATCACAGAAGTCCGAAATACCTTTGTTTTAAACAAAAGAAAATGGTGATGTGTATCTAGAATTTGGAAAAAAGGAATTTATCAAAGACATAAGGTAATCATCGAAACAGAGGTAAATAAGATCAAGGTAATTGTTTTTCTTTTTGAAATAGAGTGAATTGTTTTGGAATATTAAAAGAAATGAGAATAAGATTCAAGTTTGTTTCGAAATAGGTGGGGATTTAAAAATAATTAAAAAGGAACACATGTGCTGATACCCTTATACTCAAAATAAGTCCAGACCTTTAATTTACACATATTCGGACCCTTTATGTTTTTATATTCGAACCATAGATGCAAAGTAATAAGTCCTAACACTTTGTTCAACTAAATTCGGACACTTGTTACTTCATTATATGTTCGGATTTCCTTATATCTCACAAGTTCGAACCCTTAGTGAACATACATAAGTTCGGATGTATTAAACTAAGTTCGGATAGTTTACAAACACTCAGGTTCGGACCCCTCTAACAAAACACTATGTGCGGACTATATATTGTAAAGTAGGTGCGGACTGTTTTACTTTGACTAAGTGCGGACATAATATTCTGAATATGTTCGGATCCTTTTAATAACTTAACAAGTTCGGACTCATGGAGAACATGTTAAGTTCGGACCATTGACGTTTATATAAGTGTGGACATCAAGTGGGTTAACAAATACGGATATTTGAAAAACCTTTTAAGTGTGGACATGAGATAATACTTCACAAATGCGGACCTTAGGTGGAACAACAAGTACGGACCTTTAAACTTGTTTACATATGCGGACATATATAGTGAAACAAATGCGGACCCTTTTGATATATCACAAGTTCGGACACTCTTAAATTGATTAAGTGCGGACTCAATATATATAACAAATGCAGACAACACAACTTTGTGACTTCACAAGTCTGACAACAATCAACATTCTCATTCTTCAACGTTTTCACGAACAAAAACCCCAAATGCATAGAAATCAATAATTATCAAGCATCAAATCAATCAATCTAGCAGTGTTATCATACCACAAACATCAAACAATCATTGCACAATCATTTGTCTAATTTATCACGTATTCATTTGCATAATCAATCACACACAATCAATTGTTTGGATCATCTAGGGTTTCACATAAATCAAAAGAACAAGATCAATAACATCATATCATGAAATCATAAACATTTACCTCTGATTAAATCTAGATGGATTGGAGATCAAGAATTGATATGTGTGGACTTGTGAAGCTAAATGATTGAAGAAGGTTTGGAGATGGTTAGACAGTGATGAAAATGCCGTACACAGAAGTTATGAGGAATTTAGGGCTTTGAGTAGTTAAAAGAGTTTTACAATTATTCTAAACACACCCTGATAATATAACTTTTATACAAAAACCACATAACACCATGTAATTTACAATTAAAGTATACAGTTCACGTATTTGTCATGCAGCACATAAGTTTCATATAAACCATCCGTTTATAATTATTGTTCGCGTCAGTTGCCAATGTTTGAGAGTTATCATGTATGTTGATGAAACAATGGTTAACCGGGCAGGGTTAACACACTGGTCTCGTCAAGAAGGGTTAATCCCTTCCTCTCGGAGATCGCTGGCTGGGTCACCGGTGGATGATCTCCTGCACAAGGAAACAAGCCGTGACTCGTAACAAGGAGGATGGGGTGGGGGGTGCTCCTTGTTACCACTCTCCGGCGTGAGAATCAGTAGTTTGCTTGGGAAGCAAAGCAAGATAGTAGTAGTAGTGAGAGAGTTGTGAAGAGATACCTCAAACCTGGTTTGGGGTCGGTATTTATAGCCGAGGAGTGAAGGAGGAGATTGACGGATGGGCTGACGACGAGCTGCACTTGCAGGTGTGTCAGTCTCGCCGGCCGTGGGGGTTACGCCACGTCAGCCCATTGCTTTTAATAGCTCTGACAGGGGACTGTCGCCGGCGCCACTTGCCTCGTGGTGTGTCAGTCCACTTGTTGGATATGCAGGATGCGGTGCGAGCCGTATCGCTGCACGCGGTAACGTCTGAAGTTACCGCGTCTCCTACTTGTGATCAAGAAATACGCGAGATGCGGTGTTGGCCGCATCATCGTATGTGGAGACTATTTGCTCGCTTCCCTTGTCGTGACGAAAATGGCCATATGATGCGGTGCCAGCCGCATCGATATGTTCATCTTCTTTCGTACTTGGGTCAAGCTATTCATCTTCGAACCGAATGGGTTCGAAGGATGTGACCGCATGGGTGCGGTTTGCTTACTGGTAGGGGTTTGTTTGATGCGGGTAATGGTCGTTTTGGGACCATACCCCTTCAAGTCCCCCCAGTCTAGTGTTGCTACCTTGTGCAAGTTGCACGTGGGAGGAGTACTGGACTTATGGTGTAGGAAGGTGGTGTGGCAGTCTGCAGAAAATTCTAGGCCAGTTCAAACTGGTGATCTGGTCAAAAATCCGGCTATGCCTCTTCCGTACCGGTGAAGGGGTTTCGCTTGATGCGAAATTCTCAGCCGTTGCATGTCATCAGGTGGGTTGCCACCTGTTGTTGTGTTGAAGGCCTGTTAGGGACCTTCATAGTAATGCTGCACAAACTTCGAACCAACCTCTGGGATGGTGGTTCGAAGGTTTGCACATGTTTCGAACCTCTTGGAGGTGGTTTCTTCTTCGAACCATTTGCCAGAATGGTGCACGAAGAAGAAAAGAAAAGCTTTTAAACCAACCTTTGCGGTCGGGTTTGAAGGTTTTGGATGTTGTGTTAGAACTTTGTTCAAGTTCTATGTTCAGCATCCTATGACGAGATGACCATCCCTTTTTTGTGGGGTGTTCGTGTTCATCTTGATAGCTCTCAAGTAACCGTACGTTCTTTGCGGTTACTTCGTTGCGTCATTGTTGGCCCTGTTTGGTCGAACAATGTGGATCTAAACTATGGGTAAATAAACATGGTCATAGGCAAAGGGATGCCCATCGTTGTTTATTCCATGCGATCCATTGGTAGGTAAACAAAGTCCTAAGCAGACTTGTTACCGCGGTCCGTTGGCAGGTAAACAAAGTCATAGGCAGACTTGTTACCGCTGTTCGGACACTTGCTGCTTGATAAGTGCTTGTTTAGAGCACGTATCTGCGTTCTTTCTGGAGCCATTTTCCTTCACGCTCCAATACCGAGTTTATAACGAGGTAGCCTCGTTCGGTGATGTGGAGTGAGCTTTGCTCTTCCGTAGCAACCACTCTGCGGAAGCTATGGTTATGTCTGTAGCTCTTCATGGGTGTCTGCGATGTTGCAGTCCCATATTCGCTCAAAGTGTGCTTGTTGCACGGATGTAACTCTTGAAGGTTCAGGAGTCAGGGCTGCTGATGTGCGGGCGCGTAGATGCCGTTCCTTCTTTTTTCTGAAGAAGTTGTTCATGCACCCTCTGTGGTTGTGAACCGGACAGGAGGGATTTGAAGCTTGAAGAAAATGAAGGCAATGCGCTTTGCCTGTTCCTGAAATGCGGTTCAGTCCAAAGAACAACACTGGTTCTGAGCATCTGACACATCTGAATGGGTTCATGTGTGTCACTTCCGCATATTTCACGTGTGCTCGTGAGTGATGCGGAAAAGGTAATATATCCCTTTATAGTATAGATAGATATATTTCTACCTATTTTTTAGGGTATATAAAAAAACGACATGCGGTATGGGTTATGGTGCGGTAAACCAGAATAACCGCATGCCGCTTAGGTTTTTTGGATAATGTTGTCGCTTTTTCTTGCCTACGTGGCTTGATCGCACGTGTGAGTTGGTAGAAGTTGGTGAGACGTTTCTGCATGTGCTGAAATGAAAGGACATCTGCACTGCCCGAGGCATTAAATGCACTGTAGCAGGGAGTGTAAACGTCTTCTTTGTCAGGCGCGTGGGCGGCCACGCGCGCGTGATAACCGTCAGCTAAAACGGCACTCGACACGTGTTGTTGCAAGATACGCTCTTTTTGAACGTGATGATTTGCTTTCTCCCCCCGCATTAATTGCGATGGGTATGTAAGGGGAAAACCGTTCGTGGTTTCCTCTCACTTGGTCGAAAATTCAAAAAATTTGCCGTTTGAGAGAAAGTTGTCATCTGTCTTCTCCGACGATTCTTTCTGAAATTCCGGTGAGGTTTCTAGTGTTTCTGTTTACCATCTTCTGTTTCTTTGATATTTTTGATGGCTGAACCATCTAGTCCACACAATGTGGAGGGTGAAAACCCTGAACGGCCTTTAGTGGCCGAAGAAGAAGAAGATGGGACTGCCGGTAGTGGATTACCGGCGCTGAAGTGGACCAGGAAAAGCTTTGATCGCCTTATGCTTGAGGTCCAAATGCCCTCTGAGTATGGGGCTCGGTACCCATCAGAGGGTGATACTGGTGCCGACGCTCCGGCCGGTTATGTGACCATGTGGTCTGATTTCTTCGGAGATTGTAACCTCCGATTACCGTTGACGGTGTTTGTTGTGGATATCTTGGAGTGGTACAAGGTCCACATTTCTCAAGTGAGTCCGTTGGGGATGATTCGGATTCGTAATTTTGAGTTTACCTTCCGTGCTCTTGGCATAGAGCCTACCGTCGGAGATTTCCGACGGTTTTATCAGATGACAGTGTCCATGGGTTTCTTTTCGTTTCGTCAACGAGATGGTAGCCCAAAGCTGATGACTCCCCTAAGGGGATGACGATGTGGAAGAAGAAGTTCTTCTATATCAAGTCTGCTGCCCTTGCTGTGGATATGACGTTTCGGAATGTGACCGAGACGATCATAGGAGAGACCATTGCGATGCCCAGTTTGAAATCAGTGCAATGGTTCCCGCAGCTGCAGACTATTGAGTCTGTGAAGTTGACCAATACGCAACTATGGCTGTTGCGTATGATGTTGAGGAGGGGCAAGAACTCGAAACCCGTGGTCCGAGAAAAGAGCGGTGGTACGTACTTTTTGTTTGTTTACGTTGTTTATCCTTACGTGCGTTACTGACTTTTGTGTCTACTATCAGAAGATGCTCCCGCATGGAGGATGTTTGCTCCGGATTTCGAGGGTACGGTGGAGACCGTAGTTTGCGCGGATGGTGAACAGGATCACAACACTATCATCCGTAGTAACTTCCGGGTGCCTACTGCGGCTGCACTGGCAGTTGAGTTGCCAGTAGGCAAAGGTATACCATCGAAGCTTTGCTACTTGTGTTGATCATGTTGTGTTATTGACGTATTGATTCCATGCAGGTGATCTTGGGGCCCTGGGGGACCCTGAAGCGAAAGGTGTGCCAAAGAGGCAAACTGTTAAGGGCGTGCGCTTTCGCCAAAAGAAGATAAAGGAGGTCACTACTGTGCCTCATCTGGTGCCGCAGGCAGCAGGTATCTCTCATTCCTCTTTTCGTCGACACAAGGATTATGTGATAGTATCTGATACCCTTGAGGGTTTGAGTGCAGCCGCGGAGTCACGTTCTGGTGCTGCCAAGAAGCAGGCAGAAGAGGCGGCTGCGGGAGGGACAGCTGCGGGTCCCCCTGTGATTGGTGAGAAGAGGAGGCCAGAGCAGAAAGCTGCTGGTGGTGTTGAAACCAAACGTCGGAGACTAGTAACCAAAAGGTCTGCTCCGGCGCAGAAAAAACCTGCGGTTATCGTTGGTAAGTGTAGGCTATCTAGTCTTAACTGTTGTGTAACTAGTTCTGATAGCTATTTGACTTTTTTGCAGAGCGTCAAGATGAAGATTTTTCTATCTTCGATGCTCCGGAGTCCCCTCCGCGTGCCATGGGTGCGGGTGGAACGGAGGTGCCGTCGACACCTCCCGTCAAGGTGGTACCTGAGTCAACCGTGCAGAAGGAGGGTACCGCAGAGAATGCTGCGGCCCAGATATTTGATACTGTCGACTCGTCCAACAACCTGATCTCTCCCAATGAGGGAGACGATTTGAGTTTGCGGTTCACTGCTACTGGGAAGCAACATTCTGATGCTGAACCGGAAAAAACTGGCGCTGAAGTGCGGCAGCATGATGCTGGGCCGCAGAAGTCTGCGGTTGATAAGGGTACCAGCTCGTCTGCCGGTGGTGCGGGGTATGACGGGCCTCCAATTCAGCCTGGGGAGTCTGAGTTGGAGTATTACTACCGCACCTACTCCCGGGATCGCAGTATGGTGTACCATCGACCCCCCTGGACTGTATTGCAGGGGGACGATATTGCTAACGACCCTGCGGCCTGCAGGGAGATCTTGGGCGGTCTGGGGACCCCCTTTGAAGTTGAGCGGGCTCGTGCCGCACCGCGGGAGCTGCGTATAAACCAGCTCTCGACCATGTTGGTAGGGACTTCCATTGTGGCGAATGCCATGTTGGAAGACTATAAAGTGCTGAGCCGCCGTGAAGAAGAGGCTGTCCGCCTGCGGGCGGAGGCGGAAAAGCTGGTCCAAGCTGCTCGTGCGGGTGCAGAGCAGCTGGAAAAAGATAAAGCTGCTTTTGAGAAGCAGAAACAGACCGCTGAGTGGGCTGCCACTGCCCAACTGAAACAGGTGCGTACCCTTGCTAAACTCCTTGCTGATGAGCGTAAGCGTTGGGAGGAAATTTCGTCCAACGAGCGCAAGAAGTGGAACGAATCTTGGGCTAAGCAGAACAATCTTCTGTTTCATACTCGGCAGGAGCTAGCAAACGCCAAGGCAGCAAATGTTGCCTTGGGCAATGAAAAAGCTGCGGCTGAGGCCGCATCGGCTAAAGCGCTGCAGGCGAAGGACGAGGCCCTGAAGGCGCTTGAAGAGGCCAAAGAAGCCGGGGCTCGTGCCTCAAAGGCTCATGAAGAGGCCGCAGAGAAGGAGAGCCGTGCTTCCAAGGCTCTTGAAGAGGCGAATGCGGAGCGCATTCGTTTAGGCAAAGTTGTTGAAAGCCTGCAGGTATGTTTCTTTAACGTTGTTGCTTTCGTCTTTATTGTTTTCAAAATATTCACCGAGTGAACTGTTTGCTGTTCTTGTAACAGGCTGAGGTTCAAGCCCGGGAGGTCGCGGTTACAGATCTTACTGCCCGCGTGTCTGCTGCGGAGGAGCGGGCTGACGCTGCTGCTGAGGCCAAGGATGCCTTGGTGTCCTCTTTTAACCAACTGGAAGCTGACCGTGAGTGGTTGCGGACTCACGGCATCGCGCGTGTAAGTATCCTTTGCCTTTACAGTTGCTTGGATTAGTACTCAAGACTTATGATCTTTTTACTGCAGATTGTCGAGGCTATAATGAATGCCCCTGAGACCTCATCTGGATTGGACCTGGTCAAGGAACGTGCGCGCGAGGCTGGCTTCAAGGCTGGTTTCAACCGCTGCATTGGGCACATCAATGTACTATCCGCAGGCGGTTATACCGATCAGGCATCCGGGTTCCGTGACGTGGATACCGAGGGTCGTCTGAAAGCGGCCGTAGCCTCCTTTTATGATACGCCCCTTGCCTGTGTAGGGGAGCTGGACGAGTGTTTGGAGGTTGCGGACTATGTCGACCGCTTGCGGATGCTTTATCCGGATGTGGAAGAGGAAGAACCCGCTGGTGGTGTCGGAGGAGACGCGGGGACCAGCGGTACAAAATAGGGTTTAGGTTGGCTAGTGTGCCTCCTTTTTTGTATTCCTCTTGTATAGAATAGGAACTTTATGTAAATTCCGTAAGCATCATGTGGATACTTGAATTTTGTGAATATAAAGTTTCTTTGTTCAGTTTGTACAAGTGTTTTTAATTCTTGCATGTCTGAACGTGTGTATGCGTAATCTTTACCCATTTATGAACGGGGTCAAGTATACTCCATACTTTTGTTGTATGGGTATGCATCAATTCTGTTATTTACCGTGTGAGGGTTTTTAGAATTGCGTAAACTTTGTAAAAGCTTATATTACCGGAACTCTACCCATTTGTGAATGGGGTCGAGTGTACTCCATACCTTTGTCGTATGAGTCCGCGTCAATTCCATTGTTTGCCTTTTTGGGCTCAGGAATTGTGTTTTAAGTGTTTAACAAAAACTTGTGTATCCGGCCGGATAAAACATGCAAGTCTGTTTGCCTTTTGCTGGCCTATTACAATATTTGTGTATGGTTACCACTTTGTATGGGTATCACGAATGAAGATTTTGCCAATCTGTTTTTGGGATACCGCAAAGTGGAACACGCATTTGTAATAGTAATAACAAACAATAATGTAGAAAATTGCTTATTTATTTATTTGCAAATGGCCTGCGGCCCAATAGGTTACATAGAGAGTGTAAGAACATAGCTTACATATAGCAGCGTCTAAGCTGTTGTGCGTTCCATGTTCTGGCGATAGGTTCGCCCTCTAGTGTTTGTAACCTGTATGCGCCCTTCCCTAAGACCTCGCTGATGAGGTAGGGTCCTTCCCACTTGGGGGCAAGTTTTCCTGGGCGCTCGGCGTTAGATGCCTCGTTGTCACGTAGGACGTAGTCCCCTGGATTGAAAGTACAAACGCGGACTCGCGCGTTGTAATACTTTTCCAGTTTGGATTTGTATTTGGCCTCGTTGATGGCGGCGTTCTCGCGCCTTTCTTCTAGGAGGTCCAAATCGATCCTACGTTCCCTGTTGTTGTCTAGCTTTTCGATAGCCAACATTCTAGGAGATGGGAGGCCCATTTCCGCGGGTATCACCGCTTCAGACCCGTAGACGAGGCTGAAAGGTGTTTCCCCATTGCTTGTTTTTGGGCTAGTGCGGTGAGCCCATAAGATGCTTGGGAGTTCATCGACCCAGCCACGCCTGGCTGTTCCCAATCGTGCTTTGATTCCTTCGACTAGGCCTTTATTTATACTCTCGACTTGGCCGTTCCCTTGTGGGTGTGCGACTGACGAGAATATGTGTTTGATGTTCAGCTCTTCTAGCCATTGTTGGAATTCGTCGGCAGCGAAGTTGGTGCCGTTGTCGGTAACAATGTACATTGGTAAACCGAAACGGCAGATGATGTGCTCCCAAATGAACTTTCTTGTTATCATAGCAGTGGTGGAAGCGAGTGGTTTCGCCTCTACCCATTTTGTGAAGTAATCAACCGCCACTATGATAAATTTAACTGCACCTGGTGCGTCCGGGAATGGTCCCACTACGTCGATTGCCCATTTTTGAAAAGGCCATGCAGTAGTGACGGGGATCAGATTGTTCTTTGGTCGCAAAGTTTTTGGAGCATGGCGCTGGCAGTCCATGCATTTGCGTAATTCTTTGACGGCGTCCAGGTGCATGCCGGGCCAGTAATACCCGGCATTCATGATTTTTGCCACGACCGTGCGTGGTCCAGCGTGTATGCCACATATACCCTCATGTATCTCTCGGATGAGGTATGTGGCATCTTGTGGATTAACGCATCGGAGGAGCGGTCCGAGGTATGACTTTCGGTATAAGATACCGTCTCCCATTTGATAGTGGCACGCTTTGTATTGCAACTTACGTGCCTCTGTTTTGCTCTCGGGAGTCACACCTGACTGAAGGTATGCGATAATTGGTGTCATCCATGACGTTGTTCCGTATTGGATGACGCTGACCTGGCGAAGAGGAACCGAAGGATTTTGCAAAATCTCGATACGTACCTCCTTTGCCAGGTGCTGGAAGCTGGTGGATGCAAGCTTTGATAGTGCATCCGCGGATTTGTTTTCGCTTCGATTAATGTGTCGAATATTGAATGAAGCGAATTTGGATTTTAGCTGCAGGGCTTGCTCGAGGTAGAGGATCATGATATCCCCTTTGGCGGCATAGTCGCCGCGTACCTGGCCCGCAACTAACAAAGAATCGACGTGCGCTTCCAGATGTTGCACGCCGATTTTGACTGCTAAACGTAGCCCGGCTAATAGTGCTTCATATTCTGCCTCGTTATTCGTGCTTTTAAAATCGAGGCGGATGGCATATGTAAGCTCTTGGCCGTCAGGGCTGACGAGTCGCAGACCTGCGCCCGCGCCTTCCTCGTTGGATGTACCATCGGTAAATAGTGCCCATACTTCTGAGGAGGGTGGTGGGGGCGCATGATTTTGGGATTCTTCGCATTCTTGGATGCGATCCGCTGGTACTTCAGCGGCGAAATCAGCTAAGATTTGGCCTTTGATGGCAGGGCGCGGTTTGTAATGTATCGTATGTGCACCCAGTTCAATTGCCCATTTTGCTAATCTCCCAGAGATGTCGGGTTTGGACAGGATCGGGCCGATCCTGTAATTGGTTAGCACTGTGATGATGTGGTTTACGAAGTAACGTCGTAACCGTCTTGAAGCATGTACCAGTGCTAGTACCAATTTTTCCATTATTGAGTATCTCGTCTCCGGGTCGTTGAGCATTTTGCTGATATAATAGATGGGTGTTTGAACCCCCGCTCGTTCCACTATTAATACCGCGCCCACTGCGTTGTCTGCAGCGGATAGGTATAAGATGAGTGGCTCATCTTTGCATGGTGCGGTTAGTGTTGGGAGTTGTATCAAACACTCCTTCATTTCCCGGAAGGCCTTTTCAGCCTCTGTGGTCCACTGGAATTGTTCTTTCTTTGAACAGCTTCGCAGGGTCTTGATGAAAGGGTATGACTTGGCTGCGTGGTTAGCCAAAAACCTGTTGAGTGCCGCCAGCCTTCCGGCCAGGCGTTGCATATCTTTCATCGATGCAGGCGATGGCATGCGCTCGATCGCCTGCACTTTTTCCGGGTTTACCTTGAATCCATCTTTGGTGACGATGAACCCAAGGAATTTGCCTTCTTCCATTCCAAACGAGCATTTCCCTGGATTGAGCTTCATGTTGACGCTTCGCAGAGTTTGGAATGTTCTTTCTATATCGGTGAGCATGGTATCTTCCTCCATGCTCATGACGACCAGGTCGTCCATATAGATTTCGACACTTTTGCTTATTTGACCGCGGAAAGTGTCGTTCATCAGTTTTTGGTAGGTTGAGCCCGCGTTGCGCAACCCAAACGGCATTTTTGTATAGCAGTAATTTCCGGTTGGGGTCCGGAATGCCGTTTTGTCTTCATCCTCAAGTGCCATTTGTACCTGGTGGTACCCTTTGTAGCAATCGAGGAAACACTTCCACCGAAATGGCGCGAGGTTATCGACCTTTTCGTCGATTTCTGGAAGCGCGTAACAATCCTTGGGGCAGGCCTTGTTAAGGTCCTTGTAATCGACGCACATGCGCCAGCCCCCGGATGGTTTTTCTACCATGACAGGGTTGGATAACCAAGTCTGGTACTTGACTTCCCGCAGTATACCTGCGGAGAGCAGTTCTTCGATCTGCTCTTGCATCGCCTGATTTTTAGCTGACCCAAGGTGGCGTTGGCCTTGGATCACTGGCTTGATACCTGGTTTGGTATTCAAATAGTGCTGCGCTATTTCGCGTGGGACCCCTGTCATGTCTGCGGGAGTCCACGCGAAGATGTCTTGGTTCCTGAAGAGGAGCTCCTTCAGGTGCGCTCTGGTGGTCGAGGATAAGGCGTGACCCAATGTGACCTTCTGTTCCGGATGCTTTGGGTTGAGAACCCATTTTTCCGGTTGGCCGACGGGGGTGGGCCTTGCGACCTTTGTCGGACGTGCTTCGTCCGTCATCATGACGTCCTTGCGGGCGTAGATGATCGCAACCCCCGATGCGGTTGGGAAACCAACCGCGGAGTGGGGGACGGATGTGATCATATTGAAATCTCCTTGGGATTCTCTCCCAAGGAGGACGTCATAATTGGAGGTGTGGGGTAAAACCATGAAGTTTACCTCCTCCGTCCGCGTGTGTTTACCATTGGTAAGACGCACGGGAAATGTAATTTGACCTAGGGGAAAGACTGTTTCCCCTGCGAATCCGGCCAGCGGGTAATCTACGGCTTGCAACCGATCTTTGTCCTCTTGGTCAAATTGATTGAAGCATTGCTCGTAGATTATATCGGATGTACTGCCCGGGTCAATGAACAGACGCTCGGTGCAGTAATGGGCCAGCTGGCCCGAAATGACGACGGCGCGTCTATCACGCGGTCCGCCTCGGACTTTTGGGAAGACGACTTGCTCGTCTTTCCAATCATTGTCCGGTCTTCGTGCCGCTTTGCGCGGCCTACCCTTGCCTCCGTAAATCATGTGGGTGGAAGCCACGTACATGGCTTTCTTTCCGGAGGAGGTACCTTCGTTGTGAGGGGTGATATGCTTGGTGGGCTTTTGTCCACCTGGCAAAAGGTGTTGCAGTTTCCCCTCTTTCAACGCCCGCTCAATCTCCAGCCGGAGACTGATGCAGTTGTTGGTGGTGTGGCCCGAGTCCTTGTGGTACTCACAGTATAGTGTGAGGTCCTGACTTTTCTTGGACTTCATTGGTTGGGCCGGTCGCAAGAATTGTGGGTCTGCGAGGAGGACCTCTCTTGGCGACTGGTTGATCTCGGTCCATTTGCGGTCCCGAGATTCTTTTCTTGGTGCCCGAGTGTCTCGGGCAGGGTTGTAGCATTGTGGGTCAAACATGTTGGGTTGCGGGAAATACGGTTTAGTAATATCCCGATTGCCTGCATCCCGGTTTCGTTTGTTGTTACGTTTGGACCCTTGGTGGGATGTTTCGGCTTGGGGTTTTGCCTTTTTGACGTGCGGTTCGAGCGACCGCTGTGTCTGGGCATATGTCTTGACTGCGGTCATGACATCCTCCCATTTTTTAGGCAAACCCTCCTTGCCAGAGATGGTCATGATCATCTCTCTGTCTTTGACGGCTCGAATAAAATGGTTTCGCGCCATTTGGTCCGCCACGTCGCCTATCTCTAGGCATTCTTTATTGTAACGGATGACGAATGCCTCGAGCGATTCGTCATCCCTTCGCCAGATGTTCATGACGTCCAACGAATCGCGTTCGTGGCGTCGCTGCTGGCTGAAATGGGCGAGGAACTTGGCGCGCAAGTCCTCGAAAGAATCCAGTGATCCCACTGGCAAAGAATCAAACCATGCCCTGGCCAGACCGATAAGGGTCTGGGGGAAAAAATTGCACCAGGTGGGTTCGTCCCACCTGCCATTGACGCCTGCGCCAGTGAAGATGTTCATGTGGTCGTCCGGGTCGGTCGAGCCACTGTATTTCCCAATGTTGACTGGGAATTTTGTCGTTGTGATATCGGCGTTGGCGATGTGCGGGACGAATTTTGAATTTTCGGCCGCGGCCCTTGGCCTGTATGGTTCGTGCACAGGGCGCTTTGCCGCCCTGAGGTATGTAGTGCGGGGGTGACTGGGAGGAACATAGTTGCGTCCCCCCGGTCTGCTGTTGGTGTCGTGAGACTCCCCGCGGTAGGTTTGATCGTCAGGGTCGGTATGGCCGTACCCTTCCGTGTAAGGTTGCGGGCCCAGTCGGCTCTGGATGCCTGGGCCGCGCCTGGAGGCTGACCGCCTCCTATCTTCGCCATAGGGGCCCAGGCGGGTATGCACTGGCCCTCTGGAGCGGGACTCATATGAGGAAGTATCCTCGTTGAGTGTATTGACCGAACAGTAAGATGATCCACGGTCGTCATGTCGGCTTCTGGAAGCCGGACGTGAGTGTAACCTGCCATCGTATTGGAGTATACGGTTGGCAGGTGTGTGTTGTATTGGAGTAGGCCCAGCTTGTACGTTTGCTTCCGTACAAGCGCGGTTGTAAGCCGCTATCAGCAGGTCAGTCTGCTGTTGGTACCAGGAGTGTAAGTCCACGCCTGGTGGGAGCACAGGTGGGGCCTGTGATAAGTCGTGTCCGAACGCAAAGGATGGGATCCTTTGGGTGGACGTGCCAATGTGTCCGGGTTGGGGGGTCGAAGGGTGGACCCCTGTTGGGACCGGGGGATTTGGATTATCCGCATTGGTGTTCTGGTTATCAGTCATGATCTTGAGAGGGAGAGGGATGGATTAAAAAGTGCTAAGAGTAGCGGTGGGCGCCAATGATGAAACAATGGTTAACCGGGCAGGGTTAACACACTGGTCTCGTCAAGAAGGGTTAATCCCTTCCTCTCGGAGATCGCTGGCTGGGTCACCGGTGGATGATCTCCTGCACAAGGAAACAAGCCGTGACTCGTAACAAGGAGGATGGGGTGGGGGGTGCTCCTTGTTACCACTCTCCGGCGTGAGAATCAGTAGTTTGCTTGGGAAGCAAAGCAAGATAGTAGTAGTAGTGAGAGAGTTGTGAAGAGATACCTCAAACCTGGTTTGGGGTCGGTATTTATAGCCGAGGAGTGAAGGAGGAGATTGACGGATGGGCTGACGACGAGCTGCACTTGCAGGTGTGTCAGTCTCGCCGGCCGTGGGGGTTACGCCACGTCAGCCCATTGCTTTTAATAGCTCTGACAGGGGACTGTCGCCGGCGCCACTTGCCTCGTGGTGTGTCAGTCCACTTGTTGGATATGCAGGATGCGGTGCGAGCCGTATCGCTGCACGCGGTAACGTCTGAAGTTACCGCGTCTCCTACTTGTGATCAAGAAATACGCGAGATGCGGTGTTGGCCGCATCATCGTATGTGGAGACTATTTGCTCGCTTCCCTTGTCGTGACGAAAATGGCCATATGATGCGGTGCCAGCCGCATCGATATGTTCATCTTCTTTCGTACTTGGGTCAAGCTATTCATCTTCGAACCGAATGGGTTCGAAGGATGTGACCGCATGGGTGCGGTTTGCTTACTGGTAGGGGTTTGTTTGATGCGGGTAATGGTCGTTTTGGGACCATACCCCTTCATATGTGTTCCGGTAATTCCCCGAATTACCAACGTAGACTCATTTAACTAACCCTAGTTAAATGCAGTGCTATGAATGTATGATGTACTTAACCGTGGTTAGGTTAAAATAGTAGCCTGAAGTTGCGGGTTGTCACAATAGTGGTGATGGCGATGGTGGCTAAGGATAAGGATGGCGACGGTGGTAGAAGGTGGTGAATGGTGATGGTGGTGATGGTAGTTAGGTGGTGGTGGTAGTCGGAGTTAGGTGGTGGTGGTGGCGATGGCTAAAAACAAATGGTACTCTTATACTCTTGAGTAGTAGTATCCATTCATCCAAACTTATGATCAAATAAGAGAAGACAAAAAGCCTTCACAAAAAGCCTTCAAGCAAACTATAGCATTTTATCACTTTGTGGTTTATATGTATTGGCAACCCTTTCCAAGTATTACATATAGGGAGAAGTGTATGGCATCTCTACATGTATAGAGAGAAGTTTTGGTAAACACGACAATTCTAGTAAGGCATTGTAAGCGTGATCCCTGCCACATTTAGGGAGACATTTATAGTGAAGAATACTCATAACACTTATGATCGAGTATCAAGGAGTGGGCATATTTTGAAGCTACTAACTTTTATCGGAACCATTATACATAGTTGCACTCGTTTGGTGATATCTTTAAACAAAGCATGTCTTTTTTAATTTAGTTGTGTTCTTGTAATTCTTTTTTGAAGAAAATTTTGATCTTCATTAAAAATGAATAATATAACTTATCTTCCTATTAACTCAAGATTCTTACCGTTTGTAACAATGAAAGGATTCGACTTAGCAATTGACATATGTCAAGTTTTTGTAGAAATGTTAGATTTATTCACAACACCACCCCTAAACCAGGGGCAACCACATGACTACAAACTAAAGAAACATCTTTCATAACATCAAATTGACACCACTTATCCCATGAAATAGATCTATTTTTCGACCTACTTCTATACCACATGAACCCAAGTGTCTTCACATCTTGGATGATATTATCGAAAGCCATAGTTTTATTGGATGATATTATCGAAAGCCGCATTTTTATCGGAGAACCTTTTTTCATTTCTTGCTTTCCAAAGACACCAACACCCGACCGCAATAGTACCTTTCAACACCTCGTTAGCCTGCCTACCCAATCCAAAAAACTACTTAAATGTTAAGGCAGGGGATTTAGGTTTTTGGGAGGTGGTAGTGGAGGGTTTAGGTTTTTTGGGGGTGGGGTGTGGGGGGTTACACATGTGCAATACTAACTTTTTTAACTTATTTTTATATTTCAAATATGTAGATTTACATGCAAAAAATGTTAAAAAAATTGGTGTAATTTTTTAAGCTTTTTTTTTAGAAGTTTTTTAGTTTTCTCATTTAAATGAGTTTTTTTATAATCCGTCCCTTAAAAAATAATATCCTCTTGTTTATTTGGTTATGAAAATTTTCAAACAATTTGATTATAACATAAGAAATATAGGACCTAAGAGGAGAAAGGGTCGTTCAAAACAAAACAAGATAATAAACTTTATCAATTGTAAGAAAAACAACTAGAATAACATTTCTTATTTTACATTATCACAACTACGATTCTTTAGGCTAGGTTTTTGGTAACCCTCATGATCACCATGACCCTCCATGTTAGTGCCATGTAACTTATCTCTAATCCACCATTCAAAACCACTACCCTAAGGGTGTGATCATTACCCAAACCACTAGCCCCTTATTTATTATCTTTGTCTAAAGAAAAAGGAAATGATTTGTTGAAAAATGGAAAGGAGGACCATGGTTGCCATGGTTTAATCCATGCAAACCATGATGGATCAATCAAGGGGGTGGTGTAGCCTTCCATTCATGTTCCTATGTGGCAAATCATGTCCCAATCATGATCCCCACACCCTATAGCCTTAGAAGTTAGCCTATCTGTTGTGGAATGTGAATGTGAAAAAAAAAACGGTTATGTAGAAGTTGGAGAGTTTCACATTTCACACTAAAGAACATATGTTTGTGGAAAAGTGAAAAAAAAATCGCCACGTAGCCAGTGGTGTGTTTCACATTTCACACTAAAAAACACGGGTTGTGGAGAAGTAAAATGTGACAAAAAATCGTCACGGAGCCGATGGAGGGTTTCATATTTCACACTAAGAAGCTTGTGTTGTGAAGCAGTAAAATGTGAAATGATGTGTAGGTTGATGTGACTTTATTTATATGATTAGATTATATGTTATTTAATATTTAAAAAAATGTAATTCTAATCCATCGCTTCCTCCTCACCACTTACAACTCACCCCGCCCCTTCGCCTACCAACAACTCCACGCCTTTGGCGGCGTGTCGTGATCCTCAAGCGGACATGATCTCCCTTGCACCCACGTCCTCCCTCACAACACAGTCTTAGTTTATCCTTAAATTATGAGTCGGGTTAGTCCCCCCGTAATGGGGCGTTTTTTTTTAAAAAAATTCAAAAAAAAAACGCCGGAAAACGCCCGCACCTCCATTACATGCGGCGTTACCGGGCGTTTTTTTGAAAAAAAATGGCTCCAGCGTGTTTATTAAAACGCTGAAATGTTGTTGGGTTGCGAGATTCGACCGTTGCCAAACGGTCAAAAGTTTTTTTTTTTTTTTTAATTCAAAATTTTACCCACTATATATATATCAACCCTTTTTCTCCATTTTTTTTTATAAAAATCCCCCTACTTTCTCTCCCACTTTCTTCTATTACTTTATAAAAAACATCCACTTTCTTCTATTTTTTTTACAAGCATGCATCCATACCGACCCTCTTTTGGTGGCCCCGCAAGACCCACGAACCCGAACACAACGCAACCGCAAAACCCGTATAACCTTCAAGACATGGACCCAAGCTTTTTACCATACGCGACTTACTTGACTGGTGCCACTCCGTTTTTTAATTTTCTGTTTTTTTTGGTATTTTTTTTTCAAGTATTGTAATTTTTATTTTAAATTAATGAAGACTTTATGTTTTAAATTAAAAAAAAAATAATTGTCAAATGATTGAATGAGCGTTATTAGAATAATGCTCAACTACGCCTCTTTTGCTATAATACCCCATGTGTGACTAGAATGCCACGTGTCGTATAATGCCCCATGTTGGAGGCATTATTCTTGTTTACCACTACGGGTGGTCTTCTGCCAAGTCTTCAGTTTTATATAATTTATTCATTTTGCCAAGTTGTACCCCAAAGAAAAGAAAAAAAAACCTAGGAGGCATAATTCGTCAACTTATAAATTGATTTCACATTTTCCTTGCATCATTTTGTGCACAGTGCACACGTATTTATTCTTTTCCCTTTATTTAAAAGTCTACCTTTATGCTATCCCATTCACGTGACACCACGTGTCAGTCGCCTAACACGTAAATTACCTTTTCACCCTCCATTTCCTTTCGAATTTCATTTGAGTTTTGAGTGACATCTCACTTTCTCTCTCTAAAACGGTCATTTTCACCTTCAAGTCGCCGTCTACTTATCTTCTTCAACTCACGGAGAAATTCGCATAATCAGTTTCAATTTGTTACAAAGCTGTTAGAACAAGTTGTTGAGTGCAAGAATTAGGGCTTGTTTTTCTCAAATTTCAAGAGTTTTTGTTGATTTTGTTATGAAGGAGACGGTGCAACGGAGATTAGGGCTCATTTGATCCGAATGGAGGGAGGTAGCTTCTGTTTTAACTCTTTTCTGGTAATATTTGTTTGATTCCTTTATCATTTAGCTGTGATTTGGTGTTTTTTTTGTAGCAGTTTAGTGTAATTAGCTGCTTTGTTTGAATTGGTGATGTAGTGACACGTAAGGGAAGATTGCTAGAATTAAGGTTGTGGTTATGGACATTTTGCATGTTTTGATTTGTTTTAGGTTTTGTTATGCTGTTGTTTATGGTAATTTGGTTGTTCATTCATAACTTTATCATGTTACTACCATATATATTCTGTAGATTAAGGATAATATGGCTATAGTTGAATTCAACGTGATCGATTTGGTGTTTGTTGTTTTGAAATTTTAATATGGTCAAGAAGAAATATTTTAGATATGCTTGAAGCTACTAGGAGCTATTCGTGTGAGACTTTCAATGTTCATGAGTTAATTGTGAGACTTGTAATTCTTGTAAGTTTGAAATTCGGGTTCTTCTCTTTCTTCTTAGTTCTTACTCCATTTACTTCTAATTGTTTAGGTAAAAGTCATTGAGATAACAATATGTTATTGGCTTATCCTTGCTTATTACAACTTAGTTAAAAGTAAATTTTATGTCGTCATTATGAAGTTCGTTTTCAAGTTTTTGAGGCATTTGTCAAGACTTATATTTCAAAACATCAAGATGAAAATTCAGAGGTTAAAATAGAATTTGTATTTTGTTAGGTTAGAAACCTCAAATTCCGTAGAATCATTATATTTAAATTTTGATTTTTGGTAAACACTTTATTTATTTTGGTCAAGATTACACTAGTGTAGAATTAAAGATGAGAAAACAGAAAACAAAATTCTTGCAAAGGAGGACTAATTTCGTGACAAAGAAGTATGTGGCCCAAATGATGATAAAGATTTTGAATACTGATTATGGTGAATGTGGTAATGATGTTGATGATCATGATGATGGTGATGATGAAGTATGTATTGACTTCGGTGGGAATGGAAAATGCTTGATATGATGGTACCGACAAGTGAAAAAATATAATAACCCCCCTACTTTGATTATTCTCTTGTACTAAACTAGTAAGCTACATGATAAATGGTAATTGAAAAGCTTTTTAGTTTGGAAGTTTCTGCTATTAGTTAAATGTACAAAATATCCTTCAATAGTTATTAGTTTAGAGAACTATGTAGAATGAAGTCAAAGGCGTAAAATAATTGTATGAATTGTAATTTCCCCATTTAATTTAATTTACGTACATAATTCACTTTTGTTTCAACTATAGGGATACACCAATGGACTATGATGACGATGAATTTCAAGGACAAAATCGTCAATTAGCCGGGGAAGGGTCTTCCAAAGTTTCTCCTGTTTTGCATCCATATGCTCTTCCCAAATTTGACTTTGATGATACTCTTCACGAGCACCTGAGTTTTAACGAGGTTTTTCTTGGTCAAGAAGACAACCAGTGGATCGAGGAGTTTAAGTCAAGTGGTGTGGAATCAAGGCGTAACAATGTATGGTCTGAAGCAACATCTTCAGAATCTGTTGAAATGCTTCTAAAATCAGTTGGACAAGAAGAGAAAGTCGTGGGTAAAGTAGTAATCGAACAATTAGATTCTAATATATGTGATGAGACTGTGAGCTTAACTGAAGCTATGGATCCTAATTTGAATCAAGAATCTCAATTATCTGGTGGAGAGTTGGATTCAGTATCTATAAATGAGAAGCAAAATTTATTTGTTTTGAAGGAAAAAGTGGATAACACATTCGATGATGTAGTTCCAACGGATCATCCGGGCTCCTCGGAGAATGTTGGTCTAAGTGTTCAAATTAAAGAAAATAGCACTGAGGTTCCAGCGGATGGTGACACCATGATTGCTGAATATGTGGATAACCCGTCTAGTGAGAACCTGCCAGCTGAAACTAGTATCCCGTCCAATGAGAACCTGTCAGATGAAATTAGTGATCCATTCAGTAAGAACTCGTCAGCTGAAACTAGCAACACCATCAGTGAGAACCCAACTGCTGAAAATAGCATACCGTTCAGTGAGAACCTGCCAACTGAAAATAGTGCTCCATTCAGGGAGAGCCGGTCAGCTGAAAATAGCACCCCAATCAGGGAGAACCCGCCAGCTGAAACTAGCATCTCATTCATTGAGAACCAATCAGCTAAAACCAGCATCACGTTAAGTGAAAACCCCCCAACTGGAACTAGGATCCCGTTCAATGATAACCCCCCAGCTGAAACTAGCATCCTGATCCCGTCAACTGAAACTAGCATCCCATTTAGTGAAAAACCACCAGCTGAAAGTAACATCCCATTCAGTGAAAGCACTTCCCAATTGTTGAAGTTAAAGGATCCTGATTCTCCAAAGTCAAATGCAGGATCGTTGTCTAAGATGTCTCCCATAACAGTTTCTTCTGTTGAAGAAAACGAAACCATCATAGAAAAGGATGCACAACAGATCCATTCTGACACATCTATGCTGTCTGCAGGCAACTTACCTGAAACAGTCTGTGAGAGTTCTGGTTTAATGCAGGTGGACTGCAAAGCTACCTCATGTGAACCGGGTGTCATACATTTGGGTCAAGATGATTCTTTTAATGAAAAAGAGGATGCAAGCTTGCCCCCGGAAAGTAAGGATATGGACGCTGAAGCTGTTCAAGCTCATGGTAATCAAAAGAATGTGGGAGCTAGAATTATGATCATAATTATGAATCTGATGTGTCTGTTTAAGCTGAATGCGGTATATTAGAATTATGATTAAAGGTGGACGATATGGGTAATGTTTTAATCTTTATTGGGTCAAATACAAATTTAGCTAAAAAGGATAGAGTGAAATGGGTCGAAAGTCTCTTAAAGTGTATGTTTAATGCATAAAATATACCAAACCAATTTATTCATAAGATTATTAGTGAAAAAAATGTTTTGGGCCCTATTTGTACCAAAATATTACAATGTTTTTGACCGAACTCATTTTGAGCTCTCTCACACACACCCACACACATCCCCAACTTTCCACCTCTACTATCTAGGTTGCATTGTTATATTGTAGTTAAATCTTTTCACCTTGTTTCTGTCTTGCTTTGTGATATCAGTTGCAGTATCTGATCAAAGGTCATCTCCTGACACAGCTACAGCAGAAAACGAAGAGCAACCAAAATCACCTATTTTTGGGGTGAGTTTAGTGCACCAGGGTAGCAAGGAAAATATACAAGTCGGAGGTCCTTCTGAAGGAAATTCCCAAAATGAGATTTCCCAAGTTGAATGCGTGGTCGCTTCTGATTCAAAGAATCCATCAGCTTTAGTTGAAAAAGAAGCATCTCCTGATCTTGCTGAAAAAGCTATACATGAGATTGATGCTCATTGTGTGACACCGGTTGAAAGCTGCAATGCAAGCCAGGTTGAACGAGAACCTGGTACTAAAAATGACAGTCAAGATTGTTCCGAGAAGCTGGAAACAAATCCTTCTGATTTGTTAGAAAAAACAGTCAATAATTCTCAGACAGGATGTCTACAGGACCCGAAGGAAACAGTGATAGAAGGTAAGCATAAAGTGTGGCCTGGTTGTACTTTTACAACTAGTATGTTTGGTGGTTGATTATATGAGATTTAAAGTTCTATTGTTGTTTGTCTTACACATTATGTTTATGCACCTGTGTGTGGACATGTTAGGATCATGTTGTAAGCAAAAATGTATGCTGCTTCACATGATTGTATTATAGAGGAGCAGAGCGACCCATTTATGGCACTAGTGGTCCCTGTTAGAAAATTCTAGCAATTGCTATAATTATAGGTGGCACTTTCAACCCATTTATGGCATTATGTTTTTATCTTTAACATCATCATCTTCATCATACTTAGTAAATCCCACCAATAGCAAAGCTAAGGTAGGGTCTGAGGAGGGTAAGATGTAGACAGACAGCCTTACCTCTATCCCGTAGGAATAGAGAGGCTGCTTCCACTGAGACCCTCGGCTCGATAGTAGTTTTCCATCAAGCTTTGGACATAAGGCACATAACACTCAGCAATTAAGACAAAGGCTGATTACTGCATGTACTCCCTTGTCTTTCGGCTATCAACGCCACCACATGATGCATGATTAACCATCCCCCTCTTTTAACGTTATTTTCACGAAATTAGTAAAATAACGTTAAAATTAGTGCACTTTCGCTTTTGCCCTCCAAGCGCCCATACATATATACATTATATGCGCATACCGCAAGCGGGGCGTAATGTTTTTATCTTTAACGGGTAGCATAAAATTTGCTTGAAAGGAAACAAGTCAAATGGGTTGAAAGTCACCCTAAGTGTAGTTTGAATGCATAAAACCTTTTAATCATTTTATTCAGTAAGTTAAAAGTATTGTTGAATCAATATCTATATATCATATTTGACTTCTATTAATTTGAAAAAAAAGTGAAAAAAAAAAAAATTGGACAAAAAGTAGTTTGCGTTGACCCCACCTGATCCAGTTGACCTGTTACTGTAGTCCCAAACCAGAACCGTTGCTACCAGTATTATAATTTATTTCAGGGTGCATATGTTATTTGTATGAAAATATGGAAGGTCCATGCTAGAAGGGTTTGTAATGATATTTTTGGTAACTTAATAGTTAAATCAGAAAATTGTATTGTATTAGAATTGTCATTAGGGTTACATTAGATGTGTGCTTATATAGAGCACAATGTTACATAACCAACCCTATATAATCACTAAATATCATTTAGTCTAATACTTATAATCAAATACTTATCCAACAGAGAGATACATGGACGCTTATAAGGCTATACTGTTATGTCAAAGAACTGAAAAAGAATGATGAAAAATTCATGATCTAAACACTATATCTGCCTCTGTTTTGGATTTTACAGTCAACAAGTCAAATGAGCATCAAACATTTGTGGATGGTTCTCGTCCATCTGATGATGTGGCAGATGGTAGTTCGCTGTCTTGTAAGACCGCAGATGATGTGCAAAATAAAGCGCTGTCTGTTTCTGTAGATAATGCGACACCAGAAGAAAAAGACTTAACTTTTGAGGTCAATAAAAGGTCTGATCTTGGACAAGATGGCAAGGGTTCCCTATCATATCCTGCATTTCAAGTTTCTAATTTGCCAAAGGTACCTTCACATATATGCTTCTATAGTTCTATTGTTGTACTTCCTTAGTTCATCAGATCTGACATTTATCACATCTGGAGTTGGCAATTTCAACCATTTTCATATGAATGGGTCAGTATGCGTTTTAACTAACGGCTCAAATTAAGTTTTAGTTAAATGGAGAAATATCCCAAATGCATCCAGCGGGTTGGAACTTGGATGTCATCAAAAGTCTTTTTGTTATGTATGCAACCTCCGAAGTCATTTTATATAAATATTTAGACTGTTATTGTGATAATATTATTGTTTAAATCATCGCTCACAAATTAAATACATATAATTTTGTATTAATAAAAAGACAAAAGTATTTACGGGTGATGGGTCAACCCAGTATGACCCCTTGTTTCGACCCATACTAAAATATGACCTGTTGCCACCTCTAGGTATTTCCTTCACAATTTTAAACATGTATTTATCGTGAACTTGTGTAGATTACAGAGGGACCTTCAAAAGATTCTAGCAGCAACCAAAGGGATCCTAAGAAGTTTCATGAAGTTTCTGTTAGTCCTCAGAATCCTAGTGGCTTGACCTCTCAAATAGGAATCAAAGGGAAATCCGAGCGTAAACCTAGACGAAAATCTGTTGGTAAGGAAAATGCCAGGAAAGGAACAGTTCCTGCAAGAGGAGAAGTATCACCTGTGTTGCTAACTTCCCCTGCAACGAGTCAAGTTACTCGTTTTGAAGGGGTTAAGTCCCGTGAGAATGCTACAAAACCAGGGGTTCTTCCATCGCCAAAGATTCCAGATTTGAATAATTCAACTTCTATATTACAGCAGCCGTTTACTGATAATCAACAAGTGCAGTTACGTGCACAAATATTAGTTTATGGATCATTGATGTAAGTACTCTTTGTGTGCATGCTATGCTATTTTCAAGTACAGTTAAAAGTTTCTTGGATTTAGTTGGCTGTAGGCATAATTTAGTTGTTATTTACTTATATATTCTTTTTGCCTTTTGGTGGTTAATTTGCAACACAAACACACCTACGATGTCAAAAAAAAACTAATTCATGGTATAAATTTTAGACTGTTGTTACATTTTTCAAGGATAACGTTGTAGACAGTAATAGGGAATAGCACAAAATTGAAAAAACTATTCTTTTATCCCAATTTTGTTTCTGTAAACTAAAACTGAACCAAAATTAAAAGGATGCTTTATTATACAAAAAATGGAATTCTGATCATGCTTTTTCAAGAAAAGAGGGGCACTATATTTGAGATATAGTTTCCACGTGCTAACTAATCTCTTAATTTTAAATTTTTAATGTGAACTCATGAAACATTGGTTATGTTTTTGGTTTCAGATCTGGATCGCCACCTGAAGAAACTTACATGATTGCTGCATTTGGGCAGCCTGGTCTGTTCAGTAACATATTAGTCTTGTTACGTATTGAATCAGAAATCTCAATTTAGTTCATGTGTTTTTTATATACAGATGGTGGAAGAACTTGGGAGGGTGTTTGGCGTGCTTGTGTAGAAAGGCTTCATATCCAGAAATCTCAGCCCAAATCTAGTACCCCTATTCAATCACGATTAGGTACCTCATGATACTTAGCTTCTTAAGTTCTTGCCTTGTTCTCTTTTAGTTAGATGTTGGCAAAATGGGTGGGCAGGTTGGTTGACCGTTGACCTAAACGGGTAGTTTTTGTACATGTCAAAGTGGGTCCGGTTTGTTGACCTAAAAAGGCTAAAATATTTTTTGGGAAATTGTCATTATAAATATGTATATTATTTTAGGGATTAGGATCAAATACAAAGGCTCCTTATTGTAAGAAGGGTACAAAGGCTTCTAAAAAAAACCCACTACACAAAAAAAAAAAAAACCTAAACACTCACCACCACCCAAAAACCTAACCCCCCCCCCCAAAAAAAAAAAAGGCTAATATATATGTATGTATATATATTTGGTTGAGAGGAGGTGTGTGTGTGGGGTGGGGGGGGGGTTAGGTTTTTCGGGGGTTTTTTGGTGAGGTATAGGTTTTTTTTTTTTTTTTTTTTTTTTTTTTGCGGGGGGTGGGGTGAGGGTTAGGTTTTTGGTTGGGGGGTTTAGGTTTTTGGGTGCGGTGGGGGTTGGTGTTTAGGTTTTGGGTGGTGGTGTAGTGAGTTTAGGTTTTAGGTTATTGGACACTTGTCACTCTATAAATCCTTCTTACACTTCTTACAAATAGGAGTCTTTGTGTAATAACTTAACCTTTATTTTTGTAGTTAGTAGTAGGATTTGGCTACAAAGACAATTTTTCCTAAGAAGTTAGGCATTGTGTTTTAAACACCAAGAAACTTAAAACACAATGCCTAAGTAATTTTAAACACTATGCCTAAAATCCTTCTCACACTTCTTAGGAAAGATTGCCTTTTGTAGCATAACCTTACCCTATTTTAGTAATAGTTTAATATATATTGAATAGATTTTTGCAAGAGGTTTTGGGTATAAGATTACACTTTGGGTGACTTTTGACCTGTTAAAAACTTAATGTAACCCGGATTCACCCATAAATAAGTAAACATGTCAGGTTGCGTTGACCCGTTAAACTTTGAATCCAAAGTTTTGAGATATATTAGTGGGTACAAAAATTATATAGTTAGTGTATGCATTAAAAATACACTTTGTGTGACTGCTTCACCCATTAGCTACTTATTTTTACCGTTTGACAAATCTCAAAGATGATCTTTTAGTGTACTAACTCCATTTTCAGAAATGAGAGATGCAGGTAGCAGATCTGATCAAGTAATTAAACAGGCTTCTGTCCAAAATAAAATTCCCTCTTCACCTATTGGAGGACCAAACAGCAAGGGTACCCCACCAATTGTTAGCCCCATGATTCCCTTTTCATCGCCTCTGTGGAATACCACTACCCCTTCTGATAATTTACAGTCTACTGGCATGCCAAAAGCTGCTCGTTTTGATTATCACCAAACACTCTCTCCTCTACGTCCTCCTACTTATCAAACTCCACCTGTTCAGAATTATAACTCATCTTGGTTGTCTCAGGGTCCATTCTCTGGTCAATGGTTAGCTGCTTCCCCAATTCCCTCTTTTAACCCTGCCCCTCGTTTTCCGTCATTACCTACAACCGAGTCACTGAAATTAACCCCGGTCAAAGAATCAGGCGGTTCGGTAGTTCAACATACATCTAATCCACCGATTCTGAATTCTGCTCCTATCATTTTTCCAGACATGAAAAGGTCAACCGTATCGTCTGACCAACCTTGTGATTCAAAGAGCAGAAAAAGGAAAAAGGGTATTCCAGTTGTTAGTAATCCTTGTTCTACATCAGTTGCGGTTTCAATACCTACTTTCGTGACATCTAAAAGTAGTCCTGCTACGATTCTTTCGCCTACTCATCATACTGATCAAAATGCGGAGAAAGTTGAGGAGTCAAAGCTACAAGCAAAGGAAGCTACTGAGCATGCTGATAAGGCAATGCTTCATTGCAATGGTGTATGGAGTCAGATGGAAGGACGATATAATCATAATTTGAATTCCAATGATGAAGCCAAGTTAGTATCTGCAGCTGTTTCAGTAGCAGCTGCTGCTTCTGTTGCTAAGGTGGCAGCAGCTGCTGCTAAAATTGCATCCGAACAAGCAAGATCGATGGCCAACAGTTTAAATAAAAATCAAAATCTTGTTCAAAGCAAAGCTTCCTCGAAACATGCTGAAAACCTTGATGCCATTGTAAAAGCTGCTGAGCTGGCGGCTGAAGCAGTATCTCAAGCAGGAAAAATTGTCGCAATGAGCGAACCATTTACCTTGAGGGATTTGGTTGAAGCTGGTCCTGAGGGTTACTGGAAGACTCCCCGATTAGCATCCAAGCAGCAGCAAGCTTTAATTGCACAAAATTTGAATGTTAGTGAGAAAAGGAATGCCGAAAAAGGTACTGGTGGGAATTTGACAGAGAATCAGACAATGGAGGTTGATGGTACCTCTGTTCCATTTACAAGCCATGGAAAGGATAAGAGAAAGCCACCGAGTCCGGGGGTTTTCAAAACTATTGGGGCTGTACCTGAATCAGAGATTAAGTCTATGGTTGGTCAATCCGAGCCTAAAATTTCTTCAGCGAATTTGATAGAGTGTGATATCAAAGAAGGTTGTCTTGTTGAGGTAAGAGTGTTGGAGCAATGGAAAGTTTGTAAATTTCAACACTTGATTTTCAACTTATTGTGCCTTTCTACTATACTAGATCTGGCAGTTGGATAACTTTTGGTATGGGTCAAATCTTTTTGTAAGGATAGACACCGTTGACCTGAAACACTTTCTTGTCCAAAACTGTCAAAAATTTATACATTTAACGTGTAAAACGTGATAACAAAATTTATACTATTTCAGTAATTATCTAATTCGTTGACTGGAATGATTTATTTAAGGTTTTCTGCATTACAATTACACTTTGGGCAACTTTTAACACGTCAGACATAAACCTTTAACTGAAGCAACCTGTTATTATGCGAATGGATAAATTTGCCACCACTTCTTTCATGCATTATCTTAATATCAACTTAATTATGTTTAGGTGTACAAGGATGATGATAAACTTAATTGTGGCTGGTTTGGAGCTAATGTGTTGAGTTTGAAAGACGGAAAAGCCCTTGTTTCTTATACAGAAATCCAATCAGATGAAGGTAATACGTGATGTTGGTGATTGAAGTTTTGGGCTTATAAATACTTATTATTGTGATTACAAAGCAGGTTCAGGGAAATTAAAAGAATGGTTGGCACTTGAAGTTGAGGGAAGTGAGGTACCCAAGATACGTTTAGCCCATCCTGTGACTAGCATGCAAGGGACTAGAAAGAGACGTAGGACGGCTGCAACAGATTTTATGTGGTCTAGTGGAGATAGGGTTGATGTGTGGATTCAAAACCAGTAAGGAAAAAGAACATACCTTTTTCGAACATAGAATTTCTTTTATATACTTTAGTGCTTTTCTGCAGCTGGCGCGAGGGAGTTGTGATGGAGACCAACACAATTGATGTTACTTCTCTAACTGTTCAATTTCCAGGTATATTATTTGGATTTGGTTCTTACATTTCTGATTATAGAATTGGGTGATGATTTATTTCCTCGTCTGCAGCTCAAGGAGAGACATCAGTTGTTAGATCATGGTTTGTCCGACCACCTCTCATCTGGAAGGATGGCAAGTGGATTATGTCTCATACATCTGAGAAGCGTGTTTCTTCCCCGGTCTGTTTTACAATTATGAATGCCTCAATTTGGGATTGTTTCATGTGGTGATGTCTAAAGCTATATGTTTACAGGGCAATATGCCACAGGAAAAGCGGTTAAAACTGGCAAGTCCTGCTGTGGAGGATAAAAGGAAAGCCGGGTCATCAGAGCCGAGAAAACAAGAAGAATCACTATCCTTGTCAACCCATGAGAAAGTATTTAATGTCGGTAGCACTAGAGAGAATAAGAAGATCAACACTTCTAGAACAATGACGCGGGGCTTGCAGAAAGAAGGCCCGGGAGTAACCTTTGGCGTACCAAAACCTGGAAAAAATCAGAAATTTATGGATGTTAGCAAACACTATGTTGCTGATGGATCCAATGTAACACATGATTCCATTAAGTTTACTAAATATTTAATTCCTCATCCACCAGGATCCCGTGGATGGAAAAACAGTTCTAGAAGTGACCCGAAAGAGAAACAAGTTGCCGAAGCCAAACCACAAATGCTCAAATCTCGAAAACCGCCAATCCCCTCTTTCAGAACGTTATCTACTAAATCCACAGCAAACAATAGCAGCCTGGATTCTGTTAGTGATAGTGAAAACCAACTGGAGCACGGGTCTTCTTCCAGTATTGAAGATAAATCTGAGCGTTTGAACAAACGGAAATTCGCACCTACAAAGGCAGCTAAAGTCGAAAAATCACATCCAGAAGTTGCTGAGCCGCGTAGATCAAATCGTAAAATTCAGCCGACATCAAGGGTGAGTCAGTAATTGTAATGTTGTAGTTAAGATTACATTAGGTTGGATATATTGACCCGCCAACATGAAAACTATTAATAAGTTAACTACAGTTTTATGTTGCTTATTATTCTATCCCAAATGGGTAAAAAAGCTGGCAGCTCTGAATGTGTTATGTATTACAGCTGTTAGAAGGGTTGCAAAGTTCAATGAGCATCTCAAAGATACCTGCTGTTTCACATTCAACTCAAAGAAAGGTTACTCCAATCCAAAAGGTAAATATAAATAACACACAAAAATCTTTTATTCAAATGTTAGAATAAAATAAGCAATTTCATGTGGATTTGTTTTCTTAACAGGAAACAGGAACACTGGCAAAAAGGAAGGAGAATAGTTAATTATGTGTGTATTGTATGACATAACTTTGTAACTAAGAAGATTAATGAATCTAAGAAAGGCTAGTCTCATTAATGAATCTAAGAAAGGCTAGTCTCAACCTTTCTGGTGTCTTATGAAGAAGGCTTTCTGGAATTTGTTTGTTAGGCTTTGTATATGGATGGATGTCTAGATATTAATCATCACCATTTCTTCAGTCTAAATCATTTATTATCAGTTTGTAATTTCTTTAATACATATAAATTAAGAGTTTTCACATAGTTTGGCATGAAAATTTTTGGCTGAATCGCTAAACTACTGTTTTGAGAAACAAATCTGAACAGACGGCTGGTTGGGTCAGCCGGATTGGTGAAAATAGTTTGTTTTTAACTAGTTTTCAAGCCCCGCGTTGCGGGCGAGTACGTAGTAAAACCATGCTAAATAGTAAGCAAACGACCGCCAAACCTAGGAAAACTCGTAAAAAACGTGAATCTATACCGCCGTGTGACATAAAATGTAGGGTAGAAATAGTAAAACAAAAATATGAATTTATGTCGTCACATGGTGTAGAACGTAGGCAAAGATAAAGACAAACTTATAACATGAGGTGGCACAAAACGAAGACAAACTCAAATTTATACCAATGAATCTTTAACATAAACACAAAAAAAAGACAAAACTTAACACCTGAAAATAAAACATACAAACTTAAGGGACTTAAAATGTTAACCATCTTAACTTCAAAAAATAAAACACAAAAAGGCCTTTGCTACAAAACAAAAGAAAAAAAAAACAAAAAAAAAACAAAAGAGGTACTGTTCCTAAGAACATACCTCAATTGTATATATATAATAATAGTTTGAAATTTCTTTTCATTTTTTAAATCATCTATCTATCTATACTTTCTATAAAAGGAGAAATCCAAGTGACATAAGAAAAACTGATATGTTAGCAGGAGAGAGTGTCCAACAAGGCTTTTTTTTATCTCATTATTACATCATAAATCCTAATATTAAAAGAGTTTAAAATTGAAAGTTGGCCCACATCCACATTTTCAAAGGTTTGCCCATTTGTATAATGCCTTATACTCAAAGGTCTACCCTCATTGCTTATATTATTAAAGTACTGATGTTAATTGAAAATTCAAAAAACCTCTTCTCACGTTCAAAATTCAAAATTCTGGCTCCACATTCAAAATTCAAACCATATATATTCTAATTCTAATCCTATAAATAAGATATAATTATCTGGCTCCACATTCAAATCTCTCTCGCTCATATCTACATATGAATTTGGCTCCACATTCAAATTTCAATTTATCTCTCTACTTTATATTTGCGATCATATCTTTCTTACTCAAATGCATAGCTCTCATGATTGAGCCGGTTAATCTTCATATACAGTTCTTTGTTCCAGTATCATTGTTCCAACATCGTTGTTTCATGGAAGCTCTGTTTCACACATTCGCCTTTGACCTTGGCTTTGCGGGTTATTTTAGGTTTGTGGATTCTTTTAAACTGTTGATTATGTTGATAATATTTATTTTAAGGTGTTGATATATTTCAGCTTTTTTTTCCGAGCGAGCAGTGGGGAGTTCTTCTGCACTGTTTTTGAAGTCTGAAGTGCAGAAAGTAGAGTACTTCTTTATGATAAATGAAGAACTTAATGGTAATTATGAGAATCTGTTTTTTTTCTAATTTTATTTTTGTTCTTTCGGTTTATTGATATTTAACTTTTTACTACGATTATTATATCCTTCTTTTACATGAGACTTGAAGAAATATACAAGCTAAATAACATATATGAATTTCGCTCCACATTCAAGAGTTAAAAATGACATCATACCCTTCTGTAGGTTCTTATGATTTAAAGTATCGGTTTATCAAGCAAGTTGAGGATCAAGTATAAGATGATAGGGCTACTGTTCAAGAGCTGAAGAACTGAAGAGGTGTTTTGGTGATGTCTTTCTGCACTTCGGAATTCAAAAACAGTGCAAAAGCTTTTCATCACGTTTTACTACCATTATATCCTTCTTTTACATCGGAGTTGAAGAAATATACAAGTTAAAAATGTCATCATATCCTTCTGTAGGTTCTTATGATTTAAAGTATTGCTTTATCAAGGAAGTTGAGGATCAAGTATATGAGGATAGGACTACTGTTCAAGAGCTGAAGATTATTAAATTTTGTTTTTCAGTTCTTAATGTAATTGTTGATCTATCGTCATATGTGATATGTAAATTTTAATTCTATTAATCTTTGTAGAGCTATTTTTACTGATTTGAGTATCAACAGTTGTTAGTGTTGATACCTGCTATTGTAAATGTTGAGTTTCTATTGTTGCCAGCATCTGTTTAGCAAAAGATTTATCCACTGTTTAAAGGTATTGTCTGTTCTCATAATTCCTTTTTTTTGTAACGACTGTTGAGTTGCTACTGTTGCCAACATCTGTTATTCCCATCAGCGGTTTCTAAAGGATTGTCAACCATCAACCCAATAGAAGTTCTGAACATTCTTAAAAAATAGGTATTTTGACAAAATTTGACAAAAAATCTTTAAAAGTCTGTTGAAAACAGCTGTTTTTAAAACATCTGTTTGGCAAAAGATTCATTCACTGTTTAAAGGTATTGTCTCTTCTCATAATTCCTGTTTTTTGTAACGACTGTTGAGTTGCTACTGGTGCCAACATCTGTTATTCCCATCAGCGGTTTCTAAAGGATTGTCAACCATCAACCCAATAGAAGTTCTGAACATTCTTAAAAAATAGGTATTTTGAAAAAAATTTACAAAAAATCTTTAAAAGTCTGTTGAAAACAACTGTTTTTAAAACATCTGTTTGGCAAAAGATTCATCCACTGTTTAAAGGTATTGTCTCTTCTCATAATTCCTGTTTTTTGTAACGACTGTTGAGTTGCTACTGTTGCCAACATCTGTTATTCCCATCAGCGGTTTCTAAAGGATTGTCAACCATCAACCCAATAGAAGTTCTGAACATTCTTAAAAAATAGGTATTTTGAAAATAATTTACAAAAAATCTTTAAAAGTCTGTTGAAAACAGCTATTTTTAAAACATCTGTTTGGCAAAAGATTCATCCACTGTTTAAAGGTATTGTCTCTTCTCATAATTCCTGTTTTTTGTAACGACTATTGAGTTGCTACTGTTGCCAACATTTGTTATTCCCATCAGCGGTTTCTAAAGGATTGTCAACCATCAACCCAATAGAAGTTCTGAACATTCTTAAAAAATAGGTATTTTGAAACAATTTGACAAAAAATCTTTAAAAGTCTGTTGAAAACAACTGTTTTTAAAACATCTGTTTGGCAAAAGATTCATTCACTGTTTAAAGGTATTGTCTCTTCTCATAATTCCTGTTTTTTGTAACGACTGTTGAGTTGCTACTGGTGCGAACATCTGTTATTCCCAAAATCAGTTTCCAAAGAATTGTCAATGATTAACTTTATAGAAGTTCTGAACATCTGTTATTGCTCAACGTCTTTAAATGAAGACGTTTTTTTACTGCTGTTGATTTACCACTGCTCAATAGTGCTGAACATCTGTTAATGGTCAACTGTTATTGCTCAAGTTGCTACTGGTGCGAACATCTGTTATTCCCAACGGCAGTTTCCAAAGAATTGTCAATGATTAACGCAATAGAATTCTGAACATCTGTTATTGCTCAATGTCTTTAAATGACGAGGTTTTTTACTGCTGTTGATTTACCACTACTCAACAGTTCTGAACATCTGTTATTGCTCAACTGTTGATTTACCACTGTTTACAACATTTGTGTCCGATGAAGTGGTAGTAGCCTTTGTTTGCCATGTAGATTATTGTTGGTCTTTAAATGAAGAGATTTTTTTTATATTTTTTTATGGCAGAGGTTTAAAATTTGTCCTTTCAGTTTCTTGATATTTAATTTTATAGTTTTCCCATGAAAATTTATTTTTAAAATGTTTTGCATTAAATGGCTGCTAATATTTAATATCAATTTATTTGTTTATCTTAAAAGTCTGTTGAAAGGACTGCTAAGTTACTAGTGTTGTATAAGATCTGTTGTTGCCCAACAGTGGTTTCCAAATATTGCTGAAGGGTATTGTCTGTTCTCATAGGTTCTGTTTAATCTGAGGACTGTTGAGTTACTAATGTTGCCTAACATCTGTTGTTGGCCAACAGTGTTAGCTATCAGATCTTTCCAACTTCTGACACGTCAGCATTCACCTTTTCACTTTATAAACCGATGTTTCATGCCTAAACAAAGGTTTTACTTTCGTCTGGAGTTTAAAATTCAGCAGTAAGGTTTCCACCTTCTTCTTCAACACTTCTTCGTCAACCTCTCGCAACTTTCAATTCCGATCATGACTTTGGTGATGAAAAAATCGCATAACTACGTTGCTATTTTTGAGAAAACCGAGAACAATACTCTCCATCATTCGATGATTGATATTCTTACATCATCAAAATACAAAGTCATTCTTACCGCCGACGCACCCATTTTCCAAGAGACGCTTCGTGATTTTTGGGCTAATGCGAATATTGAAGAACAAAACAATGTGGCCGTAAGTATAACTTCAAAAGTCGGAGGTGAATCGGTTGCTATTACCCCCAGTACCATATCAACAACATTTGAGGTATACGACTTGGCAGGTAAGACCTCTTTGCCAAAAAAATGAGATTCAAACATACTTAATGGGGAGGGGATATGATGGAGTGTTGAATCAGGCAACTATGTTTAAAGGTAATTTTCCACCGCCAATGAAATTCCTGTTCCATACTCTCTTAATCTGTCTCTCAAATAAAACTACTTCTTTTAATGAAATACCTTTGAAAATTCAGTCATTGGGGTATGCAATTTTGACAAATACTGATTTTAACTACTCCCAAGCATTGTTTGCTGATTTGGTTGCAAATTTAAATAACATTAAAAAGGGCAAAATTACTGCTATTAAAAAGGGCAAAACTGCTATTATTAAAAAGGGGAAAGCTGCTGCTATTGAAAAGGGGAAAACTGCTGGTTTTCTTATGTTTCCTAGACTATTAAGCTACTACCTGCAAAAACACGTGTCTCAAAAAGCTTTTGAAAAAAGGTGAAGCTATTAAAATGAATAGTCTAACTTTTACTCGCCTTATGGCTAAAGAGTCAGATGTTTTCAAAACTAAAGCAAATGGGAATGAGGAAATTTTAGATGAGTCTACAACTGCTCCTCAAACGTCTATTGCTGAGCCCACTGCTCTTGGTGATCACAGCACTACAACCACTGCTGTGAAACCCCCACCAACAAAACTCAAAAAGAACAAAACAAAATCCAAAAAGCCCATCGAAACCAGCAAAATGGGTCCTCTGGAAGATGAGATCCCAGAGGTTAACCCCATAACAACACAGATGTCACTACAAACCACTGTTGCTACTTCCTCACAACATGTGGAAAGATCTCAACCCATAAACCAAACTCCTCATGATTCCTCACAAAAGGAACATGTTGTATTCATAGGGTAACCACAATATGATGTCATACCCTCTTATGAGAGTATACTTAAAAGCCCTTCTCCCACGGCAATGTCTCTTTCAACAACAATCCCTTTATCTTCCATTCCACCAAAGTTTGTAACACTGCTTCAAGCTATTGACATTCAGAGTGATAACATTCCCTCTCACGAACACTTTACTGAGAGTTTAACTTCAACAATAGCTATGTCTAAACCTTTTCAATTACCTAACCCGGAAATAGTTGAGGAGGCTACACCTCTTGAATTTCAGCAAATTCTTGATGGTATTTCAAGTGGAGCAGCTACTACAAATGTCAAATCCACTGATTTACGTTTGGACAGTAGTTTCATCAGTCAGACTCCCTTGAAGGCAACCACTGCTGTGTCTATCAAGGTATCCACTGGTGAGTTCAAGTTAACCACGGGTGAGATCACTAAGGTAACCACTGATGCAGAGGGAAGTCCCCAGAACCAAGAACAAGGGGCATTTGGAGATACCTCCTCTTTCAAAAGCAGATACAACCACCTCTGGTGGGAATTCCGATGATCCTATTAAGTTAGGTGATGGATTAAAATACCAGGATTTGACGGACAGGATATCTAACTTGGAAACAACTATTGCTGATATGAAAGATCAATTGAAGCAGTTGGTGGATGCTTTCAAAAGTCGACCTTCTCATCACAGTTATGCCCAAAGCTTTGGAATTCGGTACAACCTATTCTTGCAGCTCAAAGGGAACTGGCTGAGATTCAACTTAATTCCCACATGAAGCTAATTAGAGTTATGGTTGAAGCAAGATACAAAGACACACAGGCTGACATCAAGGGCATAAAAGAATGCATTGCAAAGTTAACTGGTACTATCCCTACACCTGTGTTTGAAAAAAGACGATGAAGATGATGCTGAAAAGAGGGAAAAGGATTCCATGAAAAACTTTGGTGAACCAACACCAAGGAATCAGCCAAAACAAAATCCAAAGCCTGCCAAGTAAACTTCTGCAAAATCTCCTGGAAAATCTGATACTGGTAAGAAAAAGGGAATTGATGATTCCGTTAACACCTGTGTTTGAAAAAAGACGATGAAGATGATGCTGAAAAGAGGGAAAAGGATTCCATGAAAAACTTTGGTGAACCAACACCAAGGAATCAGCCAAAACAAAATCCAAAGCCTGCCAAGTAAACTTCTGCAAAATCTCCTGGAAAATCTGATACTGGTAAGAAAAAGGGAATTGATGATTCCGTTAACAAACAGACAAATAAGGAGATTGAACGAAAACAGAAGAGGAAGCATACAAAAGATGATTCCGTCAACATTGGAACTTCAAATAGTAGAAAATCACAGAAAGATAACGAATCACTACCAGAAAAACCAACCACTGCTGCGAAACTCAAAACCACTGCTGAACCTAAGAAGTCAGATTCTGATCTACCTAAAACAAAACTCTCACCAGAAAAACCACTTGTCAAAAAGCATAATACAAAATCCTCATCACCACTGCCAACCTCGACTGAAACAATTGTTGATGCAACAAATGTTTCAGCATATGTTAAGACAACAGCGGTTGAGACACCAGTTGTTTCAACAGTTGTTAGTCAATCCACTGATTCTACCCAATTTCAATTTCCATCACAATCAACCCTTACAGTCATGGCACCTTTTTCTTTTCTAATTCCTCCTTCTCCAAAATCTGTTTACACAAGAAAGAGAAAATTCATGATGCATGAAGAAGAGAAGGAAGAAAAAGATATACCTGCACCAATTCCGTTATCAGCTACTCCGTTCATTCAAACTTCACCTAAACCATTCGTCCCACCTCCATCAACAAAGATCAACCCATTAGCAGTAACTTTCCCTCTGGAACTGCTTACAGTTCAAGATGAAATGACTCAATTTTACACAGAGGATGATCCATCGAAAAGAACCTTCCTATCTCTTCAGGGATTTGAAACTCCAAAGAATATTTATGAATATCTGAAGCTAAAGGGCAAGCAAGTAGAAGATAAGGCAAATGAAGAGTGTAAAGGGCTAGGAGATATTAATTTATCAGCTCGCATGTAACATTGGCTTGGTGAAGTCAAGAAGTTGGAAGATTTTGCTAGAGACCTGAGTAAGAATATGTCAAATCTGTCACCAAATGATGAGCTAGAAAAGACATTAAGAAATGATTTCTTGAACACTATCATGGAAACCAAGCCCTACGAAGCCTACAGATCTGATTTCAAAGACTGGCCCCTTGAGGCTCTTAATGAGGAAGTTAATAGAACTGAAAAGATGAATAAAGATCCTCAAATGCCAAAATCTGCTCCCAACTGGAAACAATACAAAAAGGTTGAAGTGGATGAAGTGTTGAAGTATAAGAGAATGAAGGCAGAACTTGTAGCAGCTAAGGTTGGGACTGCTAGACAAATTGGAAAATGGACTAAGCAATCTATTGATCTAGCTTACAGTAGGTTAGAAGAGCGAAGAAAGACAGATCCAAATCTTCCTAAAAAGCCAGTATACAAAGATGAAACGACTGTTATACGTCGGCAGACCGTTACATCTAAAAAGCTATTCTCATCAGCAGATGTATCCATTGCTGCCTTGAACCAAATAAAAAGACAACAACTGATGGATGAGGAAGATGAAAATAGGTATGCTGAGCACAGAAAAGAGTCTATCAGAAATCAGTTACGATATGGATTGGATGATGCTTCGTTGAAATTACAAGCTCAAGTTGCTCAAACACTTCAGAAGTTGGCAAGCAGGCCTCAATCGCCAAACTCCTCTCAAATAAAACTTCTCCCAAGAAACCCATCAGACCCAAAAATACTAAAGTGGAAGTCTGACAAACAGACCCATGAATTGACTTTGATGAAGTCTGATGGTAGTGTTGAAAAGATATCAAGGGAGAATGTACTTGGTCTGAATCCAGTTGACCTCCAAGATCTTTTTAACCTTCAGTTTGATAGGGATGAAGATGATACCGATTCTTTGGATTTTGAGCTCCAATTCAAAGGGCAAATCCGGGAAATGTTGATGAGAGAATAAAGATCTGCTGATTTCTAAAATCTGCTGATTCCTTGATTTAGTTTTGCTGAAAGTTGTTGAGGCAGGTGATTGTGTTTTTGTAGTTAACGTTTGTTGAACTTTAAGTTGTATTCAAATTCTATGAAGTACGTATGTCTATAAACAGTTTATATTGTCTTTTTGGGTAAACAGTTAAATTGTATGTAATTGATATATTAACCGATAATCTATGTTTATAGTTGTCTTTTAGCTATAATAGATAACACGTTTTGGTACAATATCTATGCACGTATCTATATGTTCTATTAATATGTGTTATGCATGCTTGTCTAAGAAACGACTCGTGTTTGCAGCTCTCATTTTTAATGAGAGTACTAAATTCTTTGTTAATAACATTATTCTCTTAACATCTGTTTACTAACCTTTGTAATTTCTGTTGAGTGACCTTTTTAACATAGGTTGACTAACATGCATATCTGTTTACTATCTATCCATCTGGCAAGCTCTGTTGGAGATAATGGATAACATTTTTTAGGAAAGTCTGTTGGAAAGCAACAGAGGTTTTTAACAGTTGATAGACAACAGTAGTTTGCTATCAACATAATGGAATTGCTATTGAATAAACCTATTGACCATTAGTGTATATCAATTTTATAAGTCTGCACTAATTATTTTTTTTACTCTCTGTTAATATGGGCTATGCATTGTTTTCTATGAAACGACCCGTGTTTGCACACGGGTCTTACCGCTAGTACTATATAATAAAAGAAACCTATTTTGGGACACTTGTTATTCTCTCATTTAATTGATTAAAATTATTAAGAGTAAACTTCCGTTTTGCTCCCTGTGGTTTGGTCACTTTAACGGTTTTGCTCCAAACCTTTAAAAATAGCCATTTTACTCCCTGATGTTTCGATTTTTTTGCCAGTTTGCTCCCCGCCTCTAACTCCATCCAAATTGTTTGTTTTTCCATTTTGCTCCCCGCAGGGAGTAAACTGGCAACAAAACCAAAACATCAGGGAGTAAAATGGCTATTTTTAAAGGTTTGGGGCAAAACCGTTAAAGTGACCAAACCACAGGGAGCAAAACGGAAGTTTACTCAATTATTAATAATACTAATAATATTAATATTTAATCTAAATTAATACAAATTTTTATTATTAATAATATTTAATCAATTCTAAAATCTAATCTAATACAAATGGTTCTTATAGTTATAACTTATGGTTCTTATAGATATAACTTATTTTATTATTTAATATATAAAATTAAATTTATTCAACCCGTGCAATAAAGAAGGCTTTTAAAAAGATAATGTTTTATTATTTGGTATATAAAATTCATTTATTCAACCCGTGTAATACACGGGGTTATAATCTAGTTAGACAATAATCAGTTATCTATAATCGAATTTTAAGTTTTGGTATAATTAAACATGGGTTTTTAAACATGTAGCACAATGTTAAATTTGTACTAATGACTTATGACAAAAAAAAAAGAGATAAATGATAATGTTCAAATATTTCAACTAACAAACAATAAGCACACAATACTGAATATAAAAAAAGGAATGTTATGTGAAGATGATTTTGATAAACACGATTTTATGAAATATTAAAGGTCTTGATCTATTGTAAGCAAAAACTTTCCTTGACTCGTTGACCATTTGAAAATACCCATCTTGCCCCCATGGAACTCCCCTAGATTTTATCAAATTATTCCAACCGACAACATTATACCTGTAACAAACAACAATTAATACATATACATATGAAAAAAAAAACAAATTTAGCATATTATAAATAGATTACAAACTGTAGTATGTTATAAGTAGATTATAAACCTTGCAGTTTCGAAAAGTCTTTCTGTAGGTATTTTCAATTCCCATTCAGATCCACCAATCATCTTTATAATTATTTTGGTATTATTGTGTAAACTAGCGAAAATTTTGATGTGTTCAGGTAGCCACTACAAAATAAGAACAAATTGTTCTTAATATTAGAATGTATATTGTTAAAAAGTTAATAAAAACAATACAAAAACTATTAATGCAATAAAGTCATTTATCAAGTTATCGACTATATAATTTTCAAAAACATGATACTTTGAATCATTAGGAAGCTCTATGAAGTTGTATGGGTGATAGGTATCTTTAAGATCGATGGCATCCGAGGTTGATTTCTTCAATAAAATTTCATAACCATCTTTATTAAAAATGAGATTCCAGGATCTGACAGGTTTGGCAGAGTTTTGGCCCCGAGATAACCGGTTCGGTAGAATATTATTGATAAGAAAGAGTAGAAGTAGAATCGACACCGAACATGTTAATTTAATCTGGTTTCAATTCAATGATTTGAAGTTACATATCCACGAAACCAATTGGACATCATCTTCCTCTGGGAACCAAAGCTTGTCCAAATGAGGAGACATCATCCCTATTTATAGGCATAGTCCATTCGCAAGGATAAACATGTGTGAATGGACTTAATCACGGATGCACCATTAGGGACGGATCTGGTTCATTTGTACGAATGCACTCATTCGTGCGAATGTGACTTGGACTATTGTGATGTCCATTCATACGGATTGACTCCATCCGCACGAATGTACATTTACAATACAAAATCTTGTCCGTTTTCACACTAATCTATAAAATATTCAACACATGCTCTATCTAGCCTATTCGCACAGTGGCGGACATACGAAATATGCATCAACAAATTCCCCCTTGGCCATCACTATCGAATCTTGTTTTTGAAAATTTAGAGCTGTGTTTTGAATATTCTGCAACTTCAATCAGGCATCTTGAAATCTTCGATTGATTCCCCCTTGATTGATGATCCAGGCTTGCATTATATTCATTATTCACAAATTCCCCCTGAAATAAATCTTCGGGTCTTTGTTTGCACAGTTCACGACTCCTCCTCTGATTTGCTAAACTGCAATCTTCACGAATAATCACCAACTTGAAACTAATCAATGCAGCTTCTCTGTTTCGACTTTAACCACATCCGCGTTTGGTTCTTGATTTACCATTTCAGCCCCATCGATCGCACATTCCGCCTGCTTGATCTTTTAATGTTAAAAAACCCAACCAACAATAGATAGAAACTTCGAACTCTACACCGATAAACTTCAAGTTTGTGAATACCCACGAAAATCTGAAATCCCGTTTTCCGTGATCACCTTTAAGCACCTTCCTGAATGATAGATCCGTATAAACGGTATTCTCCACAATCAGCAATTCTTCATCGGATAACACATCATCTGGTAACACATTCAGATCTCAGAAACATTCATCCACAATCAGATACACATTCTTTCTCTTCAGTCACGAAGACAGATGTATAGTCTTCTTCGCTAGTTCTGGCAGCAACTTAATCAACAAACATCGTCATTCCCCGACGGTTAGTCCGAAAAACAATTCCTCTGCTCGAAGATTAACCATTCTGATACTTTAGACTATCACACGTCTGTGACATCTTATAACTTTCCACAATACAGATGCATCTCCTGATGCTAAACCTGCTGACCGGCTTGACGAAGACCCGGACGTCAATCTGACCCTGATCTGTAAAGTCTGAACTTCCTATGATCACGAATTTACAAATCCAGATCCTATGCATCTCCAGACAATCCGGAAGTCGGAACCACCTGAATACTGTTGCATCGTCACGAATTTCAAAAATGCGGGAATTTCAATATGAAATTTTTATTCCCCCTCATTTTTGCAAATTCTGACGTCTTATCACTGAATTCCCCCTCAAATTAGGCAATCCAGTTCTTTTTGTTCTCTGAAAACTTGACTATGCCGAAAATATGACATTTTGATCCCCAAACGTCAGTTTTTCATCATTGCGGATTTTACGTTGGCCCATTAATAATCAGATAACCCAGATGATAAACATTCTGCACCAGTATTATGACTACCCCACTAATTTCCACAATCTGTGATCGCATCATCATATTTGTTCACTGAAGTGTTAGACGGTGTCCCCGAACAACTCAGCTTGGTCATTAAAAACTCGAAAAAAATTTCAATCACCAAATTTTTTCTGGAGAGTCATCTCGTCATTGCGATAAAAAATGCCTTTTTAGGCATTTGCTCATTCGTGCGAATGGAGTAGGCCCATCTGTGCGAATGAACTGATTTTGAATCAAATGATATTTTAACCCGAATGTCCGATTCGTGCGAATCTAGAGGTCGATCCGTGCAAATGTACACATCCACATTCGTAAAATTTGACATATCCACATCCTTGCGAACCTGCACACCCGCTCGAAAATGTCTGATCATCTCAAGAACATTTCCAATCACATTTTTCGATCCAAAATCTTTATTTCTGCGAATTTCAGGATGAAACTTCACAAGATTGTGCGAAAATCAATCACGAATCTAATAATGTCTTCAATTTCAAATTCCACCCATGAATTGACCTTCAATTTGTTGTTTAACGTCAAAACCTCCAAAAAATCCAAAATTTATGAGCGTGGGTGATTCAATCAACTGATAGATCGATTGAATCGGTACCATAGCTCTGATACCAATTGAGATTCCAGGATCCGGCAGGTTTAACAGAGTTTTGGCCCCAAGATAACCGGTTCGGTAGAATATTATTGATAAGAAAGGAGTAGAAGTAGAATCGACACCGAACAGGTTAATTTAAACTGGTTTCTATTCAATGATCTGAAGTTACATATCCGCGAAACCAATTGGACAGCATCTCCCTCTGGGAACCAAAGCTTTTCCAAATGAGGAGACCTCATCCCTATTTATAGGCATAGTCCATTCACAAGGATCAACATGTGCGAATGGACTTAATCACGGATGCACCGTTAGGGACAGATCTGGTCCATTCGTACGAATGCACTCATTCATGCGAATGTGAGTTGGACTATTGTGATGTACATTCGTACGGATTGACTCCATCCACACGAATGTACATTTACAATACAAAACCTTGTCCGTCTTCAACTATATAATGTTCAACACAGGCTCTATCTAGCCTATTCGCACAGTGGCGGACATACGAAATATACACCAACAAAAAATTCTAGTTCTAAAAAAGAGTAAAATGCCCGGATAGTCCCTGTGGTTTGACAAAATTTTACCTTTAGTCCCTAACTTTTTGAAATTACTTTTTGCTCGTTTGCTACTCGGATAATCCCCTGACTTGATGGGTGTTAGTCCAGTTAAGTCCATGTGAAATGAGAAAACTACCCTTATCATTAAAAAAATAAAATAACTGAATTGATAAAATAAATATAATTAATATTAATGAATTTAAGTGGGGCCCACCAACCACCCTACTCACTTCATCTTCTCCACTCTTAACACACCACCATCTCCACCTTTCACCACCACCAACCACCCTTATCCACCCACCAAAACATCATCTATATCTACCCTAATTTCTTAATACATAACCCTAGAAGACACAAAAAAAAAAAAACCTTCAAATTTTAGATAAGCCCTAGAAAATGTCTCTATCAACTTCAATATCATAGCAAAATCATTCTAGCCGGCATAAATCATAGTTGGTGAATAGGTATTTCTGGTTAAAGATTAGGTAAAAGCTAAAACATAATACTTAGCTTGATTCCTGCTCTGTTTTCCCTGAAATACTTAGCTTATAACAGAAGAAAAAAAATAATAATTTTGAGAGGAATTTGGATGGGTTTACCATGTTCGGGAAGGGTGAAGAGTCTTCTTAACAATGGTTCCCCACACACATATGTGTTATGTTTTAAGATATCAGGTGTAAGAGGATCGATGCTAGAGTATGAATGCATCTGAAAGTTGTAAAGATGGTGCAGGTTGGTAGAAAATGGGAATTGATTAACCGTTGTATGCCTGAATCAGGTTTTAAGATCAACAGAAGCTTGCGACACAAAGCTCGTATGGTTTTCGTCTTGACGTTAGTCATCACCAATGGTTTTTGAGAACAAGGGTTTTGCAAGAATTTGAATGTCTTTTTTGGTGTTTACTAGGGTTTATCAAGAAATTGGGTAGATGGTGGTGATGTTATCGTGGATAAGGGTGGTTGCTGGATGTTGGTTGAGGTGAAAGATGGAGCTGGTGGTAGGTGATTGAGAGTGGGGAAGATGAAGTGGGTGGGGTGGTTGATGGGCCCCATTAAAATTCATTAATATTAGATATATATATATATATATATATTTTACCTGTTTAGTTATTTTAGTCTATAATGATAAGGGTAGTTTTGTCATTTTGCATGGACTTAAATGGACTAATTAACCTCCATCCAGTCAAGGGACTATCCGTGTAACAATCGAGCAAACCATAGGGACTAAGAGTGTAATTTCAAAAGGTTAGGGACTAAATGTGAAATTTTGTCGAACCACAAGGACTACGCAGGTACTTTACTCTAGCCATCTGTGAAACAAAAGCAATTGCCACACTTATTTTTTTCAATTTGGTAATTTGATATGATATAAATCTTTATTAATGTTTACACACTTATTTTTAAAAAAGAAATTATTTAATTACTTATGAGATTAGATACATGGAATCATTTATACAATAATTTATCATTTAATATTTCATTTTAACAAAATTCATAAAAAATAAGTACTACACAACAATTAGTGACATAGAAAATGGTAGTATGTTATGGTACCATAGGATCTGAAAAATCCCGTTATCATGGTTATGGGGTAATGTGGGTAACGACAGAACCTGATGAATGTTAACTAACCCTTTGGTGGTTTGTTAATACGATTGAACGATGGACGAGTCACACAGATTTGAATGTGTTCTACGAGACGACCAAAAGTTAGTTTTCATAATTAAAACACAAACGATATGAACGATTTGAACGAGTTAAACGAAGTGAACAACTGGTTTTGATAACACAAACGATTGAGAATGAGTACAATTGAACGATTGGTTTTTGGTATGTGAATAGATAACGGGACGGGTGTAATGTGAGAAAAGCATGGTAGATACGCCGTTGGTACTTTTTATATATAAGTGCTTTTATCATATTACATTCCATGGCGTTATCTAGTTCATTTGAACGATTGATTTCAAACGATGACACGCAACGATGTTTACAAAATGATATACACCATACGAGTTTCATTACAAGAACGATTTACAACTTGGTTTACAAAAGCAAATGTTTTGGATCAAGATTCATGGCAACAAGGTTTTATAAACTATAATCAACTTGTTTTAGTTGGTTAATCATATTGCAATACAAAACACTTTCAAAACACGGTTTTCAATTATCGACTTTAGTAGTCGTACGAGGTATTGCAACATGTATTCAAGCCATGAATCTGACACTCTCACAAAACCTATGTGCTCACCGGCATTTTTATGCTGACTTTATTTTCACATATGTTTCAGGTGCTGTTGTTTGATGATGTTGATGATGATTATGCATGCTCACGCAGGAATGGACGAGGCCTTAGTGACTACAAAACAAGATAGACAATATGTTTGAACTTGTTTGTTTTACTTTAAGACAATGTTAAACGTTTAATAATTCAATAAAACATAACTTTAATCCATGTGTTGTGAAACAATGATTCTGTTACGACACTCCCCGACGTTTCCGCCGTGTTTTTGTTGTTTTAACGCGGTCGGGGTGTGACACATACTATCACGTATTTCGTAAATAAAATACAAGACTTTATTGAATACGAAATTGATCGGATTTGTACAATGATTGAAAATGTGTAAAAAGTGCAAATGTCACATTCGGTTTACGCACTGTTAAACGGAAATGGAACGCCTACGTCCCTAGACTTTTAGCTATTGTCAATTTAGGTCCCTAAGCTATGTGATACTTGAAACTTTTGATACTTGTGATGCTTAAATCTAGATTCTTGATTCTTAATACTATGATGCTTGATTCTAGAGACTTGATTCTTGATACTTGATACTTGGAAACTAGATTCTTGATTCTATGATTCTTGATACTTTGGTCTTGACTCTTGAGACTCGTGCAACTTGAGACTTGGTTGAACGAGAGACTGGAGACTTGTCACTGGTGGAAACTATGAAACTTGGAAACTTTGGGTGTTAATAATGTAATCTAGTTATGTGATCCTATTACCCAATAATAAGCGACGCAACGCTTAATCTAACTCGCAAAACAAAACAAAGACGGGAACGCGGAAAGGATGGGATTGACCGAATGGCAATCCGATCGGATGACCATCCGATCGGAGGGCCATTCGATCGAAGTGCCATCCGATCCATGCGACACACCGCTTTATCTCCTCCTTGCACTATAAATAGGAGCTGTCACATCATTTCTCACTGATGTGATAGCCTCCTTCGACCAAGACGCACGCACTCCCACTTTTCTTCCATTTCTCGGCGATTTCGGTACGTTTTACGCTAGATTCTTGTACATTCTTGATCACTACACTATTCTCTACGAGATTCTCCTTTGAAATCTCACTTTTTGTAGGATCGTTTTCGACCTGAATGAGTCGTTCAGAAGAGCTCTAGTCCGTTTCAGAGGCGGAAACTAAGAAACGAACTTGAAAACAACTTGAAATACACTTTAATCCTCTTTTATATTCAATTGACAAAGTTTACAGTAAGAGGAAATACCGGCAGCACCTCGGTATCACTATTCCAGACCGTTACAAATGACATTGACGACAACCTATTTATAGTAACAGTCCCTACCGTTTGAAATCCTTCAAACGGTCACCTAGTTTCAAACGACCATTATGTTCAAACGGTTACATATATTCAAACGACAGGGATTTCAAACGGCCTACTATTCAAACGGATCTCTTCAAATGGTTACTCATTATTGGGCCTTCAAATGGACTCTTCTCATTGGACCATCATATGGATGGTTCTCATTGGACCTTTAAATGGCATTACTTCAAATGGACGGCTTATATTCAATTCTAATATCATGACATCACTTGTGATGTCACCAGGGTGATGTCACTTGTGATGTCATGCTTGATCGGATCCGCACCGTGATCGAGACTCGACATAAGACGAAGATGACAGATGACTGCACCAACAGACTCCCCCTCAGATGTTGACGAGTCTTAAGTGTCGAGTCTTCAACGACTTCAGTCTTTCTCACAGTGTAAGCATCCTCAACTCTTTCTCTTTTCTTTTCATCATCATCAACAGACTCCTCACGAACAATCTCTACTCGGATGTCTTCAGACTCCCCCTTTCGATATGCTGGGATCGCAGGCTGGCTTGTTGAAATCACACAGTCTTCAGGTATCGGAACCTGGCACTCTATCTTCAGATAACCTGCACATTCTCTACCCAAAAATAAATTTTTTGATGATAACTTGTAAAAACAATCTCACCAGCTAATGAACCTCTTGCAGGAATAATACAATCAAAGAATGATTTTATAATGTTAATCTTTGATAAACCACTTGAAGATATATTTTGATTTTTCAAAACATCACACTCTCCCAAACCTTTTGTTCATCATGTTTAGCACTCGGAATTTTGAAAATTAGCTCTTCAACATTAGTTGTCGAAAATCTTTTTGTATTTTTCAAAAATTTATGCTAAAACACACTAAAAAATCTTTTTGGAATTTCTAATGTAATGAAATGCAGAGAAAACAAAATATTTACAAACAATATTTTTGTGAGTTTGTGTAAGAGGATCATATCAGCTTATGAGACAAATCACCAACACCGTTAAGCTTGATTTTCATTTTAAGTTCTAAACAATTTACCTAGATTGTCAGTATACTGGTCCACTTAAATTTCCACACAAAGTTCAACTGATCCGAGATACGATATTAATGTCTTAGAAACTAAAACTTATCCGTGTGTCCCACTACTTGAATATACTCCCGTATCCAGATCCCAATATTCAGTCTTACAGGTGAATATACTACAGATGTTATCTGTAAAGGGTTAGGTGCGAAACCGTGAGAGCTCAGGTCAGAACTTCCGTTCAGCAGAGAGATGACGGCTCGACTTTTGGTGGGTCCCCTTTAGAGGATCTTTTTTACAACAGCAATGACTATCAATTTTATTGTTTCATCGATTTGCTGAGGGCGGCGTTTTTTCAAGCATTTGCAGAAAGTATTATCCGGGGACTAGGTCAGTACTTCCATACAGCAGAAGTCCCGGGATAATACCCCAGATATCACTGAGCATAAAGACCTAGTATCTCAGAATAAGGGATCTTTCAAACAAGATTTCAGGGGTTACCTATATATCCAAGAAGTTGTTACCCACAGAATAAGCAAGTTTGAAATTTAGGTTTATATCTCGTCACAATCTACTAAATGTGCAAAAATCTACTGACACATCCACAGTAAGATTGTTTATCACATTTATACTTTCCAATTCTTTAGCATGTTGTGATAGTCCGCTGATGTACTATCATTTCCTCTTTTTTCACAACAAACTCATTTTTGGTTTTTATCATGTTTTTGTCTTTTTCAAATTTTCTGATGTTTTTGGATTTTCTAAAAATTCTTACTCCCCCTAAAATTCAAATACATCTAATGAAAATTGAAAACAAACTATGCAGAACATGACAACTGATATCGAATCACCTCAATTCGCCATTCACTTGGCATAAACAATCAGAACTCCCCCTATCAACAAACTCTTTTCCCATTTAGATTTCAAAACACTTAAGTTTGTTTTAATCAAAATGGTTTTTCCGGAAAATAAGTTTGATTGATTTTACCACTTGTAGATTTATCAAACAAATGTTCGGGGATGTGGTTCATCATCTTGTCTTCCAACCAGATGTAGGAAAATACAAGTACAAATTAATGTCCTTGATTTACCATATGCAATCAAATCATCTAACCACTTGTAATTATAACCAACAAACATAAACAAACCTCTTTACCGTTTTGAATGATTGACGTTACCGAATATAACGAAGAGAAAGATGCCGATTCATGCTCCACGCTTACCAACCTGGGAGCTCCGGCAAGTCCTGAGACTTACTGTTCATAATATGTACCATCCCAGTCACAAACCAGGGATTGTTCAACCTTTTCTTTCTTTGTTTTCTTCTCATAAAATTCTTTAACCCCTTTGACTTTTCGATCAATCATCTTGCCAAAGATATGTTTTACCTTGGGGTTAAAGGCCTTCTCAGCATCAAATTCCTGCTTGTCATTGTAAAATTGATTAGAAATTTCAGTTTTACCAATTTTCTTTTTATAATTTTCAGCCCGGAGTGATGGAAATTCCTCATCATTCACAATCGGAACTGATTTTTCATTTTTTACTTCAGCTTCACATTTTGAAACAACTTGTGGCTCAACTGACTTTGTGGAATCAGTTTCATCGCCCGAAGATAGCTCCTCTGATTTCGACCTATCAGAATCATCGCTAGAGCTTTCACCAACCTTCTTAACAACCCATTTCTGGTTGTCAGATTTGGCTCTCTTCTTGTAAAACTTGTTTGAACTCTCACCAATTTCAAATATAGAATCTTGAAACAATTTTGTTCTATCAATTGGTGATTCGAACGCAAGCACTTTCTCTTTGACTTTACGAAATACTCCCTGTTTTGATTGTATTGCATTATAACAATATTTTGCAATATGTCCAATAGTGTTGCATCTAAAACAGGTTCTTGTATCTCTCTTCTGTTCGTCTTGCTTCTTCGCAAGGAACTCACTATTTGATTCCCTCCAGAAACTTGTCTTTTCTTCTTCATCAGTTGATGTGCCTGAAACAAATGACATTTTGGATTTAAAATCACGAACATATTTTTCATTTTTCTGTTTTTCTGTAGGAATAAAGCCTAAACCTTTCTTTTTGAAATTACCGTTATGGTTTGATTTCTTTTGGAAACCTGAACCAGAACTGTAATTCTTTTTCTTGTTTAATCTTTGTTGTACTCTTGAGGTGTATTTTTTAGGTTTTTCATTAAGACATAAGTCTTTTATTTCAGAAATATTAATTTCTGTGAGTTTGAAAACCTTGTTTATCAATTCAGTTTTGACACCTCTTATTGGAAATTCCTCATCAGAATATAATTTGTCAGAATCATTCAAAGTGTAGGCAACTTTAAACAACCCATCATCCAAATTAGATTTTGATAAAAGGAATTCTTTGTCATAGACTATTTTCCCTGTTTTTCTGTTTGACCCGGAGTGCTTGACTCAGACTTTGACTCTGACGCGGACTCCGACTTTGACTCCTATCTCATCGTTTTCTAACACATGATCCACGACTTTCTTCATTAATTGAGACTGTTGATCAGTGTCAGACGATGTAGACACAACGTCAATACTATCTGGAAGATTGACAGACGACTCCGACTCCCACTGTAAACTTGTTGCCTTTTTGACACTTTCATCGTTTGGGTATCTTGGCAAATATCCATTTTCCAGTGGGGGTGGATATTTGTTATAACTGACACCTTGCTTCTTACCAGATGGCGTCTTTTCAGTGTCTTTTTTCTTGTCATTCGTCTTCTTATCAGCATTCTTTTCATCAGCACCTTTTCCAGCTTCTTTCTTTTCAGTTACCTCATCATCTTCCCATACCTTCATACTTTCAACCGTCGGATAAATCCTGTCAATAACATAGGAAGTACATGAGTAACTTTTTAACAAACGATTAACTCTTTCTGTTTCAATTCTTTGCAGCTCAAGCTTTTGTTCCAAAGCAGCACATTTCTTAATGTAATTGTTTACAACTTTCTGCTTTGTCATGAAGGCTCCCTGAAGAGTCTTCATGGCTATTGCTTGTTCCTCACTCGTTTGACTGTACTGATTCATTGTTTTATTCAGCACATCGTAAGACTCCTTCAGACTGTTCAAGTTGTAAATCAACGTGCTATTTTGCTTCTTCACAATTTCACAATTCTCACACTTCACTGGAATCTTTTTCGCATCAACTTCTTCTTCAACCTTGAATTTAGGCACTTCTTTCACCTTTTGCCTTCTTACCACCGGAACATCTTCATCATTACTGCTCACTGGTGTCTTGATCTTTTTCTTTTTCTTTTTGGCTTTTTCATCTTCACTATCGCTTTCAGCAAGCAACTTCATATCAGCTTTAAATTTTCTTGCCCAATACTCAGTATCATCATCACTATCCATGTTTCAGTATTTGAAATATCACAAACTTTGAATTTTCAAATGAGCTGGTAAACAAATCACCTTGAATTACCTCGTACAATAATACCTGATAACAAACAGACAAAACACAATCAGTTTAAACGGTTATCAATTAACTAAATAAGACTGGTACTCGAACTGATGAATTTTCTGTGCGGACTGAAAATTAACACACTGTGCAGACTGAAGATTGACACACTGTGCGGACTGCTTTGACCCGGATCAAATTCGGACGACCTTTTCAATGACCTGGCAAAACCACACAACCTGGAACGAAATCGAATTCAAACAAACTGAACCACCTCTTGTGAACTGGAATCAAATTCAAACTATGTGAAACAAAATTCACTTTGTGTGAACTGATCAATTATCAAACCTGAATGAAAATTCAATTCTTGTGAACTCAAACTAACTCAAACAATCTCATGAAAATCGAAGCACCTTTGCAAGATCCGACAACAACAATTTATATCTACTGATTTAATTGGACCAACATAATCAAACATGCATTGGGCCGCAAACAATATGAAACAACATGGGCCGGTAAATGATTTAATGTTTTAACCTTTTAGATAACGTCCAACAATCTCAAATATCTAAAGAATATGATTGGGCCTCAATTGTTTATTGCATGCAACCGACAACACCTTTTAGCAAATGATTTTGATTAGGCCGCTAACATCTTGGGCTTAGCACTCATTAATGATCTTGCCACAACAACAAATAAAAATTCCACCTTCCCTTTTTTTTAAAACACATGAACTGCCCTTAGGAGGCCGACAACATTAACACCTTTTTATTTTTATTGGACCTTATATTCCTTAGTGGGTCGGTGATAATATGCATCACATGTTGACAACATAAAACATCAATTACAAGTCCAGTGATCCAATCTTATTGAACCTTCAAAATGAGTATGGCCGACAACATTAATTCCAACATGTGATCTGATTCTTGTTTCAAATGTTCAACATATTTCAAACGGTGAACAACTTTTATGTGATAACCTTTCAAACGGTGATCATATTTCAAACGATGTGTCGGTTTCAAACTTTCAGACAATTTCAAGCGGTCATGTCAACTTCAAACGGTTTACCCATTATTTTCAAACTGAATGATGTTTCAAACGATGACACATTCAAACGGTCAACTCAAACGGTGAACATGCTTCAAACGATAGATTCACTTTTCAAACGACAGAAAGCTATTTCAAACGATGAAGATGATGTTCAAACGGAATGGCTATGCTTCGTTCAAACAGATACCTATTTTCAGTCGATTTTCATCACTTTTACTTCGATTTTTAGGCTGAGATTCTCAAGGCTTTGTTAAACTACCATTACACACACATTGTGAGAGTTTCAGCCAATTTCAACCGTGAAAACTTGAAAAATTCGAAAAAGAAAGGTGTAGAAGTAGAAGTTGCAGCTGAATTGTATAGAACTCTTCTTCCTGAGCTCTGATACCACTTGTAGGATCGGTTTCGACCTGAATGAGTCGTTCGGAAGAGCTCTAGTCCGTTTCAGAGGCGGAAACTAAGAAACGAACTTGAAAACAACTTGAAATACACTTTAATCCTCTTTTATATTCAATTGACAAAGTTTACAGTAAGCGGAAATACCGGCAGCACCTCGGTATCACTATTCCAGACCGTTACAAATGACATTGACGACAACCTATTTATAGTAACAGTCCCTACCGTTTGAAATCCTTCAAACGGTCACCTAGTTTCAAACGACCATTATGTTCAAACGGTTACATATATTCAAACAACAGGGATTTCAAACGGCCTACTATTCAAACGGATCTCTTCAAATGGTTACTCATTATTGGGCCTTCAAATGGACTCTTCTCATTGGACCATCATATGGATGGTTCTCATTGGACCTTTAAATGGCATTACTTCAAATGGACGGCTTATATTCAATTTCTAATATCATGACATCACTTGTGATGTCACCAGGGTGATGTCACTTGTGATGTCATGCTTGATCGGATCCGCACCGTGATCGAGACTCGACATAAGACGAAGATGACAGATGACTGCACCAACACTTTTCACCGTGAAATCTCTAAGATTTGAGCTCTTGAGGGTGACGTCATCATGGCGGTTTGTACAAACTGTCGAGTGATGTCATTCCGTTCAAGATCTAGCTCAGATCTAAGGAATTTCGGGTGCTTTTACAGCGAATCTTGGCAAATCTAGACTTCTCATGCTAAAACTCATGTTTTCTTCATCATTCTTGTCACACCCCCAAAAATACCACCTAGGGAATGTCCCTGTTAGGCGTGTGACGTACCAATCACGAGACACTAATTACATTGAACGCGTACAAGTTCAAAATAAAATCCTTAACTATTAATGTAAAATACGATCAACGAGTTTAAATGAAAACCAACATGTCCAGCGGAAGCAAATAGTAAACCAATGTTAAACTGTTTTAAAAACCAATGTATGATATCAATAGTTCAATCACATGAATCCCTTCAGTCGACCCATGACCACTCCAGCTACTACAGACAGCAAGTTCCAATCCAAGACATCTAACGACCTACATGTCACACCCTGGCTTTGCGGAAGCGTGGTTAATTTGGTGTGACTTCTTAATACCATAGCTTAACCATAACAAGCTATATGAATTTAAAATCATGCAAAGTCGTCCATTGAAAATAAAATTGTCAAACATTGTCTAAATGGGTAAACACCCAACAACCATTACTTGTCTTAAACAGTACAACCACTACCATAAAGCAAACATAAATAAACATGGTTCAGGGGCTATGGCTTGTCCAGGAAAGAGCCATAAGCCTTGAACCCGGATGACTCTGAGTCTAAATGCAGCGGGAAATCCTGCTAAACCGTGCCAGATCCTTAATTCCCTGAAATACATGTAAGTTGAAAAATCAACAATAATGTTGAGCGAGTTCATGCGAAAATGAGTAAATAAACCTTTATCTTTATCAAAAATCCTGGTATGTAGCAAATAAGGAAAAAGAGATCACCAATGGTTTGCAAGGCCATTGATATGTGTAAATGCAAGTAGGAAGGCTCAAACCTAGCAAATTTATGCGTCGGGAACAAAGTCATCCCAAGGTCCGTTCTGCTGGACCTGGGACTGGGCTCGCTACACCCAAATAGATCTACCGCTCCTGCCCCTCGGTCCTACCCTGAGGATTAATGACCTCAAGTTTCCGCCTACCCATTCACATGATCTAAGTAACCCTCCTTACGCTAACCATACCATGTATAACATATCCATAATCATTGTAACATGTATTTCACCCCCGCAGTTTATAAAACTGAAAACAGTTAAGAGAAAAGGGGGACATGAACTCACAGTGAACGCGTCACAAAATCAAGCAATCCAATATCCAGGTGCTGTGCAACGACCTACATGTGCTAATTCTATTAGACGGATGGCCGTGCTTTAGCTTCATAGTTTACATTTTTGGGAAACAGTTAGTCAACCGTTTCGTATATATATTTGATACGCATTCTCCTTCCCAAGGATGGGGGAATTAAATACATGTATACTTATATTATTTTATTAAGTCCCACTTAATATATTTTATTTCTTATTTCAAAATATATTCATTTTTCTCAAAAATAATATATTTCCTTTTTCTCATAATATTTTCCCAAAATAATATATAGACAACATACGCGCTTATGAATACTTCTGAATAAAGCGTAAGTTACGTTTTGGTGATTAAGTGGTAATGATAATTACCGTTGTAACTTATATTCTCGACGTATAAGCGTTTGTATTATTTCGGGCTTGACAAGGTTAGTAAATATTATTTTTACTCTAAAAAATAATATTTATACATTTTCACAAAATAATCATAAACAGTGAGGTGGCAAAATATATTTACCGAATATATACTTATCTCGTTTATTTTTGTGAAAATCCCACCTCCGATTATTTGTAAATAAAGTTGTGGCGAAATATATTTGAAAACATGTCAAAGTAGTCTAACACTTGTAAATAATTCTAAGTGTTAGATTTTTAGAAAATTTCGCCAGAGTTTCCCCTGTAACTGGAGGTGGCCACGCTTTCAAGCGTATCATTTTCTTTTACAAATCATCTCAACAATTTATCAAATCAACCGACTCAATCTTTAATACTTCAAATAGAAGATTAGTTAGTAAAATTGCATCGTTTTCATGAACTTGTAGTTTTTACAAAAACTACGGTGTAGATCTCGTTACATTTAGTGGATCTATATATAACATAACTTAGTCTTGCAAAAACCTCGTTTTTGGAACAAATCACTTCTTACAACTTCCCGACAATTTTTGTAAACATTGTTATTTTGTCGGATCTTTTATTCTACAAGTGTTTCTACACTTGTAGTTTATAGAAATCGTATTTGTTAACACTTTATCCACTTTTATAAAAACATGATTTTCTCGACACCCGGTCCTACGAATATACCACTTGTACCTACGTAGATCAGCTTGTTTTAAAAACTATTTTTCATGTTAAAACACTTTTATACAAGTTCATGTTTCTCGTGTGGTGGAGTTTCACCTTTTAACCCTTGAACCGCTGGCATCTAGTGTATGCCAAAATTCGAGATTTTAACAAAGTCGGGTTAAACGATGATAAGAGCCACCACATCATAGATCGGGCCATTTTAATCAACATGTTCAAATACTACGACATTTACACGTGTTTTGAGCTTTTAACCAACGATATTCACGTTTTAGTAAACTTTAAAGTTTCATTAAGCGGGTTACCGACATTCAACCGACAAATATCCTTTTAACCACTTTAGACATGACCAAAAATGAGTTTTAAACGTTATACCTCTAGCTCGGGGCTAGGGAAGAAACTAGTCGAAAACTGCGTGGATAATAGCAAACTGTAGAGGTCCTTCGCGTTCCGTTTGTTCCGAGCTCCGTTGTACGTAACCACCGACACTTGTATGGACTTGGAATTGCAAGACTTGAACCGAAAAACGGATGGGTGGTGGTGCTAGTGTTCGGCCGAGAGGGAGAGCAAGGGAGGGAGAGAGAGTGAAGGTGAGGTGTGTGTGTGTTTAGGTGTGAGAGGTGAGGGTTATTTATAGAAAAAGTCGTCTCGATCTTCGCGTAATCTAATATAAAATAATAAAGGACGTACTCTCCCGGTCCCACTAGTTGGCCGATCCCATTGGGATGTAATGGTGCTCGGTTCGTTTCCAAACGTTCAGTTACGGTTCAGTTTGGTTAAGTGCGTTAAGTGCGAGGTCTAACCCCGTTAGTTGCTTTAGTGCATTAAAAGCGGGTGTTAGGGTAATCAGGGACCCTAACTGGCTCAGAAAAGTACTAATATTAATTTTGGCAATATTTGTATGTTCCGGGTATTGTCCGGTTGTTCGGTCGGATAGTAATCCGTTAAAGTGCTTAAGATATCCGTTAAGCGTCATAAATAATATTTTTTTTAGCGACACAATTTATTCTGCAAAGTGTCGGGAATAATTCCTCATATTTTGGCACTTTATTAATTAGCTAGAAGCTAGTGTGTTGATAAAAGTGCTGTGTTCCGTGCTTAAAGTATGTTTTAGGCACATCCAAATCTCTATATCTTATTCCTAGAGACGTAATCATACAACCCTTGTATCCCTACACACACTATGGGTGTAGTAAAATAATTCTGGCTCATTCAGGCCTTTAGAGGCAGTGTTTGCCTGATGCTGGCTATACCAGCATGTTCACTGTGTATCCGTTTAGTGCTACTGTGCTTTTGTGCATCATGTTTGTCACTAAGGTTTAGTAAATAAGTAGTGTAGTGACAGGAATATCAAAGTATGATGCAGATATGTACAAGTACCAACAATCAAGTAGCAGTTTATCAGCAAACTCAGTAAAGCACAGTAATTAGGCAATAATTAATAATTAATTAAGTCGTACGGATACCTGGTTTTGAGAGGGTTGTCACATTCTCCCCCCGTTAAATAAATTTCGTCCCGAAATTTAGGTTCTACTTGAAGAAGCAGGGTTCTTAGGAAACAGGTGGGGGTATTTCTCTTTCATTCGGTCTTCACGCTCCCAGGTGAATTCAGGACCATGTCTAGCATTCCAGCGAACTTTGACGAGCTTGACACTGCTCCGGCGGGTCTTGTTAACTTTCCAATCTGTGACCTCAACAGGTTCTTCAACGAAGTGGAGCGTGTCATCAATATGAATCTCGTCGGTAGGAATGGCAACGTTAACTTGAGTTGGACTCCTCTTTAGATTGGATACATGAAATGTATCGTGAACGTTATTTAGCTCGGCAGGTAGATCCAACTTGTATGCTACTGTTCCAATTCTTTCCAAAACCTTGAAAGGACCAATGTAGCGTGGATTCAACTTCCCACGCTTCCCAAAGCGTGCTACACCCTTCCAGGGTGATACCTTTAACAAAACCATATCCCCAACCTCAAACTCTTGAGGTTTCCTTTTCAGATCTGCATAGGTCTTCTGGCGATCACGAGCCGCGCTAATGCGATCTCGGATTTGCGCGATCTTATCTGTAGTTTCCTGAACTACATCGGGACCTACCAATTGTCTATCACCTGCGTCAGACCAACAGAGCGGCGACCTGCACTTGCGCCCATATAAAGCTTCGAATGGCGCGGCACCAATACTGGTGTGGTAGCTGTTGTTGTATGAAAACTCAACCAGGGGTAAATGCTTATCCCAGCTACCGCCTAAATCCATCACACATGCTCTCAGCATGTCTTCCAATGTCTGAATCGTCCGCTCACTTTGGCCGTCGGTCTGCGGGTGAAACGCGGTGCTCATATTCAGCTTTGAGCCAAAAGCTTCCTGGAAGGATTGCCATATCCTCGATACGAACCTTCCATCTCTATCAGAAATAATCGAGAGAGGTACTCCATGGCGAGTGACAATCTCTCTCATGTAAATTTCCGCCAATTTGCTTGTATGATCCTTTTCGCGGATAGGCAAGAAGTGTGCTGACTTCGTCAAGCGATCCACTATCACCCAGATAGTGTCATGGCCCTTAGGCGTTCTTGGCAACTTCGTAATGAAATCCATGGATATTTCTTCCCACTTCCATTGGGGAATTTTTGGTTGCTGCAGAAGTCCCGAAGGCTTCTGGTATTCTGCCTTAACCTTAGCGCAAGTCAAACATTGGCTCACATAAATAGCAACATCGCCTTTCATCCTAGGCCACCAATAATAATCCTTAAGATCTTGGTACATCTTATCCGCTCCCGGGTGGATAGAGTACCGTGACTTGTGAGCTTCATCAAAAATAACCTCTCTTAAATCACCAAACAAAGGAACCCAAATCCTTTTCTCAAAACATAACGTTCCTTCCTTGTTTGGAACCAATATCTTCTCCATCCCACGGAGATATTCTTTCTCAAGGTTTCCCTCCTTGAGAGCTTCTTTTTGCGCTGCTCGAATGCGTGAGGAAAGATCGGTTTGGATAATCATTTCCATAGCCCTAACCCTTATGGGCTTGATTCTCTCCTTGCGACTTAGGGCATCGGCGACCACATTCGCCTTCCCCGGATGATACTTGATCTCGCAGTCGTAATCGTTCAACAGCTCAACCCATCGCCTTTGCCTCATATTCAACTCCTTCTGGTTGAATATATGCTGGAGGCTTTTGTGATCTGTAAAGATCGTACACTTTGTCCCGTAAAGGTAGTGTCTCCAAATCTTCAAAGCAAAAACCACTGCGCCTAGCTCCAAATCATGCGTGGTATAGTTCTTTTCGTGCACTTTCAGTTGGCGTGATGCGTAGGCGATAACCTTTTGACGTTGCATCAACACACAACCCAATCCTTGACGCGAAGCGTCGCAGTATACCACAAAATCGTCGGTACCTTCCGGTAGAGCTAAGATTGGCGCGTTGCAAAGCTTATCCTTCAACATCTGAAATGCTTCATCCTGTTTGATTCCCCAATCAAACTTTTTATCCTTTTGCGTGAGGAGCGTCAATGGCTGAGCGATCTTTGAAAAATCCTCAATAAATCTTCGATAATAGCCAGCCAAACCCAAGAATTGCCGGATCTCGGTTGACGTCTTTGGCGCTTCCCAATTCTTGATCGCCTCGATCTTGGTTGGATCCACATGAATTCCACTTTCATTTACCACGTGCCCAAGGAATTGCACGTCTCTCAGCCAAAACTCACACTTAGAGAACTTGGCGTACAACTGCTCCTTTTTCAGTAGCTCTAAAATAGCTCTGAGGTGTTGCTCGTGCTCTGCCTTCGACCTTGAGTAGATCAAGATGTCGTCGATGAACACAATCACGAACTTATCCAGGTACGGCTTACAAACTCGGTTCATCAAATCCATGAACACTGCAGGTGCGTTTGTTAAACCAAACGGCATGACAAGGAACTCGTAGTGCCCATAACGAGTTCTGAAGGCTGTCTTCGGGATACTTTCCTCCTGTATCCGAAGCTGATGATATCCAGATCGAAGATCGATCTTGGAGTAGAAACTTGAACCTTGAAGTTGGTCGAACAGATCATCAATCCTTGGCAAAGGATACCTATTCTTGATCGTCAGCTTGTTCAATTCTCTGTAGTCAATGCACATACGGAAACTACCATCCTTCTTCTTGACAAACAAAACTGGAGCTCCCCAAGGCGAGAAGCTTGGTCGAATAAAACCCTTATCCAACAACTCTTGAAGTTGCGTTGATAGCTCTTGCATTTCCGACGGGGCAAGTCTATAAGGTGCCTTAGCCACAGGCGCGGCGCCTGGAACTAAGTCGATGCGGAACTCCACTTGCCTCTGAGGCGGCAAGCCAGGCAAGTCTTCTGGAAAGACTTCCGGATACTCCCTTACGACAGGGATGTCTTCGATCTTCGGCTCAGCAGCCTTTTTATCCACAATGTGCGCTAGAAAAGCAACACACCCTTTCTTTAAACACTTCCTTGCTCTCAGACAGCTAATAATCCGCAACGGCGTCTCACGCTTCTCTCCATGAACAACAATGGTCTCACCATCGTCGGTCGGAATACGGATAATCTTCTCGCGACAAACAATCTCTGCTTTGTTACTTGCTAACCAATCCATCCCTACTACCACGTCGAAGCTTCCCAACTGGACTGGTAGTAGATCGAGAGCAAACTCACGCTCTCCTAACTCGATTACGCAACCTCTAATCACTTCATTGGCTTCTACTAACTTCCCATTTGCTAGCTCGATCGAATAAGGAATGTCTAACTTACTAGCGGCTAAACCAAGCATGTTCTTAAATTCTAGCGATACGAAGCTATAATCGGCACCAGTATCAAACAAAACAGACGCATAGCGTTGGTTTACAGGGAACGTACCAGTAACAACATTGGGATCCTGGCGCGCTTCCCTGGCCTCCATGTTGAAAACTCTTCCACGAGCTTGGTTTAATTCCGGGCAGTTCCTCTTGAAGTGCCCTTGATCTCCACAATTAAAACATCCGGGCCTCTGCCCGTTTCCACCATTGTTCCCAGCTTGGTGGTTTCCCTGGTTTCGGTTCACGGTGCCTGCTTGGTTAACACGGTTCCCATTTCCTCCCTGATTTCCTTGTGGGCGGTTCCCATTACCACCACGGGTATTTCTATTCCCATTTCCTCCCTGACCTCCCCGGCCAGCATTTGCCCAACAAGTCTCCTTCAGGTGGCCAACCTTTCCACATGCTTCACAAACTTTCAACCCACAACGACCGGAGTGATGTTTTTGACATGAGTTGCACTTGGGCTGTGCACCCATGTATCCCCTGCTCTTCTTTCCACCACCAACTGAATCTTGAGCTGGTGCATTCGATTCTCCCTTCTTAACCACCGTCCCGGTGCTTTGCTTGAAACTCGAAAACTTCCGCTTGCTACCACCAGAGGACTCCACATGAGTCTCCTTTTTCCTGGGTTCAATCTCATCGAACTTGTTTAACCGAATCGCTTCTTCAGTTAAAGCCACACTCAGATCAATGGCTTCTGTGATGGTTGCGGGTTTGGAAGAAGTCACCATACTGATTATCTGAGGAGCCAATCCCCAGATGAAGCGCTCAACCCTCTTAAACTCGGGCGTAACCATATAAGGTACCACGTGAGACAGATCGTGGAATCTCTGAACATATTCCGCTATCTTCGACCCTTCCATCTTTAGGTGCCAAAACTCGGTTTCAAGCTTTTGAATCTCCGCGCGAGAGCAGTACTTCTTCCGCATAAGCTCTTTCAATTCGGCCCAAGACAGGGCGTAGGCGGCAGCTTCGCCTAGAGTTTGCACTTGAAGGTTCCACCAAGATAGGGCTCCATCTAGAAACAGCCCTGAAATGTAAGTGACCTGCTGGTCGATCGCACATTTGCTCATGCGGATGGTGGAATCAGTCTTCTCTGCCCAACGAACGAAGGCAACAGCACCACCCGTGCCGTCGAAGTTTGTGGGCTTACAGTCCAGAAACTGCTTGAAGGTGCACCCATGAGGGGGATTCTGGTTGCCATTGCCGTTGGAGCTACTCCAGCTGGGTCCTCCCTGCGATGCAGCATACTGAGCAATCGCGGCAGCAATGATTCCTTGCAGTTCTTCTTGAGTCGTGGGCATCGGCTGCGGTTGACGTCTTGGTGCCATTTTCTAAAGATGCGTACGTCGATTAGGCCATAGAAATCATACGTATATAGTAATAGTAATAGCATATAACATCTCATGTTATCAATATATCACACACAACATCCCATGTCCAACATCCCATGTCCAAATACAAAAATAATCAATCAAGTAAATCAGATATGATGAGAATGCGGCGATTGCATATATATCAAGACCATAAGCATAGTAAGTGTGTTAGTACATCCATCAATCACATAGGGGTTACATCACCCCTGTACAAAATACATCATATCAGTGTTACATACAATCAATACATCACATGTATCAACAAAAATCTGTGTAGTCAAATGGTCTTCAAAAGCTGTGCATAACAATCGCGGCTGTCTCACCGGTGTCTACCCTAGTAACGTCGATAAGCTCTAGACGGGTGGTGGTGGTGGAGGATAATGTAAGCGGCGAAAGAGAAGCCAATCCTCCTCCAAGGCCTGCTGGGTGCGGATCACGGATGCAATCTGCTGCTCTAGGATCGAAAGTCGAGCAGCAATGTCAGGAGGAAAAGACCGAAATGGCTGAGCAGATGAGGATGACGGACCATGACATGAATAAGGAGGCATCTGAGCTCTCTCGAGCTCCTGCAAACGCTGAGAATGGGAATCATGCTGAAGAACAAATGACATCAATAGGTCCTCTAGGGTATGCCCCATATGAGGTGGATCAACGGGTGGCATAACGGGTAGCGAAGACCAGAAAGAAGGCTCGCTGACAGTGCCAAAAGGCATAACAGGAAAAGATGAAGTGGATGCTGAAACAGGAGATATGACAGGTAATGGCATCGGTACCTGGCCAAATGGATGGGCGGAAGAGCCCTCTCCAGGCCCCGCTGGAGGTATGAATGAAGGAATCTGAAACGAGAACTCAGGATGGTGAGCATCAGTGCGGTGAGGAGGAAGCGGCGGAACATCCTCGTCAGCCGGTATCCAACCGTGCTGAGCCTCCTCGTCAGGGGGATCCATGTGCTCTGCAAACAGAGCATGCTCGGGCTCAATAGGTAAGGGATCAATAGGAGCTAAAACAGGATCAACGTGAGCAACAACAGGATCAATATGATCGACATGAGGGTCAACTGGAACGTCAGCGATCGGAGGGTCAACAAGAGGATCAACAACATGGTCAGCATCTAACAAAGGAATATCATCAACAGGAAAATCGCCAAGTGGCTGACCCGCCAAAATAGGATCAACAGGAACATCAGCATGCGCCAAACCATGCTCATGTGCGGGATCGAAAGCAGCGGCCTGCTCTGGAGCTACTGCAGGCTCGGGATCGACAAACGCCATATCGAAGTCAAAGTCCGGATCGATAGGATCGAAAGGGTCGGCAGGGTCAACGGGGTCCTCTACAGGCTGGTCCATGTGAACGAACTCAATATCACGGTCTGGATCGAATCCAGGGGGAAATACAGGGTCAGAATCCTCGATATCGTCATGCTCAAAAACAAAGCTCGGCATAGGGGCGGCAGATGACGCCTGGTCAGGATCCGAGTCATGAACGAAAAGCTGCGTGCTCGCCACATGTGATGGAGCAGATGCCACAGACTCAAAGGAGTCTGGGGCTGGAGAATGAACAGGCGAGTCTCCGACAGGAGCACCGGCGATCATCAAAAGACCGCCAGCGGGCAAAAGAGCTGGGTCAGGAACCTCGTCCTCGTATAGCTCATCATCGAAAAGATCAATATCGCCACCAGCCTCGGCATCAAGCATAAGCTCATAAGCTGGGTAGGATGCAAGAGGAATCGGGGCGGGAATCACAGCGAGAGGAAGATCCGCAGCAGGACCACCAACGATGGGCTCATCAACGCCGTCAGGTAGTGCGAACGGCTGAAAGTCGTCGTCGTCTGTACTAGTATAATCCGAGGTATGCACCTCGTGCTCTGATGACATAATCTCGTCTGACTCCATGGGTCGGGGTCCAGTAGTGTCCGAGTCTCCAGTATCTGAGGTATCCATGAGTCTGTAATACAATCATAAGTATGTACAAATATCAGTAAATCAGGTAATCACACAAGTTACCACATAATAATCACATATTCCTCCTAGTCCCACTAGCCTCCCAGCCTCCCAGACTGTTCTTCCTAGTCCCACTAGCCAACTTTTCCCAGCCTCCCAGACTGACTCCCTAGTCCCACTAGCAAACATTTCCCAGCCTCCCAGACTGACTCCCTAGTCCCACTAGACAACTACCTCGATCCGTTAGATCGAGCCTCGGCCTCCCAGACCGAGCCTCAGTCTCTCAGTCCGAGCCTCAGCCTCCCAGACTGAGCCTAAAAATAATAAAATATGCTCAACATTTGTTTATAAAAAGTTTTGGATCTGGACTTAAGTGGTATGCAGAAAAATGTTTTCGTGAGAGCCCTAGTGATCATAGTCTAGACTCAAAATGAACCCTAGTTCGCTATGATCAGAGCTCTGATACCAAGCTGTCACACCCTGGCTTTGCGGAAGCGTGGTTAATTTGGTGTGACTTCTTAATACCATAGCTTAACCATAACAAGCTATATGAATTTAAAATCATGCAAAGTCGTCCATTGAAAATAAAATTGTCAAACATTGTCTAAATGGGTAAACACCCAACAACCATTACTTGTCTTAAACAGTACAACCACTACCATAAAGCAAACATAAATAAACATGGTTCAGGGGCTATGGCTTGTCCAGGAAAGAGCCATAAGCCTTGAACCCGGATGACTCTGAGTCTAAATGCAGCGGGAAATCCTGCTAAACCGTGCCAGATCCTTAATTCCCTGAAATACATGTAAGTTGAAAAATCAACAATAATGTTGAGCGAGTTCATGCGAAAATGAGTAAATAAACCTTTATCTTTATCAAAAATCCTGGTATGTAGCAAATAAGGAAAAAGAGATCACCAATGGTTTGCAAGGCCATTGATATGTGTAAATGCAAGTAGGAAGGCTCAAACCTAGCAAATTTATGCGTCGGGAACAAAGTCATCCCAAGGTCCGTTCTGCTGGACCTGGGACTGGGCTCGCTACACCCAAATAGATCTACCGCTCCTGCCCCTCGGTCCTACCCTGAGGATTAATGACCTCAAGTTTCCGCCTACCCATTCACATGATCTAAGTAACCCTCCTTACGCTAACCATACCATGTATAACATATCCATAATCATTGTAACATGTATTTCACCCCCGCAGTTTATAAAACTGAAAACAGTTAAGAGAAAAGGGGGACATGAACTCACAGTGAACGCGTCACAAAATCAAGCAATCCAATATCCAGGTGCTGTGCAACGACCTACATGTGCTAATTCTATTAGACGGATGGCCGTGCTTTAGCTTCATAGTTTACATTTTTGGGAAACAGTTAGTCAACCGTTTCGTATATATATTTGATACGCATTCTCCTTCCCAAGGATGGGGGAATTAAATACATGTATACTTATATTATTTTATTAAGTCCCACTTAATATATTTTATTTCTTATTTCAAAATATATTCATTTTTCTCAAAAATAATATATTTCCTTTTTCTCATAATATTTTCCCAAAATAATATATAGACAACATACGCGCTTATGAATACTTCTGAATAAAGCGTAAGTTACGTTTTGGTGATTAAGTGGTAATGATAATTACCGTTGTAACTTATATTCTCGACGTATAAGCGTTTGTATTATTTCGGGCTTGACAAGGTTAGTAAATATTATTTTTACTCTAAAAAATAATATTTATACATTTTCACAAAATAATCATAAACAGTGAGGTGGCAAAATATATTTACCGAATATATACTTATCTCGTTTATTTTTGTGAAAATCCCACCTCCGATTATTTGTAAATAAAGTTGTGGCGAAATATATTTGAAAACATGTCAAAGTAGTCTAACACTTGTAAATAATTCTAAGTGTTAGATTTTTAGAAAATTTCGCCAGAGTTTCCCCTGTAACTGGAGGTGGCCACGCTTTCAAGCGTATCATTTTCTTTTACAAATCATCTCAACAATTTATCAAATCAACCGACTCAATCTTTAATACTTCAAATAGAAGATTAGTTAGTAAAATTGCATCGTTTTCATGAACTTGTAGTTTTTACAAAAACTACGGTGTAGATCTCGTTACATTTAGTGGATCTATATATAACATAACTTAGTCTTGCAAAAACCTCGTTTTTGGAACAAATCACTTCTTACAACTTCCCGACAATTTTTGTAAACATTGTTATTTTGTCGGATCTTTTATTCTACAAGTGTTTCTACACTTGTAGTTTATAGAAATCGTATTTGTTAACACTTTATCCACTTTTATAAAAACATGATTTTCTCGACACCCGGTCCTACGAATATACCACTTGTACCTACGTAGATCGGCTTGTTTTAAAAACTATTTTTCATGTTAAAACACTTTTATACAAGTTCATGTTTCTCGTGTGGTGGAGTTTCACCTTTTAACCCTTGAACCGCTGGCATCTAGTGTATGCCAAAATTCGAGATTTTAACAAAGTCGGGTTAAACGATGATAAGAGCCACCACATCATAGATCGGGCCATTTTAATCAACATGTTCAAATACTACGACATTTACACGCGTTTTGAGCTTTTAACCAACGATATTCACGTTTTAGTAAACTTTAAAGTTTCATTAAGCGGGTTACCGACATTCAACCGACAAATATCCTTTTAACCACTTTAGACATGACCAAAAATGAGTTTTAAACGTTATACCTCTAGCTCGGGGCTAGGGAAGAAACTAGTCGAAAACTGCGTGGATAATAGCAAACTGTAGAGGTCCTTCGCGTTCCGTTTGTTCCGAGCTCCGTTGTACGTAACCACCGACACTTGTATGGACTTGGAATTGCAAGACTTGAACCGAAAAACGGATGGGTGGTGGTGCTAGTGTTCGGCCGAGAGGGAGAGCAAGGGAGGGAGAGAGAGTGAAGGTGAGGTGTGTGTGTGTTTAGGTGTGAGAGGTGAGGGTTATTTATAGAAAAAGTCGTCTCGATCTTCGCGTAATCTAATATAAAATAATAAAGGACGTACTCTCCCGGTCCCACTAGTTGGCCGATCCCATTGGGATGTAATGGTGCTCGGTTCGTTTCCAAACGTTCAGTTACGGTTCAGTTTGGTTAAGTGCGTTAAGTGCGAGGTCTAACCCCGTTAGTTGCTTTAGTGCATTAAAAGCGGGTGTTAGGGTAATCAGGGACCCTAACTGGCTCAGAAAAGTACTAATATTAATTTTGGCAATATTTGTATGTTCCGGGTATTGTCCGGTTGTTCGGTCGGATAGTAATCCGTTAAAGTGCTTAAGATATCCGTTAAGCGTCATAAATAATATTTTTTTTAGCGACACAATTTATTCTGCAAAGTGTCGGGAATAATTCCTCATATTTTGGCACTTTATTAATTAGCTAGAAGCTAGTGTGTTGATAAAAGTGCTGTGTTCCGTGCTTAAAGTATGTTTTAGGCACATCCAAATCTCTATATCTTATTCCTAGAGACGTAATCATACAACCCTTGTATCCCTACACACACTATGGGTGTAGTAAAATAATTCTGGCTCATTCAGGCCTTTAGAGGCAGTGTTTGCCTGATGCTGGCTATACCAGCATGTTCACTGTGTATCCGTTTAGTGCTACTGTGCTTTTGTGCATCATGTTTGTCACTAAGGTTTAGTAAATAAGTAGTGTAGTGACAGGAATATCAAAGTATGATGCAGATATGTACAAGTACCAACAATCAAGTAGCAGTTTATCAGCAAACTCAGTAAAGCACAGTAATTAGGCAATAATTAATAATTAATTAAGTCGTACGGATACCTGGTTTTGAGAGGGTTGTCACACTACAAGCATGCAGACAAGCGTGTCAGACGACGTTGGTGAGTTCAAAGTTTTGTTAACGCGTTTAGTTACCAGGCATGTGTATAAAACAGTTCAACAGTTCAATAGTTCAATAATTTGATTTGATGTTGTTATTAACTCGATTACCGCAGATGGCTACAAGATGTATTTGCCCAACCCCAATGTCTCTATCAAAACATTGGTCATGCTTTAAGGAAATTAGTTCACGCCCGTCCTCCCCAGTACAGTGTGAGGGTGCTAAACCTAATAGCGCTATCAACTAATAACCTCGTCGCCTCCCCGACAACTATCGGTAGATGTAAGGGGTCTTATGTGATAGACAATGAGTGTAATAACAAACATCCCATTAACCTGACGTTCCTCCCCGGAACGTTACCCGATATCCCTCCCAAGGATGCATGCTTGGAAAAGAGCAGTGAACTCACCTTTGGTTTGCTCGGTAGAATAATTTACCTGTTTAACAAAAGTGATCAACTAGTCCTATGATAGTTACATATAACAATCAGTTTGGTATGCACAATTATTTACACGTCTTTGCACATATGTCATCAAACAAAGTCACGTTTACACCATAATCCAGGTTGGGTGATTTGATTATCCTTTCCGTGAATATACGCTTATAACTAAGAATCCTACAACATAGGTATCCGTACACTGTGTATCATATTAATTCACAGATTTATATGTACGCATACCATATAGTTATACAAGTTATTATATCACTACACAAGTTAATCAATATCTTGATTACACAAATTACCGGCCCATTCCTTAATACCCAAACCAACTGGCCCACTTAACATTAGAGATAACATTACTAACACATAACAAATATAACTTGCAAGCCTACCTGGACCCGGTTGAGCTTGGGCCCAATCAGAAAGTTGAAAACTATTGTGCGGCCCGGCGCACATCAAGTGTGACATCTGTGCTTGTAATCATTGTAAACAGTTCAGTTATCAATGAAATAAAGTTATTTGATCCCTATGTTTGTTTGTTTATGTTTGATGTTTTTCATGTTTTGACTTTTATTCGATTTCAAACTCTATATCGCTTTCTGGAGAATTATACGCAAACTGGTGCGAAAACGTAATCAGTTAAACACGAAAAATACTTCGGAACATCAATTTATGCTTAACATACCTTAAATAACCTTTACATAACTTAGAAATAAGTTTTGAAGGCTTTGGTATGGCAAAATCTAGTCTATTCGCTTACAGGGACTAAAATTGACAAACTGCGAAAGTATGCCGATTTGAACAGTAACGAACATTCCGGAACATGATCATAAGTTAAACACACCCTAAATATCCTTTACATAGCTTAGAAATAGGCTTTGAGGGGTTCGGTGTGCTAAAATAAACTTTTGGGTCATTCAGGGACTAAAAGCGTCAAAAAGTGCATAAGTTTGCATTTTCGCGCATAACTTACGTTCTGAATACTTCCGGACATCCAAAAATTTATGTAAGCATTAAAATATTTTGTTTTAGTGTTTGGCTTGTCAAAAATCCATTCGTCGCGCAATTTGGACCGTTTTTGCGTCCGTTACGACTTCCGTCGTAATTAACCGAACAACGCAATCGTACGGCCAAACGAACTAACATCCGGCATATTTTTGAGCATATTTCAAGTCCCCTATACTTTAACTTCATTTTAGAGCTTAAAAATGGGTTTGACGGGTTTTAGAAGTGCCAAAACACGTCCATACGCGCACAGGGGTCAAATCTGCCAAAACTGAAAGTTAGCTGGTCTGCAGGTCCCTTACGGACCGTATGGGGTTTCTTACGGTCCGTAAGCCCCTCCCAGATCAGCAGAAATGCTTTCCAGCCATTTTCACCTGTTACACACTTATGCACATGGTTTCTCCTAAACTATGGGCTGGTTTTGGGTGCCAATGGTTTTGTAAATCAGTGGGTACGAGGTGTACGGCTCAGATTTAACGCTTGGGGAACAAGAAACGATCTTAACGGTTCCATGTTTCCTATAAATACCCAACCCCAACTTCATTCAAACCCACTTGATTCTGATATTTTCTCTAAGTTGGAGTTATAAACACTTCATACATGAGAAATACTCGGAAATCAATCTTGCGGGGACCTTCTGTAAGTATTCTTTCGCGTTTTTCGTTCGTTTTAGCGTTAAAGTCAAACTGCGTTTGACTTTCTGCATTGACCAGTTTATGGTCAATGCGAAGTTCGCTTGAACTTCATAACGTGAGCGTAATCACGATGGTTATAGTCCCTAGCGACTATACCTACTGATTACCACGTTATCTAGGCTCAGTGACGAGTCGTAGTTTCGGCCAAAATGCGCTTTCTCACGTATTTTGTAACCAAACTACTCTAGGGTATTAAAACCGTTTGTTTTAATACCAAACCTGATTTCTACCTTCACTAAACATGTTCTAGCATGTTTAGCTCGTCGCTTTTAGATTTGTGCTTGTTTAGGGTCGTAAAGGTAAGCGATCTAATCAATCGCTTATGCTTATGCTTACGAACCCGACCCATTTGGTCGATCATTAGGATCCGACCAAACATTTTAGGTGACCATAGTTTTATAGGGAATAACCTTCCGAGGTTATACCTTATGGTCACGACGTTTAAGTAGTTGTGTGATAAGTAGTTCTTATGCCTTAGGTAAATTACCAAAATACCCTCTTTGCACCAAAATTCATTTTAAGCCTATGTAACATAAATTTTGACATCTAAACTGATTTAGCAACAATATTAAGCATGTTAAGGCATAACTTGCTTGTCATAGGACTAGTTAAGCATTCCGAACGTGTTTTACGCGAGCGACGCGTTAAAGTAGCATAAGCTACCTAAACGGGTCGTAACGGGTCGAAAGCACTTAGGATAGGTTTCGTTTTAGTACGTAGGCTTTGTTAAACCATGTTACATAAGTTCCCCTACTTATTTGGTTTACGAACCCTCGTACTACCCGATCCTCCGATAGGTCCGTTTATTAATGTAGATACCTATATAGGTGCCGTTTGATTCCGTGATCTACTAGCATTGCTTGGTGGTTATCCTACGACTTCTAAGCAATCTCAAGTGAGTACATAGTCCCCTCTTTTACTATTTTCCAAACATTTTGGGGTGAAACACATGTGCCTACTTGTTACTTTCATGCTTTCCATGTTTTCACAACTTATACTTGCTATGTTCATTAGTACACTATTAGTACATGATTTCATTATGTTTTGCTATGTATGTTTACTTAACATGCTAGCACATTGATTTACATTACATTACTTTGCTATATATGTTTACATGGCATATTAGCACATTGTTTTACATGACTTTTCTGCTTTGTATGTTTACTTAGCATACTTAGTACATTGTTTTCACATAACTTGTTTACATTTGGTATGACATTTGGTTTGCATAAACGGTTCTTTACTACATTCATTAACATTAGCTACGCCGCTCGGTAGTAAGTAATGGTACCATAGGACTTGACAAATCCCGTTTCTGACATCCTGGGTTGGTTTGGATGTAAGGAATGACTGAATCCGAAAACATTTTACTTTGATAACCTTTACTCTAAGGTTATCCTGCTGTCTCAAGGCTTGAATGTAATGCGTTAACTTACCACATAAATGTTTGTATCAATAAAGCAAGCTTTTACTTGGCAAAACATAACTTTTTGATTTATTCAAAATACTTTGTTTTGCTCCTTTTTACTTATGGTTAAGTATTCTCATTTTGTTACTTACCATACATAACTTTTGTTTACACTTAACTACATGACTACATTTTGGGTTTTAAACATTGACAATGGTTTAGACAAGAACATTTGATGATTGGTTTGAACATGAACTATATACTTTGGTGGACTGTTTAAGTGACTTAAGTAACGATATGTGTGTAGTATGCTACAAGCATGGTGGATACGCCGCTGGTACTTCCTATACATAAGTGCTTGTATTGTATTACATGACATACCGTTATTTAAATCATTCAGTTTTGGACTTATACATTTTTGCAAATAACATACTTTTCACAAGACTTTGTTTTACAAAACAATTTATTTCATACAACTTATTTTTACTTGGTTATTCTTTTAACCATACATCATTCTTTTATACATACATATTAACTGATTTGTTATCGCTTTTCAAACATTTTATAAGCAAACACTTAAACTAGATTCATGACAAGTTTTCATTAAACATTTTCTTAAACCTAAGTCATGAATCCTATTTTCATAAAACCTATGTTACTCACAGGCATTTTTATGCTGACGTACCTATTTTCACATGTGTTTCAGGAGCTAATGCATAGGATGATCGTGACACGCTAGGGTGGACTTGGGCCTTAGTGACATAAAACAGAGCTAGACTTAGTTTAATTATGTTATGCACTCTTTATTTTAGTAGTTTTAAGACAATATAACACAATGGTTCTTGTTTTGAACAATGTATTCCACCCTTGGGTGATGAATAAAATTTTATTTTAATTACCATGGTTGTGGAACAATAATTCTGTTACAACACTCCCCGACGTTTCCGCCACGATTTGATGTTTTACGTGGTCGGGGTGTGACATCAAGATGGTTCGTTCCACTGCGACCAGCCCGTCGCTTCATAGTTGGGCTGATCCAGCTCGTTTGTAACGTTTGGCTGCGGCCCAGATGTCAAGTCCGCTGTTCCAGCCTGCGGCCCAATCGCATGACCCAACTGAGTGTGTGATGTCACATAGTGGTTGGCCCATGTGCATATGTTTAACTGGGCTTAAACATGTAGTCCATCAGGAGTGTTTAATCATATCTATAGTGTGCAGCAATATCCATTTATTTAATATCAACAACATCGAATAATCAGTTATTCGTTTCCCAACATTCATGCAAACCTAATCATTGTTATATCATTAACCAAGAACCCCTCTAAGTAAACCAAAGTAATTTGCATGTATTTTTTTTTCATGTTGTACAACAATACCCACTAGCCATCACCAATTTTCTATCTATATCATCATATAATTTATAATCATATAACTAACAGTCCATACTGCACCAAATCAATTAGCAAAACATCAATTATTCGACATAGATCAATCAATTCATCTTTTCATCCCACTTATCAAATCCTTATTATCATGCAAGAATCATAGTTTCACATATTTATAAAACCTAGATCAAGATTTCACATAAGCCCAAACACTAATCAAGAATTAATATAACAGTAAATCCACTAACCAATGGCTTGCTCTAATAGAATGATGTCTTCGGTGATGGGGAGGGTCCTACTGCCGTCGCAATACAAGGAGGGTAATAGGGTTTGCAATATTTTGTGTGCATATAAGTTTACGTATACATAAATATATAGGGAGGAGAGGTTGGGCCAATTGTATTTACTAACAAAATAAGGATTGGGCCGAGATTACCAAGGATTGGGCCAAATTTACTAAACAGGAGGCGGCCCAATGACTTTTTCTTTCGATCGGATCCGTATAGGCCCAACAACACTAAACATGTGATTACAAACTAACCCATTACAAGCACACACACACAATTACTCAATTACGATATATATATGTCCTAACATGTTTATCAAAGTCACAGTTACAGTTTGAACAAATTTATTAAAACAAGCACATGAAAGACAATAACGAGAGGAATCGGAATCGCAAGACCGTAGGCACTAACCTTGAAAGTTCGGATTGTCACATCATCCCCAACTTGAAAGAAATTTCATCCCGAAATTTGACAAGCAAGCACAGAGAAGTGAAGTGATAAATCAAGATTGCTGCCGGTTTTCCTCAGGTGCCACATCATCCCCAACTTGAAGAGGAATTTCGTCCCAAAATTCACCAGTTTTACCAGAATTAGATTCGTCATCAGGAAAAAGTTGAGGATACTTAAGCTTCATCTGATCCTCGCACTCCCACGTGAACTCCGGTCCACGTCTTGAGTTCCATCGAACTCTCACAATTGTCGTACAACTATGCTAACGAACCTTGACTTCCTAGTCCATGTTTTTGATAAATTCCTCAACATCTGCAACTTGCCTTTAACATCAGACGCTAATAAAGGTATCACAAGCGTTCCATCGAACAAACACTACCTTAGATTCGAGGCATAAATGATATCATGTGTGTTACCCAATTCGTCGGGTAACTCGAGTTTGTAGGCGACATGACCGATTCTTTCCAGAATTCTGAATAACTCAGTGTAACATAAATTAGGCTTGCCATGCTTCCCAAGCGTACCACACCCTCCCAGGGTGAGACTTCCAATATGACACGTTCGCCTACAGCGAACTCCCGGTGTTTCCTAAGTTATCAGGGTTCCTGGCGATCACGCATTGTCGCCACACAATTTCCAATACCGTGTGCAAGTCCTAGACCTGTGATTAGGTTGTCATCCACCTCAATCCACAAGGAGGTTGGCATTATCATCCACGTAATGCCTCAAAGAGCTGTATGCATACTAAAACGGTAACGGCTACAGTAGAGCTCACCCAAAGATAAGTGTCCTTCCCAAATGTTCACTAAAGTCAATCACGCACATGCTTGCAACATATCTTCGTGTGTCAGGATGGTTCGTTACTCTGTCCGGTTGTCCTACAATGATAAGTAATGCTCATGTCTAGATGTGAGCCAAAGGTGTTGCGTATTGCCTGCCATAAATCAGGTATGGATCAAACTGAAAGGTAACAGGAGTTGGCACCTTGTGCCTAACAACCGCCTCTCCCAGAGGGATATTCGCAAGCTGTGAAGACTCGTCAGTTTCCTTGATTGCAAGAAAGTGTGCTGGTTACGTGAGGCAATCGACGATCACCCAGGTGATAACGATAATGTTTCCGTTTCTAGTTTTAGGTAGACTTGTGATAACATCCATGGAAGTCTGTTCTCATTTTCATATGGGTGTTTCTGGTTGCTGATACTCCACCTTGACTTTTCTTACAGGTCAAGCATCACTTACATACATTGCCAGGTGGGTCTTCATGCCCGATCACCAGTACAAGATTTAGAGATCCTAATATCTCTCATCAAAATCCAGACGACTAGAATATCGAGGTCGGCATGCTTTGCTCGACACGAGTTTCCTACAGTTGCCGTATAATAAGATCCACATTCATTCCATGAGGTAGCGCATATCATCCGACCTGCCAAAGGTTGCTTCTCCATGCCCCGCATGGGTTCTACTTGAAAATCCTCTTCCTTCAGTTCTCCAGTCTGAACAGAGCGAGTTTGATCAGGTAGGTTAGAGTCGATAATGAGATGCAGAGCTCGTGCACATTCAAGTTTCACAGTCGTAATCATCCAAAAATTCCATCCAGCGATGCCATAAACTGATTTAGCTCTTTCGAAACCAGGGTACACGGGAGGCCCTTGTGATCGGTCTAAGTAGTGCATTCGGTACCATCCAAGTAATGCCTCCAACTTACATCCAAAGACCACGGTTTCCACCGCAGATTGGGTGTCGTGCAATTCTCCTTGTAAGTCTATTACGTAAGCTATCACCTTCTCATGTTGCATCGGCGTGTAACTGAGACTCTGATTTGAACCATCATGATATACCACTAAATCACCCGCACCCTCGGGTAGAGACGATGCTCGATGTATTGCAGAGTTGGGATTCGAAAGCTGAAAAGACGTCCTCCTGTTTTGTTTCCCAAGAACACAGCACCCTGCTGTGGTAAAGAGATTTAAGCTGCGCGATCTTCGAAAATCCTGAGATGAATCAGCGATAGCATCTAGTGAGACCAAGAAATTGCTGTATCCTCGAAGGGATCTTTGGTGTCGATCAATTTCTAACCAAAACGGGTCTTAGTGAGATCCAAGTGTATTCCTACTTCATTGATTATATAACCAAAAAGGTATCCCTCGCATCCAGAAATTAAATTTATCAATACTTCGCGCGGTGTGGCTCCTTTTACAGGAGCTCTCAAATAAGATACAAAGCTGCCCATGATGTTCCTTTCTCTTGGAAATGATTCAGCATGTCATCAATAAGCATGGTCGAGTCATGTGATCCATACAACTGCTGGTGTGATGATTAGCTCGAAGGTCTTGTAATAAAACGTCGAAATGGCCGCACTTCGCTTGGTATGCCGTTGCAGGCACATTCTCCCCTTAGACTACCTTCTGACAATAGCTCGTTTGTTATTCAATCCTCGAATGGAAGCTCGACCCCCGCAACTGGTCGTCAGGTTGTCAATATATGGTCGTGGCAAACGGTTCTCAGCTGTTGCCTTATTGAGTTCTTGAAAATCAGTACACATACGAAAAGGCTTCACGGATATAACTTGGGCTCCCCAACGCGAAAAGCTAGGTCTGACAAAACTCCTGTTCAACAATTCCTGCAGTTAATTAGACAGTCTTGCAACCCTCCTGGTGCAAGACGGTAAGAGTGCGTGTAGTCAGGGCTGCCTTTGGCGCGAGATCAGACTGAGATTTCGCCTAACAGTTGTGGAGGTAAACCCGAAAATTCCTTGGGTAGCACACCGAAAGGAATCACGAATGATTGGTGGATCCTCGATCCTCTGTTTCCTTAGCCCTAACATCAGTAACGGTTGCTAGTATAGCGGAGTAATCCCTTTCTGGCCTTCATAGCTGAAATGGCGCTAACCTTTGCACCAGTCTGATGCTTTAGGACAAATAACGATTCTCCACACAAAATTTTCTCCCCACTGGTGTATCTGCGCGATCTTTGGATAACCTATCCACACTAACTACTGTACTGCAACCATCAAGGTTAGTAGAAGGAAGGTTGACGTCGAACACTTGTCCCACATGGTCGATTTTACATCCCTGCGGACATATGAGGTTTCATTTGACTTGCCATCCGTTGCTGCCACAACAAGTTCGGTTTCAAGAAATATTAGGGCAAACAGATCGGAGATGAAGCAAATAGCTACCCATCCAAGCTATCGTGTTGCTATTACGCCTGGTATAGCCTATGCTAATACTAACTGTCCTTCCATGAGCTTCATTTCCAGTGTTGTTTTCGTCACGAGAATTTCCAGTACTGCCGTCGTTCCCTTGGTTGTTGTCACCTTAGCTTAACACAGTCAATCCATGTCGTAGTCACCTTCATTTCCATACTGTAATCTATGTTTCACGAATACCTTGATGTCGTCACGACTGTTGCCTCTAATGGCGTGGCATGTAACGGTGTCCTGTGACCTTTCACCAACAGGGTCCATCTTTTCCACATCCTGTGTCACGTCCTAGGCGTTACTCATTGTACCGGCAGCTTCACGTTCCATACCATGGTCAATTGTCATCGTTTATGTCCCGATTGGTTCGTAAAAGTTGACTCCCATGAGTCGCTGGCTGGGGTTAAGGATTCGATTGGAGTCAAATCGCTGATGTTCATTGCCGGTAACTAAGGTCGTTCAAATGCTGAAGTCGGTAAAGTACTATGTTTACCCTCTTGTCCATCGTTCTTGCAAGTTGACTGAGTAATACACGGTATGTTGCGAGAGTGTTGCAGAAGTGATCGCACTTCGGGATTTAAGACGTCAATACGTTAAGTTCTAGCAAACGAAGAAAGGTGAGAAGGGTATAGACCAATCATTGTCGTTGCAACATCCAACTCAAGGATGTTCGTACAAGCACCTAACATTCTACACAGTTCGCTAGGCGTTTAGATGGGTGTTCAGGTACTACTCGATAGCATCGAGGTTCGATAGGATTCAGAGAGGAGTGAAAAGATCACGTTCAAGTAAGAGACAATCACTACCACGACTCCTATAGACTTTTGTATTTCACATCGATCAAATAACAGAACGGAACCCCTTTTTCACTTGTTAAGCCTCACTGGGACTCGCATGCACCCCACATTATTATTATGTGTGCACCCACAATAATATTGTGATTTGTATGCTCATCTCAGCTCCTCCTAACTCATGTCAAATTGTTCCTCAACCTCGAGTAGCAAAAAAAAAAAAGAGCATCACAAAACGTAAGTCATGAATGTTTAGGGAAATACCACCTTATCAGTCACATAACACATGCAAGTAATACATGAATTCTTACTGTTGTGCTAAACGTGCAATCACATGCAATATCATATGTAAGTGTTCACTAGTTATGTAGTACAATGAGTATACGAGAGATGAACCTTGTAGTCTGGAGCTGAGTGTCATGGTCGTATTCACGTATTCGGAACTGTTCCGTTATAGTCTGATTTTACAAAAACGTTTTAAAACCAAGTTCACTATAACTAGTGGCTCTGATACCAAACTGTCACACCCCCGAAAAACCACCTAGGGAAGGTCCCTGTTAGGCGTGTGACGTACCAATAACGAGCCATTAATTACATTGAACGCGTACAAGTTTCAAAACAAAATGCTTAATTTTTAATGTAAAATACCATCAACAAGTTTAAACGAAAACCAACATGTCCAGCGGAAGCAAATAGTAAACCAATGTTAAACTGTTTCAAAAACCAATGTATGATATCAATAGTTCAATCACATGAATCCCTCCGGTCGACCCATGACCACTCCAGCTACTCCAGACAGCAAGTTCCAATCCAAGACATCTAACGACCTACAAGCATGCAGACAAGTGTGTCAGACGACGCTGGTGAGTTCAAAGTTTTGTTAACGCATTTAGTTACCAGGTATGTGTATAAAACAGTTCAACAGTTCAATAGTTCAATAATTTGATTTGATGTTGTTATTAACTCGATTACCGCAGATGGCTACAAGATGTATTTTCCTAACCCCAATGTCTCTATCAAAACATTGGTCATGCTTTAAGGAAATTAGTTCACGCCCGTCCTCCCTGATACGGTGTGAGGGTGCCAAACCTAATAGCGCTATCAACTAATAACCTCGTTGCCTCCCTGGCAACTATCGGTAGATATAAGGGGTCTTATATGATAGACAATGAGTGTAATAACAAACATCCCATTAACCTGACGTTCCTCCCCGGAACGTTACCCGATATCCCTCCCCGGGATGCATGCTTGGAAAAGAGCAGTGAACTCACCTTCGGTTTGCTTGGTAGAATAATTTACCCGTTTAACAAAAGTGATCAACCAGTCCTATGATAGTTACACATAACAATCAGTTTGGTATGCACAATTATTTACACGTCTTTGCACTCAAGTCATCAAACAAAGTCACGTTTACACCATAATCCAGGTTGGGTGACTTGATTATCCTTTCCGTGAATATACGCTTATAACTAAGAATCCTACAACATAGGTATCCGTACATTGTGTATCATATTAATTCACAGATTTATATGTACACATACCATATCGTTATACAAGTTATTATATCACTACACAAGTTAATCAATATCTTGATTCCTGTTAGTGCATGCGTCTGTCGACTTCGTCTTATATCGAGTCTTGTGCTAAGAATGTTAGATAAGGGCACGTAGTTCGAGATATAGGTAATTTCGCTTGAAAAGGTAATTCCGCTTGAAAGTGACTTTCAGGTAATTCCGCACGGAATTAGATTCCGTGTGAAATCTAATTCCGTTTGGAACCATTTCATGCGGAATTAGCCTCCTATAAATACCCCTTCAAGCGAAATCAGTTGTAACTTTTTCCGGTTTCAGTGCCAAACTGCTGCCGAAGTGTCGTCTCACTGTAAATCGTTGTCAAATCAATCAAATCGACAGTTAAAGAGTATATCTTGCTGAATTGACCTCAATACATCTGTTTCCGCCTTTCGTATTGAGCATAAACTCTTCTGAACGACTCGTTTGGTCGGTAAAATGATCCTACAAGTGGTATCAGAGCTCAGGAGGAAGAGTTAATACCAATTCAGCTGCAAATTCTGATTTCTACACCTTCTTTTTCAAATTAAACTTGATTTTACGGTCAAAATGTCTTGATTTTCAAACATCATGTGCGCAATACTGTTTTAATAAACCCTAGAAAGTTTCAGATCTAAAAACGGCTTAAAACTTGATCAATTTGACAATTTTCAGTTCGAGATGATGACATCAGCGTAATTCCGCATGGAATTAGGGGGTATTTTTGCTTCAAAAGTTAATTCCGTTTGAAAGTTCACACGGAATTAGCTAATTCCGCTTCAAAGTCATAATTTCGTTTGAAGGTTTCATGCGAAATTATTAATTTCGCTTGAAAGTTCTGATTTCGTTTGATAATTCCGCACGGAATTAGTAATCTCGTTTGAAAGTGTGATAATTACATACGGAATTAGGGTAATTTCTCTCCAAAGATAATCTCGTTTGGACTAGTTAATATCGCTCGAAAGGGAATTTCGTTTCAGAGTTAATTTCGTTTGAACATATCTGTTTGTGAAACTTTGAAAACCAAAACATGGAAGAGGAATTTTATAACGCCTTTGCTACCCCGATTACCATTACTTAGCAAGCAATGTTGGAAAATGAAACGGGAACCATGCAAAAACCACCTAACCTCACGAACATCGAGGAATATAAAGGATGGGAAGAACGGTTTGAAAATTGGGTGCAAGCAAGTTATTTGGATGCTTGGGAATGCATTGAAACGAAATACGTTAGACCAACAAATGATGACGAAGAAGAGATTGCTATCAAAGATCTTGGATGAGAAAAAGAAATACAAAAATGAAAAGATGTTGATCAGTTTATTACAACAAGTTGTGAAAGAAGATATTTTGGTCTTATTGCAACACACTGGGAGTGCTATTCGATTTGGAAAGCGTTAAGATCTAAATTTGTTGGAAGTCAAGAAATGATCAAGAACAAGAAATCACTTCTGAAAAAAGAGTTTGATCTATTTCTTGGTTTGAAAAATGAAAGCACAAAGCAGATCATTGAAAGATACCGCAATTTGTTAGTTAACATGAAAAAAGTAAGCATCACAAAAGAGAATGAGGAATTGATTGAAAAGTTAGCTGATGCATTGCCACATGAAACTTGGGGCACATACTTGATGATGTTAAGAAATAAGAAATGGTTTAACAATCTAACTTTGAGCAAGTTCATTGAGAAATTGGAAGCTCAGGAGATGGAACAAAGGAAGATTTCAAGAATGAAGGACTTTGATGGTGAACAAGATATCGGTCTTTATTACAAAGCAGGCATCAATGACAAGACCAACATGTCACCAAAGGTTGAAACAACATTCAATGCTAAGAGTTCATCAGGAGGTTCTTCTAAAGGGTCAAACAGCAAAACAAATTTTTCATCATATCCGTCATTTGATCCAAACTTGTCAGCAACAAAGAATGGCAAAAAGCTACAATGCAACATCGTATTGAATCTTGAGAATGATCAGGATTATTCGGAAGAAATTGCAAAAAGTCACATGTCTTTGTTGGGAACCGTATTAGAATCATATGGCAGTCTAGTTGTCGGAAGGATCGGGAATCCAATGTTGACCAAAGAGGATTACGATCAGATTGACGCTGAAGAGATGGAATTGATGGATATAAAATGGTGTTTGGCGAGCGTGTTAAGAAGAGCTGAGAAATTCAAACAAATCACAGGAAGAGATGACTTCCGTGATGCGTGTGTTTCTAATTTGGGCTTTGATAAATCTAAAGTTACTTGCTTTCATTGCAGGGAAAAAGGACACTTCAAGAGGGAGTGCACTAATCGCGAAGCAAGTGGAGCTCAAAATCCGTTCAACAACAATGATTACTACCAGAAGGCCATCTATCATCAAGTTGCTTAACAACAACAAGAACCACAAGTGGCACATGGTAGAAAAACAATAGAGGAGTCTTCAAAGAGAGCATGTGTCACACCCCAACCGATGGCGGAATCATCGGGGCATGGCACTGAGCGAAACAGATTGTCCAGAAGTTTCCATAACAACTATCATTACTATTCAATTTATATAATACGTCCCATACCGTACCTTAAATAGTAAACAAATTATTACAGATAACATCAAGTCAAATATTATGTTCTGATAACTTAGATTTAAATATAAAAATTGTTCAAATGCTTCTAGAGAGTCGATCTGCAAGATCTATAGACAACTATGCTCTAGACACTTATTCTAAGCTCGCCTTCCTAGCAGATAAGCATCCTAATTGCCTGTCACATAAGTTAAAATAAAGTCAATACATATAATGTAAAGGTGAGCATACAAATTTGATAATAGCATAATAGAGTTCGAAATAGTTTACGCATAACCAGCACGTACACAGAGGAAAACGAAGCATGTTAATTATCGACATGGATCTATCGATACCAATGACTGCGGGTTGACTGCCCGAGGCAGTTCGCAATACATGATTACCACCGTAATCCATGCAAGTAATTGTCCTTAACAACCCCCGTGTGAACGGGTGCTGAGTCCAAACTATAGTACTATCATCGTTAAGGCAGGTAGACAACATTCGACGTGTAAACATAACAACAAGCATTCATTTAGTCACGTAATACATGCGGTGACGGTTAGCGTTTAAAGTAATTGAGTAGTGTGTTCGATTATGATTTAGAATAAGTAACGTATGTAACACCCAAAAGTGTTAAAGCAAAAGGGGTTCGAGTATACTCACAGTGATTGATGGATTGAAGGGAGAACTTGAGAGTAGGGTTAGCTTGAGTAGTTCGATATCATAACGATAAGCAATGCGTAAAACGAAAACAAGTGTTGGAGGGTCGGATAGTCTGGTCAATCGGATGGTAGGTCCTATCGGACGGCTTGACCGTTCGGTTAACCAGTACGTTCGGACAGCCTGTCCGGTCGGTCGGTAGGCCGATCGGATGGGCTGTTCGAGTGGATTGTTTCTTCCCTTGAGTAAGATGTGTTTGTGTATGATGGTTTGACCTTTTGAGGTTTTTCTTGTAGTATTTGAAAACATTGAAGTTTCCTTACCTTTCAGGTCGATCGATCGAACGGCCCGTTCGATGGGCCGGCTTAACCGATCGATTAGGTTCTTCAACAAAAATCGATTAAGTGTTGAAGCATATTATCTCATGATCCGAAGAGTAATTCAAATCGGCCAGCTTGACCGATCGAACAACAGTTCGTTCAATACTAGACTTCATGAAATTGTCAATGTGTGGGGCCATGTGCTAGCCGATCGGCTGGCCTGGTCGATCAGCTGGCTTGTCCGATCGGCTGGGCTGTCCGTTCGGATAGTCAGCCCGATCGGTCAGCTTCCTGACCTGGTCGGCCTGTTCTTCTAACACTTGGCTGTTCTGATTGTTTGACGTTATATCGAGGTACTTTGACAACGAGTTGAACCATAGAACCCTCGTTCTTGCTTGTTTCTCCTGCTCGGGCAGGAATCACCCAAACCCGGCCGATGAACTGTTCGGAACAGAGTTTAACGTTTAACCCGAAATTGGTGAACCTCGTGGATAGAACCCGAATCTTGAACCGCACAACTTCTAGAATGATTAGTGAGTCGGTTCAAGCTCCGTTTCTACCGGTTTGAAGGCATTGAGTGTAAAAGAGTTGAAAGAAAGTTGGAAAACATTCTTTCAATCCTTTTCACCATGTAAATGTTTAGATCTATGATAGATCTTTGTTTGTTTATGTGGAAATCGGCTAGATCCAAGTTATTCTTGGTGGATTGAAGCCAAAACATGAACTTCTTCAAGAACACCATGATGACATTATCCTAGAACACTTGAATCTTGATGATTTCACGGTTAGAAATCAAGATTTGAAAGATAGAAAGGTGTAGGAGTGTGTATAGATCAAGAAAGTACAAGATTTAGGATGAAATCTTACCGGAATCGGAAGGAATCTGAGAAAAGAAGGGGAGCACGAGCTGGTCGGTCAGAGCTTTACAAAAGTGGTAAAGATGACAATGATAGGGGTATTTATAGGATGCCAAAAGTGGAAAGGGCTGGCCGATCGGCCAGGCATCCCGATCGGACAGCAGTCCGATCGGCTGGGCCGTTCGATCGGCTGAGAGCCTGATCGTTCAGCTGCCTGATTCGAGTGTTCGGTGCGACGATTCTTGATATTTCGGTTTCGATTGTGATTGACGAGAATACGATAGAGTTTCCTATTCAAATTACTTTTAATCCTAACCACTATATCTAACATACAATCATCTATGTCTCGCACTGTCTTTTCGCCACCAATTATCAAAATTTGATTTTGATTGAGTTCGATTGAGTTTCGAGTTTCGATTCAAATTTCGATTGATTATCACACAGAACATAAAGTAAGCATGCACAGGTAACACACAAGGCACACACACACATATATATTAACCCCAAAATTCGCGTAATTCGAGTCTCGAGTTCGATAACGATTGGATTAGCTCGACTATTGATTAATTGACTTTATCGCATTGTTACTTCCTATTATTCACAGTCGTAAAGTGGTTCGCATCGATAAATAAACTTCGATTAATTCGATTTTAGCATATACCCCACATAATACAACTAACGTAAGTCGCAAACATAAAATAGACTAACTATGGTCAAAGGGGTCAATCTTGACTTTGACTTTGACTTTGACATTCGGTAACACGGGGTGTTACAGCCTCCCCTTGTTTAGGGAATTTCATCCCGAAATTAGTCTGAAAGCTGCACAACACCGTGAACCATGTTTGAGAACTTTCTCTCTCTAGACTTTCACTTGAACAACTGCGGGTACTTCGCCTTCATGTCGCTTTCGAGTTCCCAAGTGAACTCTGCGCCTCGTTTGCCTTCCCATCGGACTTTCACAATAGGAATGCGTGAGCGCCTGAGTTGCTTGGTTTGGTGATCCATGATTTGACAGGCTTCTCCACGAAGTGTAGCGTTTCGTTTATTTGAAGGTCGTCGAGAGGTACAATTAGATCATGCTCAGCCAGGCATTTTCGGAGGTTTGACACATGGAAAGTCGGGTGGACGTTACTGAGTTCCTCCGGTAGTTCGAGTCTGTAGGCGACTTTTACGATCCTTTCCAGAATCTTAAAAGGTCCAACATATCGAGGCGCTAGTTTCCCTTTCTTGCCGAATCTGACCACACCCTTCCAAGGTGATACCTTTAGGAGTATGTAGTCGCCAACGTCGAATTCAAGGGGCTTGCGTCTTCTATCGGCGTAACTTTTCTGTCTATCCCGAGCTTTCAACAAGTTGTCTCAGATTTGGAGGACTTTGTCAGTCGTTTCTTGTAATAGCTCAGGACCGGTTAATTGTGAGTGACCGATCTCGTGCCATACAATAGGCGATCGACACCTTCTTCCATATAGGGCCTCGAACGGTGCCATCTGGATGCTGGTATGATAACTGTTATTGTACGAGAATTCGACTAATGGTAGGTATTTGTTCCAATTACCACCGAAGTCTATGACACACGCACGGAGCATGTCTTCAAGAGTACGGATCGTTCTTTCAGTCTGTCCGTCGGTCTGAGGATGGAATGCGGTACTCAGGTTAAGCGACGTACCGAGTGCTGCTTGAAACGTTTCCCACAATCGCGACGTAAACCGAGCATCACGGTCAGAGATGATGTCACGAGGCGTACCATGATTACAAATGATCTCTTCGGTATAGATTCGGGCTAATCGTTCTACCTTGTAGTCTTCTTGTATTGGAAAACAGTGGGCTGATTTGGTCAAACGATCAATGACAACCCAAATGCTGTCGTGACCTGATGACGTGGGTGGAAGCTTGGTTATGAAATCCATAGCTATACTCTCCCACTTCCATTTGGGGATTGGCGGTTGTTCGAGTAAGCCAGAGGGTCTTTGATGTTCAGCCTTGACCCTTGCACAAGTCAGGCATTTTTCGACATAGAGAGCGATATCCCTTTTCATACCCGGCCACCAGTACTTGTAGCGAAGATCCTGGTACATTTTATCGGCACCGGGATGAATAGAATACCGAGATTTGTGAGCTTCGTCCATTAAAATCTTTCGTAATTCGGTCCGCTTAGGGATCCAAATTCGGTCCAGAAAATAGAAGATCCCATTTGATTTGCTTACAAGCTGAGCTCCATCGTGATAGATTCTCTCTTTCTTCAAGGTGCGTTCATTAAAGCAAGCATGTTAGGCTTCGCGGATGAGGGTTTCGAGATCGTGTTGGGCTTGGGTATTGCGGATACAAAGCCAATAATTCCTTCTACTGAGCGCGTCGGCAACAACATTTGCTTTGCCTGGGTGATAACGAATCTCGCAGTCGTAGTCGTTAAGAAGTTCTACCCATCGGTGTTGACGCATATTAAGTTCTCTCTGATTAAAGATGTGTTGTAAACTCCTGTGATCGGTGAAGATCGTACACTTGGTACCATACAGGTAGTGTCGCCATATCTTTAACGCAAAAACAACCGCGCCTAGCTCGAGATCATGGGTTGTATAGTTCTTCTCGTGGATGCGTAAGCTATAACCTTGTCTCGTTGCATGAGGACACAACCAAGGCCAAAGTTGGAAGCATCACAGTAGACAATGAATCGTCATTCCCATCAGGCAATGAGAGAACAGGAGCATTGCAAAGCTTATGCTTGAGGGTTTGGAAAGCAGACTCTTGTTCAGTTCCCCAAATAAAAGACCTGTCTTTATGCGTAAGAGCGGTAAGCGGCACAGCGATCTTAGAGAATCCTTCGATAAATCGTCGATAATAGCCCGCTAATCCGAGAAAAGAACGGACTTCAGACGGGTTCTTTGGTGTAATCCAACTCTTAACTGCTTCAATCTTCGTAGGGTCGACATGGATACCTTGACTATTCACGATGTGACCCAGAAACTGAACCTCTTCTAACTAGAATTCGCACTTGGAGAACTTGGCATAGAGTTGGTTCCCCTGGAGTAACTCGAGAACCAAACGTAGATGTTGCGCATGTTCGGCTTTCGATTTGGAATAAATCAAGACGTCGTCGATGGGCACGATGACGAAACGGTCAAGATACGGCTTACACACACGATTCATCAGATCCATGAAAACCGCGGGTGTGTTGGTTAAACCAAAAGGCATAACAACTAACTCATAGTGGCCGTAGCGAGTGCAAAAAGCGGTTTTGGGTATATCTTCTTCCTGAATACGTAACTGATGATAGCCTAAACGTAGATCGATCTTCGAGAAACACATAGCGCCTTGTAGCTGATCAAACAAATCGTCAATGCGAGGTAGGGGTAACGGTTCTTGATGGTCTACTTATACAATTCCCGGTAGTCGATACACATCCTGAGCGACCCATCCTTCTTTTTGATGAAAAGGACTGGTGCGCCCCAAGGAGAGGTGCTCGGGCGAATAAAGCCTTTTTCAAGTAACTCCTGGAGTTGGTTCGAGAGTTCCCGCATTTCGGATGGCGCGAGTCGATAAGGGGCTTTGGCTACGGGGTTGGCTCCAGGAATGAGGTCGAGTATACTCACAGTGATTGATGGATTGAAGGGAGCACTTGAGAGTAGGGTTAGCCTGAATAGTTCGATAGCATAACGATATGCAACGCGTAAAACGAAAACAAGTGTTGGAGGGTCGGACAGTCTGGTCGATCGGATGGTGGGTCCGATCGGACAGCTTGACCGTTCGGTTAACCAGTCCATTCGGACAGCCTGTCCAGTCGATCGATAGGCCGATCGGATGGGCTGTTCGAGTGGATTGTTTCTTCCCTTGAGTAAGATGTGTTTGTGTATGATGGTTTGACCTTTTGAGGTTTTTCTTGTAGTATTTGAAAACATTGAAGTTTCCTTACCTTTCAGGTCGATCGATCGAACGGTCCGTTCGATCGGCCGGCTTAACCGATCGGTTAGGTTCTTCAACAAACATCAATTAAGTGTTGAAGCATAGTATCTCATGATCCGAAGAGTAATTCAAATTGGCCAGCTTGACCGATCGAACAACAGTTCGTTCAATACTAGACTTCATGAAATTGTCAATGTGTGGGGCCATGTGCTAGCCGATCGGCTGGCCTGGTCGATAGGCTGGCTTGTCCGATCGGCTGGGCTGTCCGTTCGGACAGTCAGCCCGATCGGTCAGCTTCCTGACCTGGTCGGCCTGTTCGTCTAACACTTGGATGTTCTGATTGTTTGACGTTATATCGAGGTACTTTGACAACGAGTTGAACCACAGAACCCTCGTTCTTGCTTGTTTCTCCTGCTCGGACATGAATCACCCAAACCCGGCCGGTGAACTGTTCGGAACAGAGTATAACGTTTAACCCGAAATCGGTGAACCTCGTGGATAGAACCTGAATCTTGAACCGCACAACTACTAGAATGATTAGTGAGTCGGTTCAAGCTCCGTTTCTAACGGTTTGAAGGCATTGAGTGTAAAAGAGTTGAAAGAAAGTTGGAAAACATTCTTTCAATCCTTTTCACCGTGTAAATGTTTAGATCTATGATAGATCTTTGTTTGTTTATGTGGAAATCGGCTAGATCCAAGTTATTCTTGGTGGATTGAAGCCAAAACATGAAGTTCTTCAAGAACACCATGATGACATCATCCTAGAACACTTGAATCTTGATGATTTCACAGTTAGAAATCAAGATTTGAAAGATAGAAAGGTGTAGGAGTGTGTATAGATCAAGAAAGTACAAGATTTAGGACGAAATCCTACCAGAATCAGAAGGAATCTAAGAAAAGAATGGGAGCACGAGCTGGTCGGTCAGAGCTTTCCAAAAGTGGTAAAGATGACAATGACAGGGGTATTTATAGGATGCCAAAAGTGGAAAGGGCTGGCCGATCGGCCAGGCATCCCGATCGGACAGCCTGTCTGTAATGACTCACCTAAAAATGTCCTAAAACGCTCCGTAAGTGGAAACCCGAACCCCTGAAATCCTAACGTACATGAGAAATTAAGAAATCAAGAATTTAGAGTTTCAGGCGGGCCGCGTAAAGGTTAAGCATAACCTTACGCGGGCCGCGTCAACTTAAAATTATTCCGGATAAGTATGAAGGCCACACGTGGGCCGCGTAGGTGTTCCTCCAGGTTCACGCGGGCCGCGACAGCTCAACGATAAGCGAAAGCCTGGTGCCGCCACGTGTCGATGACTCAGCAACCCTTAGCCGCCTTTATGGCCCTCGCGGGCCGCGTAAATGTTATGCATGGGTTTACGCGGGCCGCGTAAAATCCATATTTTTGCTATAAATAGCCTGGACATCAAGCTTTCATTCTGTGTCGAAAACAATTCTCAAAAATGAAAGTATACTGCATAAAATCATAATTTTCATTTAGGGAGGCGCTGCTACGATACAGGGTATTAACTTGATCGCTGCTATGACCGATCGATTGAAACTATCTGAGGGATGTTTAAGTGCTGCTCAAACCCGGGTTATAATTTGTCATTCGTCGTGATTCCGACAGGATGTTTGAGTGTCGCCCGAACTCGGGCTATACTCTGTCATTCCTTGTGAATCCGCTGGATGTTTAAGTATCACACTTTGTCATTCGTTGTGAGGTTTTAATCTCGTGAGCTTATCGTAAAAATTGTATTCAGTTACTTACCTAGTTTCGTGTGCATTATTGTTTAAATTAGGTTATCAGGCTTATCAGTAGGCTAAAATCTACCCCATACACTTACAATCAAAGTAAATGCTAATTCTCAGAAGAATTTGAATCAGGAAGCTTGTTAAATCAATACTGCATGCTTATAATGTGAGTCATTCTCTTTTTACCAAATTTTCTTTCAAAACCCTATTTATTTCAAAGTTATAATTACAGGATTAAGTCTTTGTAGTCTTCAAATACAGCCGGTATGTGGGGTTTTGTATACATTACTTGTTATCCGTCACCATTGGACAACAGGTTAGCCAAGGGGTGATATGACCATAGTCACAGACACCATTGGACAACGAGATAGCCAATAGGTGGTCGAGTGACAAATACCTTGGGTATATGGTTGACATATAGAAACATTGTAATCGCTCTTAATACTGTAAATTATAACTTTGGGTCATTTTGTGCAAACTGAATGAACTCACTCAGTATTTCCTGCTGACAAAACCTTTTTAAAATGCGTTTCAGGTAATTACAATAGAATTGGAGTAAGAGTTGGATACGGCACCAACAAGACTTACAGAAGTGGCTCATTTTATCAATTAAATTAAATTAAGAATTATCATTTTAGTAATCGAATTTATCTCATATTAAAAGCTACCTTTGTAAAACATGTGTTTATCCCCATCTGTTTAATAAATAAAAATCCGGTGTTTCTAAACTCTGATATTTTTCCTAACTCACGGTTCTGATGAAATTTCTGCTGCAATATTTTTAAAAGAACCACCGGTACCACTTGGCTGCTCGCGGCTCCCGATTCCGTCCAGGGTGGGGTCGGGGGTCGTGACAGAAGGTGGTATCAGAGCCACTGATTTAAGCCAATAGGTGTTGTGATAATAATACCTAAGTTTCAATAAAAGGGTTAGGAACTTGATATTAACTGGTAGCACACATGATAGCATTTAGACTTGAATTTAAGAAAAGATGCCTTAGTATAAGCTAAGCTAAATACTTGTGTAAATAAAGTGTGATAGAATTTTTGGTATGCCATGAGAATGATAACTAGAATGTTGCAAGTATAATAAATAAGCAATAACACTTGACCACTGTTATTTCTTTAGTACTACTTTGTTCTAGAACATGATACGTCATGTGAAGACTAATTTGCTTAATCCTTGTTGAAAGTCATAATGCACTTTCCAAATCATGATTTAAAAAAAAATACTATTTATGGGAAATATAAATTTTCTCCGACAAGACTGGGTATGGTGTAGCAGACTCTCCAACTTGTCCGGATATACTGAGGTTACCTCTCCGGCTAGAACGAGGTAAGAACGTATATAATATGTCAAACAAGTGACAAAATTTCCCTAAATAGTATCATGACCAGATATCTGACTGGTTTTTGGAAATATGAATCTGTTAAATACATTGACCTTATAAAGGGTATGTATATTACAGCATGTGAAATATGTGATTATATAGATATGTATATCTATAAGGAAATCCAAAAACTATAAGGATTGACAATTTGGAATAAAACACATGCATATGTGTCAATAATAAATCTAGATTTCTTTATCAGAAATCTCTTGTATATATCTTTAATTCCAATATCAAACATTATTTCGTTTGATCATCTACCTCGTAACTCGAGCGACAATATAAACAATGGGAACCCATTAAGTTGGGACACCATCAAAAGTATAAGAATTTCCAATGCGTTACCATAAACTATTAACGCAAGTAAGAAGCATGTAAAGTTGTGCTAGTATATAAGAAAACACATGAAACTTAAATTATACGTCCACAGACGTCAAAGTATATCACATACGACTTTCGAGGCAAGACCTTTGGAAAATATGATGGGGCACGACAACACCAATGCTAATCCCGTCAGTGGAAGAACTACTAATCAAAAAGCAGCATTTTGCCACATGATTCTACAAATGACATGAATCTTGCTAAAGTACGTTGGAACAAGATTTTACACCCATCGGTGCACAGTCTAATCAGAATCACAATTCTTGACACTGCAAAAGAAGTCACATACCTTTACAATTCCTCTATTTCATTGTATTCGACATTCCCTGGTGATGTCACTTAACAACGGTTATCACATGAAATTCTAGATAAAGTTCTTATATTTCTTTCGTTGAAATCCTGACTTCTACATATAATAAGTTGACTTTCGCATTTCTACTTCCCCTAATGGTCATCATACCATGAGGATTTCTTTCATAATAGCAAATATTGATCTATTTCATTTCTTGGTAAATCCACACGTTACACATGCACTGTTTGTTGCGCATGTGGTTCATTTGAGTTATGAAGACCATAGGAGGGCTTCATTCCAATTTGTAGTTTTATCAAAAGTTCAAATCTCGTTTTGCTATACTTGATCTTTGCATTGTAAACCACATTTTTTGCAAAACGATAATTCTTTGATATTGAATCGATGAATTTCCTGAAAAACTTGATTTTCTTTTGAATGGTATACATGGTTTTTGTTGTGACCATGTCAGAACTTTCTTATCAATATATGAACTCGTTGTGTTAAAACCAAGTTCAATTGCTTGAACTTGCTCGCATTACGTATTCCATTTAAGATCCGATATGATGGATTGAGGCTATCATATTCAAAATAGTACCAACAAGCACTTCATTTGTTTTGAACTATAATAGGCTTGTTTGGTCTTCGAATTCATCAAACCATTTCTTTGATCACGATCACCTTGTGGTGACGTTTTCACAAATTTGAAGCTTGCGCTAATCTCGTTGCTCACACCATGCTTCGGATTTAATTATTTAATTATTTATTGTGTATTGATATTAAATCCGCTTGTTCGATCTATGTATTATCAATCTTAATGCAATTATGTGTTAAGATAATGGTACCCCAGTTCGTGTTAAATATTCCGGTGTACCTCTTAACGGTTCTTTCACCATCGAGCGAACATTTCTTGATATTCATTGCCTTTCCTCTTCCCTCAAAAATACTGTTTATTCGTTCTATTTTCAGTTGTAGATCCTATGAAAATTATTTGAAAAAAATATTCAAAGTTACTTTGTGAACCCTTCGCTTAAATTCAAAACACGGTGATACTTATTTGATCACTTCTATTATTGCCTTGTTTCAATCACTACGATACCTTGTGGTGTTGGTATGAACTTGCAACTTGTGCTAAATTACTATCAGTAATTTCATGCGGACCTATTTTTCGTTTGCACACATTATATACGGATTTAATTATTTATTTGTACTGAATCCGCTTTGTTGGTTTATTCTATAAAAACAATCTTAACACAATCGTGTGCTAAGATAATGATACACAAATTCATATCATATTTCAGTGTATCTCTTAATGATTCTTACATCATCAATCGAGCGTTTCGTAATCTTTATTGCTTTATCATCTTTGATTGAAAAACATTATTCAATTGTTTCAATTTCAATCGAAAATCCTATTAGATTTGTTTGAAACAAACATTCGAACTTACTTCATTGAACTTTCATTTGGTTTCAAGCATGGTGAACTCATTCAGTCACCGCTATTATTATTTCGATCACTACGACACCTTGTGGCGTCAGTATAAACTTGTAGCTTGAGCTAATCAATATATACCTCTCGCTTGACTCATTCTTGAAAATGGTCTTAATACAACTATGTGTTAAGACAATGATACACTAAACTCTGTTGTATATCGGTGTATCCTTGTAATTCAATAAATGTCAACCCATTGATTTTTCCTAGTTGACAAATCATTTTCGTACTTTTATTTCATTCAAGCTCGTTGATTCTGAGACTTCCTCAGTTGACAATCAAAGTAAGTTTTCTGTTGACGGTAAATTCAATTGTTTCTAAAAATCATTCACAACTTGTAAACATTCACATTCATTGATCATACATCTCTTTTGGCTTGAACCTAATCACCTTGGGAAACTATATCATTTCATCTCATTCATTTGAATATCTCATCTTTTGAAATATCCAGACTCGCTCCCTTGAAACTCTCAGTTAATTTCGAAAACGGTGAATTTATTCGGTCACCATAATTATTGAATTCTTTCAATCATTACAACACCTTGCAGTATCCGTATAAATTTATAGCCTGTGCTAATAATAAACCCTATTCATACGTCATTCGTTTGATTCGTCATTTTAATAGTCCTGATACAGTTATGTATTCAGACCATGATACACTAAATTCTATTGTATTGTCCAGTATACCCTTGCCATTTAAGTAAACGATATTGATTTTTGAGTTGATCATTGACAAATCATTTTTCATACTTTCATTCACAAATAGAGATTTATTAATTCAGAATCTCCCTCAATTGAGCAAAGTAAGTTCTTTTCTGACATTGAATTCTATTGTTTCTACAAGTCATTTTATTTCAAATTCCATGCCTATCAAATATCTTTTGATTCATAAAACCTAGTCAAACTTGTTAATGGTATTATTTCATCTCATTTGGTTAACATCAATTCCTGAAACTAAATTTTTAAAACCATTGAATTCCAACTATCCCTCTGATATTGATCTTTTGATTCCATCCCAGACACCATGATATATTGTTTTTACTAAAAGAAGTGACAGAACCCCAAGAAGATATCATAGTCCAAATATCGAGGACGAGATTTAAAACAAGGTGGGGAGGATGTAACGACTCACCTAAAAATGTCCTAAAACGCTCCGTAAGTGGAAACCCGAACCCCTGAAACCCTAACGTACATGAGAAATTAAGAAATCAAGAATTTAGAGTTTCAGGGGGGCCGCGTAAAGGTTAAGCATAACCTTACGCGGGCCGCGTCAACTTAAAATTATTCCGGATAAGTATGAAGGCCACACGCGCGCTGCGAGGTGTTCCTCCAAGTTCACGCGGGCCGCGACAGCTCAACGATAAGCGAAAGTCTGGTGCCGCCACGTGTCGATGACTCAGCAACCCTTAGCCGCCTTTATGGCCCTCGCGGGCCGCGTAAATGTTATGCATGGGTTTACGCGGGCCGCGTAAAACCCATATTTTTGCTATAAATAGCCTGGACATCGAGCTTTCATTCTGTGTCGAAAACAATTCTCAAAAACGAAAGTATACTACATAAAATCATAATTGTCATTTAGGGAGGCGCTGCTATGATACAGGGTATTAACTTGATCGCTGCTACGATTCAATATCCGACCGATTGAAACTATCCGAGGGATGTTTAAGTGCTGCTCAAACCCGGGTTATACTTTGTCATTCATTGTGATTCCGACAGGATGCTTGAGTGTCGCCCGAACTCGGGCTATACTCTGTCATTCGTTGCGAATCCGCTGGATGTTTAAGTATCGCACTTTGTCATTCGTTGTGAGGTTTTAATCTCATGAGCTTATCGTAAAAATTGTATTCAGTTACTTACCTAGTTTCGTGTGCATTATTGTTCAAATTAGGTTATCAGGCTTATCAGTAGGCTAAAATCTACCTCATACACTTATAATCAAAGTAGATACTAATTCTCAGAAGAATTTGAATCAGAAAGCTTGTTAAATCAATACTGCATGCTTATAATGTGAGTCATTCTCTTTTTACCAAATTTGCTTTCAAAACCCTATTTGTTTCAAAGTTATAATTACAGGGATTAAGTCTTTGTAGTCTTCAAATACAGCCGGTATGTGGGGTTTTGTATACATTACTTGTTATCCGTCACCATTGGACAACGGGTTAGCCAAGGGGTGATGTGAACATAGTCACAGACACCATTGGACAACGAGATAGCCAATAGGTGGTCGAGTGACAAATACCGTGGGTATATGGTTGACATATAGAAACATTGTAATCGCTCTTAATACTGTAAATTATAACTATGGGTCATTTTGTGCAAACTGAATGAACTCACTCAGAATTTCCTGCTGACAAAACCTTTTTAAAACGCGTTTCAGGTAATTACAATAGAATTGGAGTAAGAGTTGGATACGACACCAACAAGACTTACAGAAGTGGCTCATTTTATCAATTAAATTAAATTAAGAATTATCATTTTAGGTAATCGAGTTTATCTCATATTAAAAGCTACCTTTGTAAAACATGGGTTTATCCCCATCTGTTTAATAAATAAAAATCCGATGTTTCTAAACTCTGATATTTTTCCTAACTCACGGTCCTGATGAAATTTCCGCTGCAATATTTTTAAAATAACCACCGGTACCACTTGGCTGCTCGCGGCTCCCGCTTTTGTCCAGGGTGGGGTCGGGGGTCGTGACACTGTCCGATCGGATAGCAGTCTGGTCGGCTGGGTCGTTCGATCGGCCGAGAGCCTGATCGTTCAGCTGCCTGATTCGAGTGTTCGGTGCGACAATTCTTGATGTTTCAGTTTCGATTGCGATTGACGAGAATACGATAGAGTTTCCTATTCAAATTACTTTTAATCCCAACCACTATATCTAACATACGATTATCTATGTCTCGCGCTGTCTTTTCGCCACCAATTATCAAAATTCGATTTTGATTGAGTTTCAAGTCGATAAATAAACTTCAATTAATTCTATTTTAGCATATACCCCATATAATACAACTAACGTAAGTCGCAAACATAGAATAGACTAACTATGGTCAAAGGGGTCAATCTTGAATTTGACTTTGACTTTGACATTCGGTAACACAGGGTGTTACAGCATGTTTGGTGAATCAAAATGATAAGAAATCATCAAGCAGTTTCAATTGGGACAAATATGTTTCAGCTGATGGTAAAGCATGTTTGATAGATCAAGATGATGAAAAATTACCAGAAGGGTTTAGCTGGGAGAATTTCAGTTGGGATAACTATGATCCTAACAAAACTTCAAGTCACAAAGCTTTTGTTGCTCGAATTGAAGAAGATAGCGATGATGATAATGATTATTATGCTAAAAGAATGGCAAAGCACTTGAAAATGATGGTAGAAAGTGATAGTGAAGATGAAAAAGCTAAAAAGAAAAAGAAGAAAGTCAAAATACCTGTCAGCAGTGATGATGAGGAAGTTCCAGTGATAAAAAGAAAAGTAAAGGAAGTTCCAAAGTTCAAGATTGATAAAGAAGCTGATGCACGAAAGATTCCAGTAAATTGTGAAACCTGTGAGATTTTGAAGAAGAAAAACAGTGAACTGATTAATAACATGAACAGGTTGAAGGAATCTTACAATGTTCTGAACAAAGCCATGAATATGTACAATGAAACAAGCGATGAACAGGCAACAGCAATGAAGACACTTCAAGGAGCTTTCATGACAAAGCAGAAAATTATGAATAATTACATTGAGAAGTGTACTATTCTGGAACAGAAATTGGAGACTCAAAAGAATTGAAACAGAAAGAGTTAATCGTTTGTTAAAAAGTTACTCATGTACTTCTTATGTCATTGACAGGATTTATCCAATTGTTGAAGGCATGAAGGCTTTTGAAGATGATGAAGTGACTGAAGAACAGAAGGTTTCTGAAGAAAAGACTTCTAAAAAGAAAAAGGAAAAGAAGAAGGATACTGAAGTAAAGACATTTGGTAAGAAACAAAGTGTCAGTTACAACAAGTGTCCACCCCCGCTAGAAAATGGATATTCGCCAAGAAATCCAAATTCTGAAAGAGTCGAAAAGGCAACCAACTTAAAGTGGGAGTCTGAACCTTCAGTAAATCTGCCAAAAAATATTGATGTCACGTTCACATCGTCTGACACTGATCAACAATCTCAATTGATGAAGAAAGTGGTGGATCATGTGTTAGATAACAATGAAACCGAGGAGTCAAAGTCGGAGTCTATGTCAGAGTCAAAGTCTGAGTCCAGCACTCCGAGTCATACCATCAAACAGGGCAAAAGAGTTTACAATAAAGAATTCTTGCTATCAAAATCTAATTTGAATGACGAAACATTCAAAGTTGCATACACTTTGAATGATTCAGAAAAATTATATTCTGATGAAGAATTTCCAATAAGAGGTGTTAAACCTGAAATGATAAAAAAAAGGTTTTCAAACTAACAGAAATTAATATTTCTGAAATAAAAGATGAAAATCTTTCTGAAAAACTTAAAAAATACACCTCAAGAGTTCAACAAAGAGAAAACAAGAAAAAGGGTTACAATTCTGGTTCTGGTTATCGAAAGAAACCAAACCATAACGGTAATTTCAAAAAGAAAGGATTAGGATTTATTCCTCCAGAAAATCATAAAAATGAAAAATATGTTCGAGATTTTAAATCAAAGATGGTTTTTGTTTCAGGTACATCTTCTGAAGAAGAAAAAGAAAAATTGTTCAGAAAGCAGTCAAACAGAGATTCCCTTGCGAAGAAGCAAGAAGAGATGCAGACTGTTGATATCGAATATGAATTAGGAAGTAATGCCGCCATTTTGTATATCGAATATGAATTAGGAAGTAATGGCGCACGAAAGTACATGACACCATTAATGCATCACCTCCCTCTATTCACCAAGGATTTACTTTGTATCGATCCGGCCTAAGCCGATAAAATTCAGGGTCATGCTTTACGCGATTCTACCATGATAGTACTAACGGAGGTCAAAAAGCAGGGTATTGTATCATAGGAGATGGATCATGAGAAAACTAGTTTAAATGAGAAAACCAAAAAACTAACAAAAAACCTAAAAAACATACCAAATTTTTTTTTTACAAATTTTTATAAAAAAATCGCTAGTTTTTATGAATGGAAAAAAAATTTCAAAAAAAAATTCTTTTTTTGTTGTATTACACATGTGCACTATTACGGATATAGTGCACATGTGAGTACACATATAATGCACATATAATGCACATGTGCAGTACAACAAAAAAAAATTTTGAAATTTTTTTTATATATATAAATTAGCGATTTTTTATAAAAAATTGTAAAAAAAATAAAATTTTTGGTATGTTTTTTAGCTTTTTTTTAGGTTTTTTTAGTTAGTTTTCTAGATTTCTCATTTAGATGTAGTTTTCTCATGATCCTCTCTCTTGTATCATAATATATCTAGATCTCGAATATGGGCACTTGGCGGTAAGACCTCCAAGCGCTTTAGTAAATCAAGAAAATTTAAGTAACGAATCGGGTCAAGTCAGAGTTGTAGTCCTCGTACACACAATTGAATAACGCTTTCCGCGATAGTGATTAACCGAGTTTCTAGTTGAATAGTGCTACCAATAATACTTTAGAATTTAGAAATAAGATTATAATATAAGTGCCCAGACAAAACAAAAGGATAATGGTTACAAAGAATATTGATAAAATGGTTTGCCCCCAAGAATCACATATCAATTTGGTTCGCATCAACATAACTCATCATTGAACCTCGATCACTTCAGATATAAATTACCATTAGATTGTTACCAACTTCTACACTCGGGTCACCAACAATGGGGATAGTTACACGCTCGCGCTACTTGTTAGATGTCGTATTACCAGTGAAAAAAATTCGTTTAGAAACATATGATTTGAACGGATGGGTTTAATCCCCATGACTGGTGACATAGATATGATTTGTTCTTCGTAAGTAAGGATTTAGATACCTTAGAATCAGTTCTAGTGAGCCTCGTAAGAGGGGATAAATTACGCAGAAGTGTCCTAGCGGCAACTTAGAAACGTTGTTGTATATCTGGTGCCAATCAATGAATTGAATTGATTTTGGCAACTCATTAACAAAATGTAACAACATCAACCATAAAAGAGTACTATCGGGGAGATAATACCCCCGAGAGAATTTACACCAAGTGTTTGCAAAACCAATCTCAAGAAAGATTAGAACAAAGTGTCATTATACATCGACCCAGATTGTCCTTCACTTAATGTTATTGCAAGGGATTTATGTACATCATAACATGATGATGAAAGACAGTTTTGTAAAATTGGTAAACACGTTAGATTACTCTCGACACCAAGTCTCGCACAACCGATTAACTATGATTAGAACACAAAGATAAGAATTCAAATTAGTCGAGGTGATAGAATTCACGTGATTTACACACCTACTTCTACTTTACAACAGTACTTTGTTCCACATGTCCGACGCTAATAGTGAGCATCCATGTCACATTTGTTTTTGGTTAAATATCATGCCACATATACAACTACGATTTTCATACTCGTAACGTTATCGCTAGAGAGAACTAGTATAGCCATATAATGCACATGGCTAGGGTTATCGTGTACCCCTTTGCACAACATAGTTGTTATCTACAACGCATATCCAGCATTACACTAGAAATTACTTCGCTCCAAATCCACACAATACTTTCATAGTTACTTCTATCTAAGAACCAATTACTACCGACGCCTTATCCACTTTGCGCCTTGTGCTTACATCACGACCTCTCCACCCTTAGAAATAAAGCGATTCTGTTGCTAATGAAAGAATGCGATTAAGAACCATGGGTACTAAGGGAATGAGTGAACTCATACCCAAATTGAAATTAAGAGTTGGGAGACTATATTTTCTGAAGAAGCACTGGTAAACTATTACCAGGCAAGAGAGTTTGTCCCTGTCCTTATAGACTAGTGTCACGATAAGCGCACCTTTAGTGTATGTATGTTCTCTGTTAGGTACCCACTTTGATATGTAGTTGTCGTTACGATGGATGTAATGCTAGAGTTGGTAAGATTCCGTTTTTATAAATAGTTGACTTCCTGTATCAGAAGATATATAAAGGTCGTCTTGGTTGTATGAATCCAACTCTAGTGCAACGTTAAGTAAGTTATCAGTAGGAATGTGGAATGGACTATAGTACACGTTTCCCACTGAACCTGCCTATCTCTAAGGCATATAAACTAACGTACTATCCACAAAACTCCGATTCCTAAAAACAATACCATGTATCTATCAATGCACGTATACTCTTATAATTTCAAATTGGCACACATATGTATAATTCACTTAATTATGTTTGTTAACCATTACCGCGACTTTCCCAAAACTTCCTCGTATAAGCAAGTCTGTTATTATGTTATGGACCATAATAACTCACTTGCCCCACGAGGCTATCCTGGTACTCACCATTAGCACAATCTTAAATGATTCATTAAATACTTGGTACTATTGATTATTTCTCGTTTATGTTCGCTATTGTTCGAGCTTGGGGTTAAAGTCTAGGTCTCCTTTAAGGCATCCTAATTCTCTATAACCAATGGCTATGATACCATCTTCTGTCACACCCTGACTCACAGCGGAAGTAAAATATGAGATGCAACATACACCTCTGGTACAAGCACATTGTTTATAAAGATACTATATCTATTATTCAACTATATTTTCGATTGCATTGTTGATTACATACTACATTTATGTTACAACGACATGTTCCCGCGAACCACAATAATCTTCTTAACGGCATGCTTCTATACATGTATGCATTTGTAACGCACAGCTTAAACGGCAAACACGGGTATCACACAAGTCTCAAGTTACCTAAAAAGCATGTTAAAGTTTTGAAAGGTCAACTACAAATAGCTGGTGAGTTTCATAAGTTTTGTTTGTATCGCACCATGTAGAAGGAAATTAAGTTTTGCACATTTAATGTAATTATACTGAGCCCACAAGTGAAACCTTGATTGTTCACAAGTGTCGTGTCGCACATCCGACTCCTCAGCACTTTTCCACCCCAAGTAGCTATGTCTAACACCACATAGCGTGCTCACAGAGAGTGCATGGAAATGTGCAATTGCAATAGAACCCATGGCATTCGTGCCAGCTCAGTTGGTTTTGTCAGACCAATAGTACTATTCACACATCCACCGGTCTATAGTTGACACTCGTGTTTATGGAGACTTTTTGTTTGTTTATATAACTTAGATAATTCACATCAAGTCAAGTATTCATTTGCAAGTTTCTATGTATGTAGCATGCAATATTGTAGTCCCGGTATGTTAATGACGTAAGGTATCTGCTATTGCGAACCTATTGTCAGTATGGTAGGGTTAATTACCGAAAGTAGTTCCCAAGTCGGTAATTACTATATCTTAGGCTTGGATGAGAATATTCATCAAAGAGTGAACTTATAGCATAACAGTAGAGTGATGGGTATTCTCTTAAAGTCAAAATTGTGTTTGGCTTCCGTGCACCATTTTGCGTGCCAGTCACGGTTAGCTGTTCTAGATGTTCGGGCAAGTGACTGATCATACCAGATGTCCCATATTGTTCTGATTTTAAAACAATTTGTTGTTCATTAAGGAAGTTTGGGCGTTACACGAACCTAATTCGTTCAAATTTCAATTTCCGTTTTCATCGTCGGGGATTTCCCTAAACTAGCGTGTAATGTCCACCAATTACCCAATTTACCCCGAAATAGTCCGGAATTACCCTGACTTTCCAATTATCGCCAATTATACCCTCAGTCAGTTCACAAGTTCCGGCAGCTTCGTTAAACGTTTATTTTGCCGGTTTTTATTAAAATAATGTATTTTAATCGCACAATTTCCAAAGTTATACTTCTAACTTTAATAAAATTCTGAAAAAGTTTATATAAACTTGTAAAAATATGCATATTTTAGGAAAAATATTCTTGGAATTTATTAAATTAATTTATTAATTTTAATAAATTCGTTTTAAAATTGTATTTTAACGACAATTTGGCGATTACGACGATCCAATTTTTAAAAAAAATCTCAAAAATTCATAGAAGTCTCCTAATATATGCAGGAACTTCCTGCAAAAATTTTATATTTTTCTAAATTATCTAAACTGGTTTTCCGCTGTCGAAACTTAGCGACAACGACATTTTTGAAACCATATGTAAACTCCACCAATGGATCCCGAATTTTTCCAGGATGTTTTCCGTATCAAACTCCACATTCTTGCAATTTTTGGTGATTTATTGAATCCATTTAGTATTTTACCGAATTAACACCATTAAACAGTATATAATTCACTAAAACTTCTAAAAATTCAAAAAAAAAAATACAAAATTTTGAACGAGTCTTGTTTTCATCATATATGATCAGCCTGTAAAATTTACGACACTTAAATTCAGTATTCGGTTCGTATAACTCGTGTTTCTCGATCCTTTGTGCAATTCCTAACATTTCAAATGTTGAGTTCTTTCTTATACGGTACCTAAACATCATATAAAACACAAATATGCATTCACCCTTGTCAATCAAGCCTTTAAATCATTCTTTTTCGTTTAAAGTTTAAATTGTCCATTTATTGCCGAAAAGGTTGGGTTTTTGATCCATAATCCAAGTTTTTGTATCATCAAACAACATGTGTGATCTTGTTATATTTTTTATCAAACTTAAACAACCTCCATGTCCACAAGATTTCAAGAGTTTGTGGACCAAATTAATTCTTTCTGTTGATTACTAGTTTTTAACATGATAAAAGACATAAAAACTCATAAAATGAAGTTTTACCTCAAAGTTCAATTGAATTCTGCTATATCTTTGTTGGAGCAGTAGGTTATGAAGTTGTGGGAGTGTTTTAAGTTGTGGAAAAATGAAACAATTGAGAAAGGCAAGATTGGAATAAATGTACAGAATTTCAAAACGGGTTTGCAAATTTTAATAATTTTTTTTTATTATTATAGCTTTATCATCAATTCAGCTGCTTTACTTATTTTACTCGTATAACTGCTAAAATATAGCGTTTTATAAAATTATGAATATACCGTTGAGATGCGCTAATTTTTCTCTACGTATTGACCTAAGTTTCGTTGAAAATGGAGTAGGGTCAAGTATAATATATTTTATTATTATTATGAAACGGATTTTTATTCTACTCAATATCCATCAAGGTATCTCATGGTTCAAATCGTTATTTGACCCATCACTTACTCGTTTGACAATACGTGAACTATAAATTTCATATTTCTAGCTTTTATAACTGTTACTGTTAGTTATCACGAGTTGGAAGAATTAAAAATATTAACACATTTTGTTAAGAATCTCAGGATAACTTTTGGGGTTTCAAGTAATCTTCGGTTATTAACGCACTCCCGGTTTAGTAAATAGCTGCGAAACAAAACAGTTTCCGCGCGGTCTTTCGTATTAAAAAAATGAACCCAATGTTAACAAAAACGCAAATGTTTTAACGTATTGACTCAAATTACATTATACTCATGTTGTGTAATTTGTTTTTAGGCTTGACTGATGGTACAATGCATGTTTGGTTGTTTCCGTATACATTAAAATTAAAGACGTTTCTTTAACCGGAAACGGTCTCGTTTAGTGTGCCACTATATGCCAGGCCACAAAATCTTATGTTATTGTCTAAGTATTATGTCTAAGTAATTCCGTACCCTTAGAATCATCTATGACACTTTTGTTCATACCTAAGTCATTATTGTTCGGTTTATGCACTATTAAACGAAAATATCTCGTTTAACTTATCTTCAGCACCCTGAGGCATCAATATCACACTGTTGGCTATTATTGTTCGTATGTTACTCATAATGTACCCTCGGGCTCATCCGAGGCATGATCCGTATCGTTTCATGAATCGCGTAAATCATGCCCATAATTAAGGTTTACCTGGTTTTGTCGCGGTTGTCACAATAATTGACTCTTTTCTTTATTATTTTTTCTTAGTTATGTATGTATCTTTATGAAATCACTCAATTTTTTTGTCTCTATGAAATCACTCAAGTTTAATTTGTTCCATAAAAGTCACTTAATTTTTTGGGTAAATTACACTTTTCGTCCTTTATGTTTGTAGCGGGTTGCAATGGATGACCTTTAACTTCAATAATTACAGTTACAGTCCTTTATTTGAAAAACTCATTATACTCTACGTCCTTTAGCCCTAACCAGGTTATAATTTTCAGTTAAATATTGTATGTGCATTGCATATGAGGGTACTTTATTCATTTTAGAAGTATTTTTAACCAAATAAAATAAAGATGCAAATATAATCTAAAGAGTGATTTTATCTTAGAAAGCTAAAAAAGATTGAATCTTTGTGTAAACTGTATGAGTGAAATATAGATGTTTCTTCTTTGACTTTGTGTAAACTGTATGAGTGAAATATAGATGTTTCTTCTTTGACAACACAAAATTATAATTTGATGGCCTTTTTTTACAATGCAATTACAAATTTAAACCCCACAACCAATGTTTTAAAAACCGGTTCAAGCCGGCCGGTTGAGCTCTCCGGTAAAACCGGTTAAACCGCTCGGTACACCCGGTTGAACTGCCCGATACACCCGATTAAACCGTTTTTGAGCCAAATCCGGTACGGTATAAAAACCGGATTTTAAAACATTGCCCACAACTACAACTGAAGATGGATTTGAAGCACATCTCAAGCCCACAAGATATTTAAAAAACTAACATAATTATAATTTACTTGAGTGTTAACTAAACAGATTAGCAAAACAAAACATACATTCAAAATACATTTTACCATCAAATTGCAAAAAAAAAAAAAAAAAGTAAACAAGAACTTTAAGGAGAATTCAACTGATATCTTGTAAATCAAAAGAGTTTATTTACACACTCAAAAAATCAAAACTTTCTGCTACTATAAGCTGAACTTTAAAAACCCAAAAGACATAATCTTGATTAAAGATTTTAGGTCACACTCTTTTACACATAACTCAGACCAAGAACACAAGAAACTGAAACTGGTTGTGGTTCAGCAGACTTATAGATTATAAAACCCTAAAAAAGAATTACAAAGTTAACATTGATTGATATGAAATGATACTTACAAAACAGAGTCCTTGTTTATCCTAAATCGGAACTATAACATCAGATATGGGTCGCCTAAAAGCCAAAAACTAGAAGTTCAGGCATATCTGAAGTCGTCGGATCTTGTTCTCGCCGGAAAGCCGAACCGTATAAGCTTTGGAAATGGTGTCTCCTTCGACACCAACGTCGCTCCTGTCCACAAGACTCTGGATCAGATGGCGAGCCGTGTAAGCTCTGGATCAAATGGCGGCTTCCCACCACAAGACTCATGTCCGCGACACCGTGTCTCCTTCGGTCAAGAATTGTGAAATGGAAATGGTGTCGAGTTCAACAGTGTGGATTTTGTGAATGCGAGGGCTGGATCTTGGGGCATGTTTGGCTAAGCTTTTCGAAACAACTTATTGACTTATTAGCTTTTTGGAAAAGTCAGTTTAGAGTGACTTATTGACTTATTGGCTTTTTCCCCTCACATACACTCTCATTGCCAAACATCATTTTGAAGCTTATGACTTTTCAAAAAGCCAATAAGTCAATAAGTTATTTCAAAAAGCTTAGCCAAACATGCCCTTGATGTTGTCTGTTAGATCTTTCATCAGATCTGAGTGATATTCAGAGAGAGAGAGAGTACAGGGGAGATGAGAGAGAGAGTATAGGGGAGATGATGGTGGTTCAGGTTTATAGATGATCTTACTTAGCTTAAAGTTTTAACCAGGTTAGGGTCAAAGGACGTAAGATGTAATAGGTTTTCCAAATTAAGGACTGTGACTGTAATTATTGAAGTTAAAGGTCATCCATTGCAACCCGCTACAAATATAAAGGACGAAAAGTGTAATTTATTCTAATTTTTTTTGTCTCTATGAAACCACTCAAGTTTAAGTTGGTGTTCTAATATTGTGTAATTAGTAGGATACCCCGTTAATTTTTTTATTTTAAATTTTAATAATTATGTTAATCATGTGTTTACCTTTTTACCCTTTCAATTGTAGAAAAAAACAAAAATAAATAAAGGAAAACAAAACACAAACAAAAAGTCAAATAAAGCTCAATTTCTTCTAATTTCTAAATCCAATCTTCCCGGCTTGTTTTCTCATCGTCGGCTTCGAATACCGGCAACAAGATTTCGCCGGTAACTAGGAAGCAGGAACTGGGCGAGGATGTACCTTTCTTCTTCACAAGAACGTGTAATCCGTCTCCTCTACGTTCCACCTCCTTTTGTAATTAGTTTGTTGACAATCAAACCAGTTCGTCGGAGCATTGGTTGTGGCGATACGGTGCTCAGTTGAAGGCCAAAAGCTTTTCGAAGATTTGTAAGGAATAGAGAAAACTAAATGTGCTCTTTAAGAGGCGTTTAAAGGGTTATTATGTAGTAGATCGGAAAATTTGAATACTCGCCAAAATCTATGGACTATGAAATCGATTTGGGCAAAAGGCATAACAAGTCCGGACGGGGATTGGCGATAGAGGTGTAGTCTAGCAAGATCTTGTTGTCGGGAATTGCTATTGAGGAATCGCGAAAGTTTGCCGGATTTGTACCTATGCCTTGAAAACGAGAGTAAAACTAAGAAGAAGGATTCACGTAAATATTTTTGTTTTAAACTTTGTTATTCAAATAAAAAATGATGAGATTTAATATAGGTTTTTTTTTTCTTTTCTCTTGTTTTTAAATTGGGAGGGTAAAACAGTAAATTACAAAATCGAAATAAGATTAAAAAATAAACTAAATAGTTGTAACCTAGTAACCTGCTAATTACGCAAGATTAGAACACTAAATCAAAATTGGATGACCTTAAAGATACAAAAAAAGATAGAGTGATTTTAGTGAAACAGAAGTGAAACTTTGTTACTATTCTGTGAAATTTTCTCAAAAATAAAAAGAAATTTTGTGCATAGTATGTGCTCGTTTTGCAAATATAAGAAAGAAAAAAAACAGCCAAACTGTTGTAACCGTAGTTAGCCGGTTGAACCATCTGATTTGACATGGTTTATGAACACCCCCTAATACAAATCACTGAAATTATAAAAAAACAAATTTATTAATTAAACAAGATCTTTTCTCTGTAATCATATTTAAATCTCTCAATGAAAACTACCAATTGGAAAATATCTGAGATTTTGGACCTATATCATGATAGAATCTTTACATTCATTTGTTGATGTAAAGGGTAAAATACAAGAAAGCTAATATCATATAATGAACAACAAAGATTCTGCTTTTCATTTACAAACATAAAAATCACTTGCAATCCAACCACCACCACCTCAGCTGCCGTTAGACCAAACCCTGCGTGCCGGTACACACCAACCATTCAGGCCGAAACTCAAAATTTCATTTTTTTCACAAGGTCACACTTCTTTCTAGTTGACTTTTAAAATAAGTCTGACATGGCATTGGGAAACCAATGACAGTGATTACCTTAAAATCAAAAATTTGAAGGTCTTTTCTAGGCTTCTCCAAAAGAGAAATTAAACAAAAGTTGTTGACCTTTTTTCTTAAAAAAAAAAAAAAAAAAAAAAAAGCTTTTTCTTCATTTACACTTCTATGATCATCTAACATTCATTATTCTAAGCTAAAGATAAAAGAGTAAAGCACATACCGTTTTATCAGAGGTTTCTTAGTTGGACCTAGTCAGCTAAAAAGTCATCATCTTCCTTCTCTTCTGGTGATGATGCATCTTTCATCACAACTCCATT